>NC_081837.1:12786388-13108611 GCF_030867095.1 Alligator mississippiensis
GAGCCGAACAGGGAAGCATGCAAAGGGACAACAGTCTATAAATTGCCACAACTACAACTACAATGTACGTTTAATTACTGGGGTGCTCTCCGATGGGTAAACTTGAAAGCAGCTGCTGGGACACAGATTGTTATTTAGGTTTCCAGATTATTAAAAAAATAAAAGAATTTTAAAAAGTCTCACTCTCAACGGCAGCTCTAATAAGCGTGCAGACTATAACGTATTAACGAAGGGTTTGCCTAGAAGCAGCAATGGACCTCTGTGCGACTGGCTGATCGTCAGGTGCATCCACTTCGAAAGCATGGGTTTGGCTTTGTAAAATGCAATCATGAGAACATTGCCTGACCTGCAAATCCAGGGACCTAGAGAGCCTCCTGAGAAGCAGGCTCTGCCCTGAACCTCCTTCCTCGAGCCTCAGGGAACACTCAAGTCCCTCCACCTCGGAGAAGGTGCGAGCAGTGCTGCAAAGCGGTTCCAGCACCTTTCAGGGCAGGGGTAGGATGGGGGGAATGAACAACTACATGATTTGCTCAAAACAGCATGTCATCTCACCCTGCCCCCATATTCTCCCAACTCCGTCCCCAGGTATGGGGTGTTCACACACTTATCTGTGCTCAAACCTCACTATTCCCCTTGCTCAGCAGAACTGAACCATGTCAGGGGACCTCGCCAGGAAGGTAAAGTTTGCCCCCCTCAGTACAGCAGCAGAATCTAAAAGCAATAATCAATCAAACAGTTTGACACGCTCATCCAGTGCCAGTTACAAACTCCTTCTTCCCCTCAAGCATGGTAGACAAGAGAGAAAAATCACAGCTGCAGGTTTCCACTGTTGCCATATGGGTTTGATATGTGTTTGAAATGAAACATTTCATTTTCTTTGTTGCGGCAGTACTAGTAGCAACGGTGGTGTTAGTAGTAGCAGTTCTGGTTCAACCAGAAAAGATTTTTCTTTTACTACGGTTCCTAAATTGTCAGCAAACCACACAACCCCTCATTCACCCAGCGCCGGTTCCAAGGAGTGATCCAAGTCCAGCTATGCTTTGTGGAGATGACAGGTTGGGTGAAACATATGAGAACAATTTGGAGCCATCAGGCTCTGATTTCTCTGTATGGGAGCTCTGGCGATATCCTTTGAATCATGCTGGCTTGACTGGTAGCTGCTAGACTGAGCCCTCATGTTTTGTGCTCAGTTTTATATTTGAAGAAGTTGCAAGCTGTTGCTTTTTGCCATAATCCTAAATCATCTTTTATTGAACATCAGGACTCGGCCTCAATGAAGCGCATGTTACAAATAAATGGGAAAAGTGCCCTGAAGCTACTGCTAAGTATTTCATGTTCAAGCAAAAAAAGGTCCATGTAAAGAAAGTAACTTCACTGTCCATTTTGTTCACCCCAGAATCAAATGCACCTCTGGTAAATAAATGCCGTTCTACTCAGTGCTGGCCCAAGTTACATGACCCTTCTCGGCAGAAGACGGAGGTGATATTTCAAAACCCGGAGGAATGAAAACCAGTGAAGGGAAGAGGAGACCAAGGACCCAGGGTCCCCAAGGCTCAAGAGGCAAGCAGCCTTAATTCCATCATGTTACATTAGCAAAGGCCCCGATACGAAATGCTTTTTCTATTTTGAGACAAGGTTCCTTGGGTGAATCTGATATCTTTTATTAGACCAACCCAGATAGTTGGAAAATAATTATTAAGCAAGCTTTCGGGTTCAAAAACCCTTCGTCAGGCTAGACCAACACGGCTACAACCTACCCTGTTTTCTATATTGATCTCTTTACAGTCAAGCACCCCAAACTCTCGTCTCTGCTAGACCAGATAAATGGGCAACCAAGTGCCTGCTTCTGGGTGAGTGGGTTCTGAATCATCAAGGCTACACTGCATTTGAAAATAAGATGCTGCTTATTTGATAATCTTGTGCCACCCTGCTGCTCATGGTGAACATAACCTTACCATAAAGGAAATCCTCATTTGAGAGATTGTGTTGATGAGTGGAGTAAAACCTGGAGACAGCAAAACCACTAACTTGTCTTTGAGATTGACAGATGAAAAGGACAGTAATATACTGGCTGCCTGCATCCCACTGCCTGGGTTGGAGGAGGTTTGAAAGAGGCTGAAGGAATGGAAAGAAAAGCAGTGATGCTGCCTCTGACCAGCTCCAACACAGTCAGCTGCAAACATTACATACAAATGGGGAAAACACATGTAGGATGCCTTATGTAGCATGTTCTAATGGGTTATATGATCAGTAATTCTCATTACAAGCATTGATTTTAAAATGCTTTTGGCTAGAGAATTCTGTATCAATATTCTCTAGTGGAAATTAAAATAGCTAAGTTATAAAATCCTTCAAGAACAATAGCAGGTGTGTACTCAGGCAGAGCAATAATGCAAACTAAAGATTTATTTTTTTTTAAGGGAGACAATATAATTTTGCCTAAGGGACTGAGCTAATTAAAAACCAAAACAAAACAAAACAAAGCCCCCCAAACCTCTGATAGATTTTAAATGCTCATTATTATTTAGAGTGAATGTGTGAATGAAAGCAGTGACAAGAGTGACCCATATTGGCATGTGCATTACTGCGCATAACACGGAGGAATGCAAAAGAATTTATTTCCAGGTTGAATAGATTCACATTAATTGTTGCAAACCATTAAAGGAAGACAGGCAAGATTTCATATTATCACATAATTCTTCAAACCTTTCCCTTTCATTTGTTGCTAAAAATTGCAATTGCCAAGACAGGTCAAAGTAGCTAAAGGGGTTTTTTTTCCATCCCCATGGCTTTCAAGTCTTCTTTTTGTTGTTATAGATGACTTTTGCCATGGGAAATACCATGCCTCATAAAAGCATCTTTTAAAAGGAAGGGGGTTTGAACTCTTGATTAAAAAAAAAAAATACGATCTATTGCATAAGATCAATGACTAACTGTTTTCTATGAAAAACAAACACATAACAAAGGATTGTCTGGATGGGGGAGTATTTCCTTAATTTAACATAATTTATGTCCTTCTTGCAGCCATAAAGGAAATTGATCTCTCCCTGTGCATGTAAGTGAGCTCGATAGACGATGAATAGCCAATGAAAGGAAAACATAACTCTATATTTCTCCTTCATGTAATTACAATGGTTTAAAAAGAATAATCAGTTCAGGGCTTTTCAAAATGACCAATCGTTTGTTGCAGATAAAGTAGCCACTTCTACATAAATCAGCCTACTGTACCACAAACTTAATTGGATACTAAGTGCATCAAAATCTAGGGGAATTATCTTGTTTATATTGTTCCTGTTTCTTTAGCTTCATTTGTTACCATGAAAAAAACCTGCTGTTCTTCATACGTCTGGGATGCAGATAGTGTTGTACTTCAAGGCATTACTGAATTGTGTTGTTACTCCTTAGAAAGCAAAAGCAGCCAGAATGAGCTAGCTAATGCATTATTTCTTCATTACCATCCAGGTGCAACTGCTGCTCATATAAACACAGAAGCCAGTTTTAAATTAGTTAGTTCAGTGCAGAGCAGCAACATGGAGTCCAACTTAGGTTGTTAAGCCTGCCAGTTAGTCTGGGTTAAGTTGGGTTGTGGGGCTGCACAACTAATTAGTTTTAAACCAGCGTGGGCATTAGCTGCAGTTGTATCTTAGACTACAGTACCGTACAGAAAACCCCTAAATCTTACAAGATGCCAGGTGATGCCAGAGGTCTGGGGAACGATGTGGAGGGCTTGACAGAACCAGCAGCCAATACTGAAAGAAGTTGGCTACCAAAAGGTTCATAATTCTTAGATTCAGAGATTATAAGGCTGGAAGGGACCTTGGAAGATCATCGGGTGCAGCCCCCTGCACCAAGCGGAAAACATAACTGGGGGTCAGGTGACCCCAGCAAGGTGTCTGTCTAATCTCCTCTTGAAGATGTGCAGGGTAGGCGATTGCACCGCCTCTGGAGGGAGCTTATTCCACAGTCTGAACACCCTGACTGTGAAAAAAGTTTTTCCTAATGTTGAGCCTGAATCAGTCTTCCAGGAGTTTGTGGGCATTACTCCTGGTTTTCCCCTCGGGTGCCCTGATGAACAGTTGCTCACCGAGCCCTTGAGATACTCCCCTAGTGTAGCGGTAAGCTGCTACCAGGTCTCCTCTCAGCCTTCTTTTCCTCAGGCTGAAGAGTCCCAGATCCCTCAGCCTTTCCTCGTATGGCTTGTCTTTTAAGACTCTGATCATACAGGTTGCTCTTCTTTGGACTCTCTCAAGCTTGTCCACATCCTTGTTAAAGTGGGGTGCCCAGAGCTGGATGCAGTACTCCAGCTGTGGTCTCACCAGTGCTAAGCAGAGTGGAAGAATCACCTTCTTGGCATTGCTGGATATGCATCGATTGATGCATGCCAGAGCATTATTTGCCCTACTGGGGGTGATTGTCAGATACCGAAAAAGGTTCAGTTAACCCAAAGGATATGGCTAGGATTTTAACAACGTTTCTCGTCTTCAAATTGGACTACTCACTTCAGGGGCTAAATAAGATCTTTTGGACAAGGCCCTCTTTGGTTTTGTCTGTACAGTACCCAATACAGTGGGGTCATGATTCATCGATGGTGGTGGTAATACAGATCATTTTATAAAATGGGGGAAAGGTGGATGCGTTCTGAGCCATTCACATTATCTAAAGTCGGGGAACAGAGCACAATCATTGCAAACATTTTTCAGTTGGCATTGCTCACACTCAGAGAAAGTTAATCATGTGCCACCCTGCTGCTCATGGTGAACATAACCTCGCCATAAAGGAAACCCTCATTTGAGAGACTGTGTTGATGAGTGGTCATAACCCAAATTGACTGGTACCATTGCCAGTTCAGACTAGAATTTACCCTACTTTAAGCTGTGGCATGTAGTGTCTGAGCAACAATAATTGTGTGCTCATTTGTTTGAAGTGTTTTTTTTCTTGTCTTGTTTTTCCTAGAATATACATACATCCGCTGCTTTCTCTCCCACGTGCCATTTTTTTTTTTTTCTAAATCCTAAGTTGTTGCATGTTACATCTTCTCAACTATTTATGAATTCCTTCATAATAACAAAATGTTATGGAGTTTTAATTGTGGGGACTGCAAATATATTATCGGTTAAAAACAGAATGATTAGTAACTCAAGATAAAGGCTATAAATTAATCACCATTTCACATACTCTATTACACCAAGGTTTTAAATTTTCATGCAAGACCAGTTGATGCAAATCATCAAGATCAAAAGAGTTTTAGGGCAATTTAACAAATATGAACAAAACATACATTAGAAATGTCTAGCTAATCTTTTAATCACAGATAATTTCAGTGAACTACTTCAGATTTCTAAACAGATACCAAATCATTGTCTGGACGAGCACTCCATCAACAATGCTGTTCCTCAGAGAAAACCCAGAACGTGCACTAAGACTGTTGGATCCTTTCATCAGGTTTTACGTAACAAAGTTTGCATGAGCCCCTTTGGGACAAGGAAAGCTTTTCTTGCCTGTGGTTGCTCAGTACTGTACACACCTGGCTCCTCATTCATGAAAGGAACCACAGGTTGTTACCCCAATACAAATAATAAAGACCAACTGGTATATACTGTATTTTCTTGGCTAGCGCACACACACACCTTGTTTCCAAAAAATCAGCCTCCCAAAATTGGGTTGCACATATTAAGCATGGAAGCTAATTTTCTATGAGGGTAGAAGCACCCATCTTTGATTCCTGCTCCACAGTGCAGCAGCAGTGGCATTTTTATTCAGGCAGCTCAGGGAAACTGACTTAATGGCTTGTTATTCTCAATTCTACAGGTGCTAATGACCATCTCTGACAATTTTTTTTAATGGTTGTGATGTTACACCAATCAAGCTAACCTTCCTTAAGGCAATTTTGCCACCTGATAGCTGTTCCTGTTCTCCCTCCACCTACTACACAGCCTAAGTGGGAAAAGGAGAGCAACTCCACTGATGATTAGGCTCTGTTCCTGCTGTATGCAACCATAATCCTTCATTCTGCCTCTCAAAAACAAGGTGCATATTATATTCCAGGGTGCACTGAGTGCAAGGAAATATAGTACATTTTCCAGAAGAAGAACAAAGGAAAATCTTTCTACATTAAAATGTCAATGTATTAATCAGCACCCCCTAAACTTACACCCAGGTACACATGCACACACACACACACACTCCAGCTACACCTTTCAATGTAGAGTATTAATTCAGCTAGACAGAAATTGAACAAGATAACTCGCAGATAAAGATTCATCTCTCTTTGATATATTCAATACTTCACATGCTTCACATTATCTTGTGAGTATATATGCCTTGCCTTCAACTACGTGATGTACTGTGCCATACATCATCGTCTAATTTATTGAGTGTAGCTTCACAGTGCACACTGTACATCTCTGCCCAGGGTCAAGCTTGCATGCCAATCTTTAATCTCACTTTCCATCCCAGTAGCTCTCTGTGTGTCAGTGCTGGCATGGTTTGCATAGTGAGCTATAGTCACACAGTCACACATTCACCTGAATGTGTTAACATTTGTGGTGGGGAAGGGTTTCTATCGACAGAGTTTATCCTTATTATAAGGTTGAGTAATATAGAAAATCAACCATGCTCATTGAAAGCAAAGTCCCTGGGGAATTCCCACATAGTTTTAGACATGGTCCCAAGCAGGAGCCATTTATCTAAGCCAGAGGTTCTCAGATTTTTCAGATTCAAGGCATCTCTCAATAGACTTAAGGCCCCCTCCAAGACTTTTGTGAACTGAGCAGTACCCCACTTCAAAAAAAACTTATTACAGTGCTTACCTCCTTGCAAAGGGGCTGGGCAGTGGGGGGCAGGGGAGTGGCTAAGCAGGGACTGAGCCTGAGTTTGCCCTTATCTGTTTATCTCCTCATGTCAGACTTAACCTCTTCACACCTTAAAACACCCTTCAAAGGATTTCACAGCTCCTCTGGGTGCCCTGGCACCCTGGTTGAGAATCACTGATCTAAGCAGTCTACCCATGTCTATCCAAAGCAGGGCAAGGCAAAATGAGCAGCTGAAATAACTCAGTTGGGAGAGCATTAGACTGAAGATCTAAAGGTCCCTGGCTCAATCCCGGGTTTCAGCAGCTGTTTTCCCATCCTCATTAAAAAACTAGGCGACTGTGGCATCAATGCCTACACAGTCAGATGGATTGCAAATTGGCTGAAGGGTCGTACTTAGAGGGTGGTGGTGGATGGGTCATATTCGACCTGAGGGGAAGTGGGCAGCACAGTCCCCCAGGGCTCAGTCCTGGGGCCCACACTGTTCAATTTCTTTATCAGTGATTTGGACGACAAGGTGAAAAGCAACCTGTTCAAATTTGTTGATGATACCAAAATGTGGGGTGAGGTGGGCACGCTAGTAGGGAGGGAAAGACTGCAGAAAGACCTGGATAGATTGCAAGGGTGGGCTAACAAAAACAGGATGCGTTTCAATACGGACAAGTGCAGGGTGCTGTACTTGGGCAGTAGTAACCAGCAGCACACTTATAAGATGGGAAACTCCCTTCTTGAGAGCATGGAGGCAGAAAGGGATCTTGGAGTCATCATTGACTCCAAGATGAACATGGGCCAACAATGCGAGGTCACAGTCGGCAGGGCTAACTGTGCATGCACAGATGCATCTCAAGTAGGGCCAAGGAGGTGGTCCTCCCCCTCTACGCGACACTGGTCAGGCCACAGCTGGAGTACTGTGTCCAGTTCTGGGCACCCCACTTCAAGAGGGATGTGGACAACATTGAGAGGGTCCAGAGGAGGGCCACCCGCATGATCCGGGAACAGCAGGGCAGACCCTACAATGAGAGGCTACGGGACCTGAACCTGTTCAGCCTTTACAAGAGAAGGCTGAAAGGGGACCTTGTGACTGTCTATAAACTCACTAGGGGGGACCAGAAGGGTTTGGGGGAGACCTTGTTTCCCCTAACACCCCCCCGGGATAACAAGGAATAACGGCCACAAGTTGTTGGAGAGTAGGTTTAGATTAGACATCCGTAGGAACCACTTCACAGTCAGGGCGGCTAGGATCTGGAACCAACTTCCAAGGGAAGTGGTGCTGGCTCCTACCCTGGGGGTCTTTAAGAAGCAGCTCGATGTCTACCTGGCTGGGGTCATTTGAGCCTAGTTTTCCTCCTACCCAGGCAGGGGGTCGGACTTGAAGATCTACAAGGTCCCTTCCGACCCGACTTCTACGATTCTATGAAAATGGCTGATCCAGCTGGCAGCTGGACTCCATTTCCCAGCAGCCCCTGTCTGCATGGTTTGGGCTGCTCTCCATGCGGACCCCAGCTGCAACTACATGAAAAAGCTCAGGCTGGGGTTGCCATGGAGACCAGCCCCAGCCGTGCTGACAGTGCGCATGACAGAGCAGCACAGGGGGCTGCTCCGGAGCTGCTGGAAACTTGGGATGGGGGCAGCTTGCTCCAGAGCCAAGGCAGAGCTGCAATCTGTAGCCTGCATGCTATGGGCAGGGGCATGCACCCAGGGGATTGTGGTTCTGTCCCAGCTCCTTGCAGCAGTGACAACTGGGTCCCTTGCTTGTGCGCCCCTGCCCAGAGCATGCAGGCTACAGATTGCAGCTCTGCCCTGGCTCTGGAGTAAGCTGCCCCATCTCAATTTCCCAGAGACTCCAGAGCAGCCCGCAGCACTGCTCTGCTGCACGTGCTGCCAGCGCAGCGGTGGCTGGTCTCCGTGGCAACCCCAGCCAGAGCTTTACCACGCAGGTGCAGCTGGGGTCTCCATGGAGACCAGCCCAAGCCATGCGGGCAGAGGCAACTGGAAAATGGAGTCCACGGCCAACTGGATCCAGCCCGCAGGCCAGACTTTGCCCGTCTCTGATCCAGAGTCTAGATTCTGTGGCACCCAAACACAAGATCCTTCTGACTTTGAACTGTAATATCGAAATCTGTTCAGAGAAGCCCTGGTTTTGGTTCACTGCCATACATACCTTGGAATGAGGAGGTGGGGTGTAAAAAAATATAGCCTCCACTTTAAAGATGCAGAAGCTGAGGGAAAAAGAATTAATGGATCTTACCCAAATTAGCTTGTGGCCAAAACGTCTTTTCCACGGGGAATTACCTGCTTCATCTTTCTGCCCTACATCTATCCACATCATGGGCAGTCATAACATCAATGACACTCCAGCTCATTTGCTTCATGAACTTGGCCTCTTTTGGTATAACAGCCAAGTGGCCCTTTTGGTATAATAGCCAAGAGGCCACGATCTTCATTTTAAAGGGAAGGAAGATGCTACAAAGAAATCAAATGAAGGTATAATTTGTTCTACAGATGCCAATGCAATCCGATCACTTGCTTGGACTGAAGCTGTGAGGCTTTTGCATTGCTCAACCATGTTAAACCACCTCAAAGAACTAATGAGGAGCTAATACTGCCACTGTCCTATAATACGCCAAATTATGGCTGTGGTTTATGCAACTGGCTATGCTGGTTGGAAGACTGCTCACACATTGCACTGTTATCTATCAGCCCTAAGCAATGCGTTGGTCAGCTGGAGTCATGACTCATGACTGAGATGTGGAGTGCACTAGTGAGGATAAGCTCACCATCTCCTAGAAGTTCAGGATATTTGCTAGGTTTGTCACTGCCATCTGGTCAGATTCTGTCCTTGTTCTTCACTGGAAACACAAACCCGCATAAGGCTAGTATATTCTGAAGTTGCCTTCACACCCTCTAGATACCTGGACGCATCTGGTAGCTAATATGACTGTCCCTCTCCCTGATTAATTAGGATGGTCTTGGGAGTGTGCATTAACTTGGAGCTTTCCCATAGAGCTACTACTGGTCTTACAATCCAGAATAGCCAGAGAAGTCCTTCCCACACCATAGGCATTTCCACAAGAGAGGTGATGCAGAAGTGTCTACAGCAACGTGTTCTGCAGGTCATTTCCATGCCCCAGGTTGGCTCTGATAAGACACTGCAAAAGGACCACAGCAGGATCCAAAATCTGGTTCTCTTCCATTGCTAACATCCAATCACCATTCACACTGATGGCAGCATTAAGTTTTTCATCAAAGTGTCCCAAACAGATGTATGAACATTATGACATATCTCACATCATCACAGTGAGAAGAGTGCCCATCTGGTGGACTGGGTAGTCAGGAAAAGGAAGGGGTATGCTCAAAGCTGGAGTTCACTCATGGTACTGTACATCCTTTGCTTTACCCACTGCACAATTTTCCTTTTGTCACATAAGAAACTTACCATTTGAATCACACCGAAAGGTAAAAAAATGATTTAAAACCATTTACACTTCTTTCTTCAGTGAATATAGAGGAACTCTCATCTACAGCTGCGCTTAAATGGAAGCACACTGCATAAATATTGATACTTGCTGTGATTAATATTGCTATTTATATTAGCGATGAATTGGGTTCACATAGAAATAATTAGCACAGCATGCATAGATATTATTTGCTCCTAATTATATCACAGTTCATTTCTCTGACAGCAATATGTCACCAAGTCAATAGCAACCAACGATTAATAAACTAAAATTTATTATCTTAAAATAATTCCCTGGACGCCATCCTGTGATGATGGGATACTAATAGGAACTCTGGTAGATAACTGTTTCAGGGGAATTCAGGGCTAGATATATTAATATTAATGTAAGTAGCAAACACCTGAATGAAAAGGATACTTGCTGGTTTTAGATTTTTTTTAAAGGATGAAGACCATCATCAAAGCTAATGGTTGTTTCATAGGACTCTGTGGCAGGACTCCAGGGTTCTGTTTCCAGTCTTACCACTCACTTTCCATGACGGTTATGCATTCAAACTTGCATTCTCAGTAAGAACAAAAACCAAAAATAAAGGTTAGATCCTGAGTCTTGGACCCCCCAATATCCTCTTAAAATGCAACTTGGGAAACAGACGGACCCATGCAACTATGTTTCCGTCACACCACCCAGATCGTGGGATAGATATTACCAACATTTAACAAACATAGCTAACAGTACCATCCACACAGTGCACCAGCTACATCTACCGAGGCCCACTCATCTCCCAGATCCTCTGAGCAAGTCATTTAGCCAAGTCACCATCTGTAAAACTGGGATGCCACTACTACTTTAGTACTTGCTGGCTATCATGAGGCTTTGTTTTCCAAGGATCCTGACGTGCGCTGAGATTCATAGATCGTAGAAGCGAGCTATTACGGGCTCCGTCCTGCAAGTTGCCTACTGCTCAGAGCACTGGCTTAAAGCCAACAAAGCACTTAAGCCTGGGGTATCCTTTAGAAGAGCAAATTACCTTTCTACTGATCAGTATATGTAGAACAGCAAACATCTCTAGAATAGCTTTACAATAAGAGCTATTACAAAGCAGAGCAATGTAATAGATGTTCCGATTCAAAGAGATAAGGGGAATAGTTTCTTCTCTTCTCAACAGCAGATATTTCTATTTTGGCTCCTGTTGCCACTTGCAACACTTGAACTGATGAAAATGACCTTATGACAAACTGTATTCGACATGGAGCAGAGCAGCAAAAACTTTGAAGAAGCATTCACAGATTGTGTCATCAAAGCAAATATAAACTTTTCTTTACTGATCACTTGTTACTTAAGACAAAGTTGGACAGAAGTTAATACTTCTTGCCAATAGCTGTCAAATATACAGATACCTAATGAATACTAAATATCCCACTGTATATTCCATGCCCATAAATCAACCCCGCCAGTATTAGCATACTTTGCATCTTTATGGTGTGCTACTGCCCCCATGTGTAATAAACATTTCTAACAGTGATCTTCAGTTTGAAAAATACTGCACTTTTATTACTATTACTACAGAGCCATAGCAGCATGGCATCAGTGTCATGGCAGAGTGTCCCCAACCCTCCAACACTGGAGAACAAAATGAAAAAAAAAAAATAAAAATGAGGGCAATATTTTAATGTAGTTCATTCTGATTTTTATGGCCCACCAAAGATGACACACTTCCTTCTCATTCATTGCAAAACAATCAGGTGTTGCAAATGCTCAGCATGATAATGGTTCAATCTCTTTTGAAAATTTGCCCGTAATGGCCACTTTATATGCCTAAATGGGAGCTGATCTCTCTGAAGAATCTGGTCCCAAATGTGGGTGCTGAGCTCTTGAACGTCTGACCTAGCCGACAACACTTCCGACACATCAGAGGAAACGAAACATGATGCTTTATTGGCCTGATGTCCAAGGAGGATGCGTAGCGCCACCTCCTATTAACTTCAGTATGTTGCAATTGCTCAACACTAGCAGTGAGTTGAAATCAGTTTTCCTTTCCTGCTGGGATTTTCAAGTTTTGCCATCCTGAATCAGGCACAAAAAGTCAACATCTTGAAAATCGTGAACCAAAAAGTGCAAAGACACTGCTCAGACTATCAAAGTGTTTTGTTCCATTTAAAACTTTCCTCTTTACTATGACATAAGTGAAATCTTCAAACCCAAGGTCATTTCAAACAGGAATAAAAACCAACTTTTTTAATTTTGAAAATGCTTAAATTTGGTATTTTGCCAATTCTGATTTTTTTCAAAACCATTTTCAAAGTGCTATGTTCTGGTGCATTCAGATGTTGAATGGTTGGGAATTAGAACCCTATCATTTTACAGACCAGAGTGACTAACCTGGGACACATATACCACGGGCAGCCTGTATGTGGGGGGCACATGTAGCAGGTATCACAGAAGACAGAGCAGCAGATTGGGCAGGGAACACAGGGCGGGGAGCAGAAAGCAGAACAGCAGATTGAGCAGTGGGAGGGAATCCAAGTGGCAGTAGGGGAGGGTGCAGGGCTAACTGTGGCACATCTGCCAAAAAGATAAGTCCCCGTTGTCGTCAGCTATCCGTAAAGGGCCAATATGGTTAAACTGGAATTCGAGTGAAATGGCCCCTGTGCTGTGCGAACCTTGAACAATCTCCCTAGTATGGGCAAGGTGGGGGTGAGGGGAGATTTAAGGAGAAATTCAATGACGGTTAGGAAGTTTGCCATGAGAAATGAGGAGGGTAAAAAAAACAAACCCATTAGGTTCCCGACAGCAAAATACAGTAACTTGTCTCTCAAAATGATAGTCAATCATTTCTCTTCTCTGTGCCTTTGGGTATTTAGAGTGCAAGATGTTTGGGGCAAAACCTGCTCCCGTTAGGCATTTGTACCTTGCCTAGTATGATGGGGCCCTGCCTGCAGAATAGGCATCCTGTGCTATTTCACTGCAAACTAATGGAAGGAAACAAACCTTAATGTTCAGCTCATTCACACACTACAGCAGAGAAATACTAAAATGATGGGCAATTTGAAGTCTCAGACCTGATGCTTGGATTGACTGATATTTTGACCTACTGCATTTGACAGTTAAGGTGCACATCCCCTGTGCAACCTGAATATGCTCCACTGTCAGGACCATTATACCCAGTAAAACCTCTTTGATGGACAAGCTTAGCTTTTTCTAAAAACAGAAGACCAAATTATGGTCCCATGGAAGGCAGTAGCTGGAGCCCTGGGCCTCAGCCTTTTCTACACCACGTTAGAATACAAAAATACACTAAACCCCAACTCTCAGCCAGCCACAAGAATGGGAGGATGGTTGCAACCTCTGGACCCCTCATATCGCCTAGCTATAGACTGTGCCCTGGCAGAGACAACTGCCCAGCCAAGATGAGAAGTTAGGAAAAACTCTGTTCAGCAGATCTCAGTATAGCCCTACAGTTTCTCCCTGAATTAACTGTACCAAGAGCAGAGCTGGAGAGAACATAAGAACATAGGCTGCTGGGTTATATGGATATTAGTCTGACCCAGTATGGCACTTCCTTTCTCCAACAGTAGCAGGTGTGGATGCTTTAGAGAGAAAGCATATGGACAAGGTATAGCTGGAGTGGTCCATTCCTTGTCCCCTGCCACTACTGGTTTAGAGATACTTCCCTGACTATTCTGTTTAATAGTTATCAATAGACCTACCCTCTAGTCCCTTTTTGAACATAGCTATGCCATTCACCTCTACAAACTCCTGCGGTAACACGTTCCAGAAGTTAACTGCAGGCTGTGTAAAAAAGAAGAACTTTCCCTTGCTAGTTTGATACCCGTTTCCTGGTAATTTTGTGGGGAATAACAGTTCCCTACTCACTTAGCCTGTATTCTTCCCAATTTGATAGACCTCATTTTCAACCAAATGCAATTTTGAAGCTAAAAGGTTCCCTGCGGATATGCAAGGTGCAACAATGTTTGCATTCGGGAGGTTTTTGGAGAGGGAGAATTGGTTGCTGTTCTGCTCCTTGTATGCCTACTGTTCCTCGTTTGGGGTATTGGCCTGGGGTGTAGGAGAGCCAAGCTCAAGAGTAATGGCAGATAGAAAACTGCTCAGAATTAAATATTTGAGCCTGTCTCTCCCCTGGCTTAAGCAAATGACCTGAACTCACACATATGCAAACACCCAAAAACCCAAAAACCCCACATACAAACCCCACACTGTAGGGTGAAAATAAATTGGACCTTTTGAAATGGAAACATTGTCTTCTGGCCAGTTTTAATCCGTAGGTGCACTCTGTTCCAGATTATTCACTGCTGGTCGTTTCCTAGGCCTTTGTAGCCAACAGAAATACAGCAGCGGTCCCAATATCCCACTCCAGCTCGCAAGCTCTGTCTCTCAGAAGGAATTAACCCTTCATTTAATTCAGTCCCAAGAAACAAAGGATATCCAGTCCCTGCCAGGCAGAAAGAGTACTGTAGCTATGTCCAGCAGATAGGAATAAAGCATTTTTGAATAACGAGCTCATCACTTCCAACCTTCATCCAGACGTGTTTACTACAGGACCAGCAACTGAGGTGTAATTACCCACCGAACTTTATTACTAAAATTGAGCTTTAAAAATATGCATGCCAGGTTTTTGGTTGAAAAAACAACAACAACAACAAAAAGATCTTCTACACTAACAAAACCGGTTTTTAAGTATGGAACAGCCATTTGCCAGGTTTTCAAAGCCATCTGTTTTCAAAGCCTACCTTCCTTGTTGTTTACCACAGGCTGTCTATCTGTTTTAACAACCTCCAGTGGGATTTCACACACCTCATTATGCAAAATCACTACTTATGCATTCACTCCAGCACTTGTCTAACTAATCTGCACTCATAACACCTTCCTGTGCAAGATGCAGCATCCCTCTTCAGAGGCTGCAGATCAAAAACAATAGTAGCTGGTGTCATAGCAAGACAAAACACAGCCTCCTGTGGATTAGTGTTGTGATACAGGCCTAATCTGAGACTGCTTGGAGCTGCTAAAAAGAAAAGAAACCTCTGTATCACAAGAGATTTTGCATCAAGTGGAAGATAAAAAGCTTTCCTGGTTTTTATTTCTTAGGTTAGGCAGACTTTTACTTGGTCAAAAGGCTGTCAGTGCTTTGGTCTTTTAGGACTTATTCCTGCCACGGCGTTGAGCGCTGCCGTCGCCCTCCGTTTAAAGGCCTTTTGCACCTCGTAGCCTACACTCAGGGCTTCTCTCATGCACATTTTTGCTCACCAGCTTCCTGTTTGTAACAAGCGGCTCTGACCTCTGACAAAGCATTAAGCGGCTGTTTACAGCCTCCCTTTGCCTCCCACCACTCCCTCCCTCCAGATATGCTCACATAATCAGCGGATCATTGACAACAATAGACCTTCCGAACCGCTCTGGTCTGTCGTGTCAAGGCCTACTTAGGGACCCTTTAAACACACATCATTGATATAATCCATCATGTTAAGAGCTTGCTGGGGGATGCTTTAATTCACGGATTATTAACACGATAGACTATAACGTCTGGAGCCATTATGGCCGACCATGTCACTCAGCACATCCTCGCTAGCCATGGAGAATTTAAAGGCAAGCTACAGTTACTGATATAGTTGATGGAGTAGCATTAGCGGTGTCTAGATGAAAACATCTCAGAGTTTCCTAATGGTTTTCTCAAAAATTAATTAAAGTGATTAATTCATGTTGCCTGGTTAAAAAAAAACAAAAAAAAACCCCAAAATTGCTTGAGGTTTCTGTTTATCACAAATCTAACACTATAGTCCTAACGTGTACTGCCAAAATGATTTTGAACTCAATTTAGTATAGAAGGGAGGGGAATTTCCTGCTGGACTAAGCACTTGTAATCTAAGTTAGCATCAGAGAAAGTGAAATGCCATCGCTGACTTATAAACCCCTAGAAGCAGGGGGTGGGGGGCAGGAAAAGTGTACACAGCTCTTGCACCATATTTTTCATCCATACATTTCAAAGCTCTTACAAGAGAGGTAAGAAACAGTATCCCCCCGTTTTACACGTGGAAGAACTGAGGCCGGAGAAAAAGATGCAACTTTCCAAGATAAAGTAGCAAGCCAGTGGCATTCAAGTGTGGCTTTTGGGGGTAAAAAGAACCTGAGGACTCTAATGTAGAAATGCTGTCCAGATCTGACATGACCAATGCAAGGAACCCATCAGAGAAATACTGGAATCATTATGCACTGGTAAAAGATATCAGTCTTTGGAGAGAGTGCTCAACAGGCCCAATCACTGGTGAAACGTTCCAACTAACATCAAATGCTAACACTATAAACTCCAACACTGAGAATTAAAGCGTGCTGGAAATGCAGAGGTGGTGCAGAGAAGAGCCACAGAAATGATTCAAGGGTTTGAGACAAACTTCTTGCTGTGAGAGAAGGAAGAGCTCAATCAGTTCAGTCTATTATAGTTATAACATGATTATAGTGATACGCATCTTCACAAGGGGGAAATTACCGGGTTCAAATGTTCTTTCTAATTTAGTGGAAAAAAGTGTAACAATAGCCAATGCCTGGAGGTTGACTCTAGAGAAATTTGCAGTGAAAATAAGGCACCATTTTTAAGGGTGATTATGAGAGTGATTAAAAACTGCAACATGCTACCAAGGGAAGTGGTATATTCTCTATTCAGATCAAGCCTGGATGTTTTCTGGAAGCAATGTTTTAGCTAAACACAAGTTCATGGACTCGATAGCTGGGTGGAATTTAAGGACCAGGGATATACAGTAGATCAAATGAGATGGTCTAATTGTCTCTTCCGTATTTCAGCTCTAGCAATTTATTATGTTTTATATTTTCTTCCCCAGTATTCAAATGCCTGCCTCAGCTTCCTCGATTTAGCTTGGAGCTATTCTGTTTATAGTCACATGCAGCAATCTTCAAGACACAGCTGGAAAAACCTAGTTTAGGAGCCCAGTTCTTAATACTAACAAAGACTTCTGACACACATCACTTCTCCTAGAGAATCACTTTTCAGTGACTTCATGGGAAGGGCAGAGGCAACCCCATTGAGACCTGCATTTTAAAATACAGGTGGTCAGTTCACAGTGGCACTCCCCTGCAGAGGCATAACTATACATTTTGGTGCCCTGGGCAAAACTTTGGGGTGCAGGGAAAGAACCCTCCATTGATACATCTGGAGCAGCCCTGTGCCCCCCACCCTTAGCTGTAGGAGCCCAGATGGAAAATCCTTGCAACACCCAACCTTAGAAGCTAAGCTGAGCAGCGCTATCCTACCTGGGCATTAGAGGGCCTTACCTGCCTTGGGGACTGACATGCCCACTGCTAGACCCTCACTCTAATCAGGATTAGAGTTGGCTATGTCCCTGCACCCAGCTCCTATGGCTCAGGCTGCATGGGGCTGTTTCTGCTCAGTTCCTAAGGCTGAGGGGCATGATGGCAGATGGATTCTCAGGCAGTCCGCGCCCACTCTGAATAAGGAGGGCATCAGGGAACAAACTATGCCAGCTCAGCAGAGATCTCAGCAATACAATAAGCCAAAGACAGCGTTTGTAGCTGCTGCGGAAAATCTGTTTTCTGGGCCTCCAAATCCAAATTAGCATTGTCAGTCACCAAGCCAAAGCAGCGTGTACAGAAACTCCTTTAGTTTAGTGAGCTCTGAGCACAGTTTTTGCTTAACAGAGTCCTGCATGTGTACAATTCATATTCACATTCATTAGTTATTTAAGTACATATAACTCCACTCTCTCTACCTATCTGCTTTCCATCCCTACAGAAACAGGCCGTGCTGCACTGCTGACATCTTGACAAGAACCTCTCAAAAATATCCCCACCGTGTTGGTGACACACAAGATAGTCTTAAAGTTACAATATTCTTCCTGCTCCAAAATTAATTATTAAGAATTCCTTGTTCTTCCCTTCAGCTGCCCCAAAACCTGTTAGCAAAGACTAGCTTCTGAAAAGTATCGCATTTTTTCATAACGCTGGATATGGATCTTTCAAAATCGCGAAGGCAGAGCTAGATCCTGACTTCTATGGCAAGGAAGTCCCAGGGCTCCTGATAAAATCAACAGGACTTTTATCCAGAGAACCACCATTCACAGTGAGGACATGGGCAAAATCTAGCCCTTTCAATGCCCTGGACCAGCTTAAAATAAGCAAGTCTGTAGTAGGACAAAGAGTCCCTGTCAAGGCAAGTAGAATCTAGCTAGGCTGGCGTTATCTGCCTCTGTGAAGCAGACTGCAAGTATTAAGTTGTTTTTCTCCCTAGTTTAGTTTTACGAGGGGAAATGAAATCAGAGGTTTTAAAACACAACTTGTCTTTCTCAGGGTACTTCATGGATTTTGGAGGGAGTTGTACCAACCTTATGAGCACCTATTTATGATCATGTGCCATCCCACAAAGGTTAGAACCAACTCAAAATCTCAATCTGAAATGTAACCAAAACACCCATGCTTTAACTCATTTTGGTTGCTACCTCAATCTAAAATTTAGTCTTACTTTTAGTCAAACTTGTGGTTAAAGGATGGTGAGATTAGCTAGAGTTTAATTACAAAAGCTTTGCATAACTCCAGCCAGCTGTGTTTTGTTCGGTTTTGATTCAAACACCGTGCAATACTGAAACAGAAAGGGACCGAGCCCTTTACACATAACAAGTGGTACATTTGGAGTTGCACCAAGAATCAGCTTGACCCAGGAAACTTTAGGAACATGGAAAAATGTGTACCCTACATACACATAATTTACATGTATAATTTCAATATTTCCCTCAACTACTGGTTGCTCTTCTCTGCTTCTCACAACCCCACGGTAGCTTTACAGTTGTGTAAAGCTCCTAAACTATCTGTTCATTCTTTAGATACATTCCTGGTAAGCATTTGTATTGTTGCTCTTTCATCACCTCCATCCTTCCTCTATTTTTTTTTCCAAGACCTCACCCCAGCTACTGTGTCGGATGGCTAACAAGCATAGCAAGGCATGTAACATGATGTGAGTGTTTCATAGCTACTGGTAAGAGCAATTTCATGGACAAGTTTAATTTGTCCTTGTTTCCTGTCATGGTCCCCTTTTGAATAATCATATAACATGACTTATTTTTATCAAGTCTTCAAAATTCTCGGCACAGCCAGCTGGTCTTCTAAAATTGACAGTGGTTCTCTCAGTCAGGCCTAAGATAATGCATGGCGTGCCAATAAAATGTTATAATGAAGTCTCTTATCTCAAGAGCATATGGTGACAATGCTAATGTCCCATTGTATTAAAAGAAATGAAAGTAGCATCAACATTGATAGTTCTCTCTGCCTTAGTTTCCCCATAAGTAAAATGAGGAGAATCCTTCTTTTCTCCTGCTATATAGCATTTTGCTATATAGCAAACCCTCTTTATATTTGTATTTATAGGGCCTTTGTACATGCAACAAAATTGGCCTTTAAAGCGGCTTAAATGCCCTTTTGCACTGCTTTAATGGCATTGCTGTTTGCACGTTCAGCGGCATATTCTGCTTTAAATGACTTTGTAAAGAAGCAAGATAAAACCCCTCCAAGGAGTTTTAGTTTGCAACCTAATGAAGCGTAATGGTGCACAGGGCGCTGGAAGTGAACGTGCTCGGGGAAGCTCGGGCTTGGCAGGCTTCCAGCACCCCATGCACCATCCCCGCTGACTTCTCCCGCTGCCAGCGCACCCAGTTGCCCTCCTGCCGCCTTGCCGCTCTGCCCCAGGGGCAAGCCAGCTGTTCCTGTGTAGTCCCAGCAGCGGGAAGGGCAGTGCAGGGGTTCTGGAGCTTACCTGCCTCTCCCACAGCGGGGGTGGAAGGCAAGCTGCCGGTAGGCTGAGCGGTCCTTGAGCTGCGGGGGACCCTGGTGCTTCCCTCCATGGTGGCAGTGCCCCCCAGGTGGCACCTGCCCGCTGGCACCTGGACCAGGCAGTCCCAGGGGGAGCCGCAGCCGTGGCGGGAAACACTGGGCCCCACGCATCTCAGGGGCCATGAGACTCGGTGGTAGCCAGTGCAGACAGGCTCAACTGAAATGGTGGAAACGATGGGTTTTTAAAAACCCACTGTTTCAATTTAGGGAGAACTAAACCGAACTAAATCCCCACCGCATGTACAAGCACCCATATAGTATAACCCTTATTATATTTATCTTTTATATATACTTATTGCAAGAACTCAAGCATTATTATTATTATTGTAGTCATTTCTAGATCTTGTATAAGCAATACAACCTTATTCTAACATATTCTTGAGAAACATTAAATAGGTACGCTCCATTATCTGTCTTCATTAGAACATAATTTCTACTCCTTTTTCCCTGTATTTACTTTTCCAATGATCTCTTGCCTCACTTCATTCTCCAGAGGCTTCCAGACATATGCATCCGCCTTAAAACTGAACCTGGATGATGAAATAAAAAATTCTCACATTTCCAAAAGATACTACCACAGAGATACAAGTGATCTCATCGCTTGCAAATGGATTGTTTGTGCATTAAGAAGCTCCATCTAATGTGTGTGGGGAACTATGTTAAAAAAAAACAACATATATAGGCTGTTTAGATAAGTAGATCTGACTCTAAAAGGTTCTGCAGAAAAATGACACATGCCAATCTTACCAGCTCATAGTCCTCCATATTAACTGTTACCAAAAGTTTTATTCAAAAACTCTTCCACAACTTGTGGCGCTCTGGAGGAGAACTGGAAGAGAGCCAATGTTGTGCCCATCCAGAAGAAGGGCAGGACGGAGGACCCGGGTAACTATAGGCCAATCAGCCTAACTTCCATCCAAGGGAAAATCCTAGAAAAGTTCATAAGGAGTCTATCCGCGATAAGCTTGCAGAAGGTAAGATTCTGAATGACAGCCAGCATGGCTTTGTCGTGGTCAGGTCTTGCCTTACCAACCTCATCTCCTTCTGTGACCAGGTAACTCGCCACCTGGACACGAGAGCAGGTTGACATTGTATACCTAGATTTCCAAAAGGCCTTTGATCTAATATCCCACAATGTCCTCATGAGAAAATTGGAGGATTGTGGGCTTAACTCCAAGACAGACAGGTGCGTGAGAAACTGGATGCAGGATAGGACCCAGACAGTTGTAGTGAACGGATCTGTGTCAGCCTAGCGAGAAGTGGGCAGCGGTGTCCCGCAGGGGCCCGGGGCTTGGTCCAGTACTTTTCAACATCTTTGTTAATGATTTGGATGTGAGGGTGAAGAGCTCACTGGCCAAGTTTGCAGACAACACCAAGGTATGGGGAGTGTGGTCACGCTTGAAGATAGGCTACAGTTACATGCAGACCTAGAAAGGCTAGCAAGTTGAGTGGCTCAGAACCTGATGAAGTTCAATGTCAAGAAATGTAAGGTGCTCCACCTGGTGATGACCGACCCCCAACACACCTACAGGCTTGGCGGCACCCAACGGACTGGCACAATGAATGAAAGGGACCTGGAGGTAATAATAGACCACGGTATGAATATGAGCCGGCAGTGTGATGCTGTAGCCAGTAGGGCAAATAATACTCTGGCGTGCATCAATCAATGCACTCCAGCAAAACCAAGAAGGTGATTCTGTCATTGTACTCAGCACTGGTGAGACCACAGCTGCAGTGCTGCATCCAGTTCTGGGCACTGCACTTCCACAAGGACATGGACAAGCCTGAGAGAGTCCAAAGAAGAGCCACCTGTATGATCAGTCTTAAAAGACAAGCCATACGAGGAAAGGCTGAGGGACCTGGGACTCTTCAGCCTGAGGAAAAGAAGGCTGAGAGGGGACTTGGTAGCAGCTCACCACTAACATTAGGGGAGTATTTCAAGGGCTCAGTGAGCAACTGTTCACCAGGGCACCTGAGGGGAAAACCAGTAGGGTTGTGCGAGATGGGCCCTATTCAATTTGGATTTGGCCTGAATCAGGATGGTGATTCGATTCGTTGATTCGGATCTCTATCCCCGATTCAATTTGGCTGAATCTGACAATTCGATGCTAATTTGGCGAATCAGCGATTTGGGCACAGGCACAACTTAATTTTTTCTTTCTATGTACCTTGAGGAAGTAGCGGGGCTCACAATTGCTGCGGTGCTGGGGCAGATGGAGCGCCCCACAGGAGCAGGGGGAGCTCCAGCAGCAAACCCAGAAGTGGACTGGAAGTCTACTTCTGGGGCTACTGGGGAGTGCGCGGGGGGGGGGCCCTGTGCCTCTCCGGGCTGGCGATCGGCTGCAGGGGGGACCCCGGGTGCCTTCCCCAGACCCAGGAGGCACCAGTCACCAAGCCACAGGGCTCCTGCATGCTCCCTGGTAGACCAGGAAGTGGACCAGAAGTGCTTCTGGTCCACTTCTGGGTCTGCTGCTGAGCGTGCTGGAGAGCCCCCATGCTTCTGTGGGACACTCCATGTGCCCCACCATCACAGCACTCATGAGCCCCTGCTACCTAGAGGTACGTAGAAAAAACATTTAAGGCTGTGTCGATGTCCGAATCTCCAAATCTTTCTGAATCTCTCCGAATCGATTCAGAGGGTTCCGGTTCAATTCAGAGTGATTAAAGGGTCCTCTGATTCAATTCAGATTCGGAGATTCAGCCACCAGATCTGGCCAAATCTCCACCGAATTGAACCAGGGACTGAAACTTCACACAGCCTTACCAGAGACCCAGTTTATGAAAACAGTTCTCAAATATTCATGATAGAAACCTAAAATCTTTGTTGAGGGGTAAGAATTGTTCATGCTTCAAGAACACAGAAACAAGATCCCAGACAAGCCAGAGACGGATCCAACACTTACATCACACTGTAATGAACACAGAGATAGTTATTTTAATCTAAATCAAGCCTGGGTTGAAAGCAAGCATAAGAAATGTCACACCAAAGAAAAGAAATGCCTCCTGATAGCATGAGTATGGGCTCAAAAGCTCTCATAATGGTGGTTTGTGTTCAGGATCACATAAGTCCTCAAAGGCATTTATCCAACAGTCGGTAACTCTTCCACGAGAAGCTTCAGAAAGGGACACAGTCAAGCATTCTGCCCTGTGTGACAGTCTTGCTGGATCCTGTGCCTTACCATCACCTTCGCATTATCTATTTCAGAACAGATTAGACTACCTTGATGTTGAGATTGTCAACCGCCCAGGGCAGGGAATATTGTTCTCTGAACCGGCTGTGAAGCACTGTTGGTGCTACAGTATGCCGAAGGTTTCTTTATAGAGATGTGTGTCAATGTCTGCATAACAAATGCTCACTTCCTTTTTCATCTTTTGACCTCAAAAGCACTTCTCATTGTAATATTTGAGCACTATATTAAAAAATTAGAGAGTCAGAACTCAGTCTTTGAAGATTGATACAAATATCTGCACTTTTGTTTCTAATGGAGCTTGAAATTAACAAGAATTTTTTATATCATCATCATGTTTTAGCGAGTTTGACTTGCTTAGGGCAAGGACCATTTCTTCTTCCATAATCTGTGCCGTACTGAACACAGCGCCATTGCTCAGCAAATAAACAACAAAACATTTCTTGGCTACTATGGAGCGAGCAAGAGAAATGTTTACAAATTAAGCCATGCCATTGGAATAACAGCGTATGGGATTTATTTAATGTACAAATATAAAGACGCTCCTCCACAGATTTTTTCCAGCAAGCTAACTTTGAAAACTAGAACTGCCGTAAAATCTCCATTAAGTAATAAAGTGGTGAATGGAGAAGCCATAGTCATAAAATGTAATGATTATGCAAACTGAAGGCTACCATTACGTGTGCATCCTAGAGTTTAGTCTTACAATGATTGCTAGGGAGTATCTAGATAAATAAGCAAATTTTTGTGCCTGTTGATCTAATCTTCTGTACTTAAATGGCTCCCATTATTGAAATGGGTGAGTGCCTCACAATCCTTTATGTACTTATGCTCACAACACTGCATAGGGAAATGCTGTTATTCCTCCTATACAGATGAGGAGTGAGAACAGAGAGGTCAAGGAATTCCCAAAGCCATACAGGAAGAAGGGAATTCATGTGCAGGCACAACTACCTCACAAACTGACCATGCCAGGGAGCAGTTCACTCACAACCATGCACTGCTCTGTATAGTGGAAATGCAACTGGAAGTGCAACTGTGCTGGCATTCAGGTAAGCTGTGGGAAATGGCACTGTTCCATTTCACCTCGAATTTCATTTCAAGGCGAAACAGCTGGTCTGTTTCATTCCATCAGAACAGAAAGGCTGTTTCGCCACTGTTTTGAGTTTCACTGGGGATGGGGAGTCAAACCAGCTGGGCTGACTTCCCATCCCCAGCGCTAGATTGCCCAGTGGAGCTGCTTCCCTGACCTCCGCGCTTGATTGCACCAGGGGTGGGAGGCAACCCAGTGGGTCTGCTTCCCCGTGCCCTGTGCTTGATTGCGCAGGAAGCAGGAGGCAACCCGGCGCGATGAAGCACAGGGGTCGGGGAAGCAGCTCGGTGGGGCTGCTTCCCGCCTCCAGCGCAATCAACCTCCAGCCCCCTGCTAAATCTTGTGCTGGGGATGGGAAGTCAGGCCAGGTGGACTGACTTCCCATTCCCAGCCTATGGTTTTGATTTTTGAAACATTTCAATCAGCCTCGTTTTGTTTCAAGGCTATTTCGACAACCTTTGTTTCATTCCAATTTTGCTGTTTTGACCTCGAAATTGGTCGAAAAAGTGTCAGAACAAAATGGCTGGTGAAATTTCGCACAGCCCTACTAACTAGCAGTGCCTCTCAGCAGGCCTCTAATTAAAAGATACAGCACTGTGCAGACACAGATACACGTTCCTTTTAGTTAGGCAGAAAACACCCACAGGGCACAGCAGCATGTTTGAGCGTGCCACTGCCTAGCATGGTGTGGCATAGGCATGCCCTGGCCTCCAGTTCCAAGTTACTGCCATTGTACTATGTGTGTACAGGTAAGAGGTGTACAATGAGGTAAGAGGTCTACAGGTAAGAGGTCTAAAATGATCACACAAGACCTTCGATCTATATGACTAGGCAAGAGTACGGAGGAGTGGAGGCAGCCCAAGACCTACCACCCCACTTTAGACCACTGAGACAGAACTGAAATGCCATACTGGTTGCATCCAGATGAGCGAGCACATGCCTGTTGCAGCATCTCAAAGCAGTATGAGATGCTGCAAGAGGCATGCTAGGAATGAAAAAATGTTCCCTGTGCTGCATATTTGCAGCACAGACTCTAAATTTGACACCAGGAAATCCCAGTATAAAAAAAAAACCCCACGCTGAAAACAGCAGCACATGGAGAATGCTCTGAAACAACCGGAGACTGGGTCCTCCAGAGAGACACTGCAGGACCCAGCCAGAGTGTCTCTATAGCTGTTGCATTCCCCTGCTGCTCCAGCATGCTGCCTCAGTGTGCTGGAGCAAATAGGAGTGGGGCATTATTGTAGCACTGGTGGACTGGACCCAGGCTCTGTCCCAGGTAATCAGGGACACAGCAATGGCAGCAGCAGCAGCAGCTGCCAACTGAGCTGTCAGGGCACTGGTGGCCCAATCCTGGCAGACTTCCGGCAGTGCACAGCACTGCCTGAGACCCAGGGGCAGCACACAGTGCACCGCGTTGGCCTGGCCCACTGGCGTGCGGCCTCAAATAGAACCAGAACAGCTCTTGCTGCCACTGCATGCAAGAGCCACATACCAGCAGGCTGGGCCAGGTTCTGCCTCCATGGAGCCAGCCCAGCCTGATGGCACAGGGCACATGGAGGCAGGACCCAGCCCGGCCAGCAGGCACACAGCTCTTGTGTGCAGTGCCAGGAGACCCAGGTGGCAGCAAGAGCTGGCCCAAGTCTGTGTGAGGGCGCACACCACTGGGCCAAGCCAGTGCTCTGCACCATGTAAAGCCCCTGGGTCTCAGGCAGCATGCTGCTGGGGGTCTCTGCCAGGAGTGGGCCATGAGCACCCCAATGGCCTGGCTGGCTGCTGCTGCAGGAGGGGGCTCTGTGCCATGTGGCAGGGGGGAGGGCAGAGGGGACCCCCCCTCCCACATAGTCCCCCCACACCCACAAACCACTCCACAAACCCCATACCCAGAAACCCCATACCCACCAGACCCCCCACAAGCCCCACACCCACAAACCCCACACCTACCTCCTCCACACCCTTTCCCCGCAACCCCACATCCTCCCAACAAATCTCACACCATGCATAACCAGCCAGGACCTGCTAGCAGGAGCTGCAGCTGCAGGGGCAACTGCTGCACTGCAGCCCTGCTCCATGTCCAAACCAGTGCTGGGACAGGTAGGTCCAGCCTGGCAGGGCTCCTGGTCCCAGGAACCACTTTGGGGGTGTGATGGGCTGCAGGTAGGGGTGGAAATGATAGCAGGGGTGAGAGGGGGTGAGAGAGAGAGAGAGATGGGGGTTGGGGATGGAGGAGAGCTCTGGGTAGGAGAGGCTGCCAGACCCAGGCTTAGAGCCCCTCTGTCCCCCTAGAGCAGCCTGTGCAGGGGAAGGCCAGCCAGCCTGGAAGGGAAGGGGCTTGTCTAGCCCAGTCCCCAGTCAAGGGCTTGCCAAGAACAGCATGGGGATTGCTGGGTCCTGGGCACAAGTGCAGGGAGCAGAACAGCAAGGGCTGGCACTGCTCACAGCCAAAAAGCAGCCAGTGGGATAGCTGCAGCTGAACTCATGTCCTAGTGGTGGGATGGAGCTGTTGCCAGGGGGCAGGGGGGCTAGTGGGGGCAGGCAGGGGCTGTGGATCAGGAGTGAAAGGGACTGGCGGGGCTGTGAGTTGGCATCCCAGTGCTGCTCAGTTCCCCACATCCTGGTGAATGAATGGGGCAGAGACAGCTCTGATTTTTCTATGATAAAAAAAACAAAAGCAAATGCCAAAGTGTATAGATATTTATAATTCATTTTATTATGATGATAGAGGCATTGGTAGGCTTCCAAATTGCTTTATAATTGTAAATACATCAATAAAACATTGCCCAACTGATCTCTCTCTATATACAGTGGTGTTTCATTTTAATCGCGGAAGAACATGGATTTTCAGTATTTTAATGAGAGAATTTGGGGGTTTTTTACCAGAGAATTTGCAATTTTTAAACAGGGAACACCAGGATCCCTGCCGGAGAGGCAAGCGGCGAGACCCAGGTGGAGGAGCCTTCCCAGGGCCAACACCGGGGACCCAGCTGAAGGGCAGAAAAGGTGGGCGACCTCTTAGCCATTTGGGGCCAGGAGGAGATGCTTTGACAGTTCAAAGGTGGCCACCGCAATGAGTACATCTTCCAGGCGATGGCTGCCAGGATAGCAGAGCGGGGGCACAAAAAAATATGCCACATGAAGGCCAGCTATGCAGCTATCGCCCACTGGCATTGTGCCCATACCACAGACCAGGCAGCCATGCAGTCCCCTGGGTCTGGCAGGTGTGCAGCCATGGGGCCACAGGTCTAAGGGAGCAGATGCTGTCGCAGTTGGCAGCAGCCCCCACTGCCAGACTACTGCAGTGGGTAGAGGGTGCAGGGACCGCTCTAGGTTAGGTCTGCTCCAGCAGTCCATCTGGCACAAGGGGCTACTGTTCCCAGATACCAACTGGCTGGGTCCCAGATGCTCCCTGAGCTGCTCGCCAGGGCAGCTTTTTATACTGCTGGGCCCCAACCTCTAGCTCCCCCTAGCTGAAGATCCAGGAGGAGCTGGGCAGGGTCAGTTTGCCCCAAATAGCACAATTTGCCCCACACCAAAGTGCATGTTCAGGCACATGTGCTGAGGCACACATCTCTGGCACAAATTTGTGCTGCTGCTTATTGAGGTGCTGCAAGCGCATGTGCCTGCATGTACGGATGCACCTACTGAGTCCAGACATTCAGTGCCGCGATGGAGTTTCTGCCAGATAAGATGGCAGAGCTTCTGCCAATGCAGCTTCTGCCAGATAAGAATTGCTGCTGGTTGCAAGGGTACATTTCTGTCAGGGTGATGCCCCTTTGCCTTTCTCCAACAAGGCAGTGGGGGCTAGGGTTTTGTGGCACCCTATGCTCACCTTACACTGGATTTTGCATTATTGTGGTATTTTATAGGAGCTACCCCACCACGAGTCCCCACCTACCCTTCCAGTCAGATGCAGTCCCTCCCTGTCCCTCGTTGCTCTCCCTACTTCTCTTCCTTTCTGTCCCTCCCCATTCCTCTTCCTCCCTGAGAAGGGTCCCCATCCCTGTCCCCCAGGAAGAGTCCCCGAGGCCACCATGGACAGAGAGCACACACCAGCAGCCCGTCTCATGCACCCCACAGGAGGGGGCTGTGGGTCTCGGCATCCCACCTCCAGACTGCTGGCACTTAAGAGAAAGAGCCTCAGAGCGGAGCCTGCATCCTGACCAGATGTACTTTAACTCTGATGACAGCCCTAGGATTGGTAGATATAGAATTGTTTGATTGTTTGTAGTGTTGCTTTTCTGTTATCACCCTCTATCAATAAATTTGCCTATTATCAAATGGAAAGGTCATGGTCGATCTGAGGGTTGTGCTCTCCTGGAACGAAGGTATAAGGGCTGGGTCCTAAATCCAGTGCCAACATAGGGGAGGAGGAGCTCCACAGAAGATGTGCTAATAGAATCACCCTGGGCCCTATGAGATCCACTGATTACCAACTCCAGAGGTAAAACCTAATTCATAGAAAGTTGTGGCAGGAAAATAGACCCAGGTGTGGTGCAACCCATGGGCAAGGGCATGCCCATCAGCTGGCATGGTGGTTGCGAGCCGGTCACAATACGAGTTCAAACTTTTACAAAGTTTGGGATGCTGCATGTTAGGTCATCTTAGAGGGAGAAAGATTTGAGCTGCAAATACCAGTCTGGATTTTCGATCTAGATTTTTGATTCCAGGGAGACTTAAAAGCATAAGTCCTGTAAAAAGTCAGTGGACAACTTTTCATTCCATCCAGGAAGAGCACGCAGCAACTGCTGCAGCGTCCTTAGCCTGACGAAGGGTTTTTGAACCCGAAAGCTTGCTTAATAACTATTCTCCAACCATTTGGGTTGGTCTAATAAAAGATATCAAATTCACCCAAGGAACCTTGTCTGTGGACATATGGGTTGCTTAGACACTTTTAAAAATCCACCTCATCTTCTGACAAACATGATAAATGAGACACCTTGGCAATTCTGAGCTGCTATGGAGACGCTGTAGGCTGGATCAATGTGAAGCTTAATAAGAGAAGTGAGTCTGAAGGAAGTAAGAGAAAAGCAGCTGGTGAATGGGAAATGGGAGATTTGCTGAAACATGGGGTGACATGAAAAAAAGTGCAACTAAAAGCAGGAAGGAAGAAAGACAAGAGTCTAACCTGACACCTTAGGTAGTATTTGTCAGAACTGGTTGGGAAAATGCATACATCTTCCTTGGAAAACACTGATGGTTTGAAACATGCGTTTATCCTGAATTCCAGTTTGCATAGTCACGATTTCAAAATTTGTTGCAAAATCAAAATCAGGAAGTGACATTCATGGAAGTATCTCCTGGACTATGCGCATGTCCCAGATGGAGGACACACGTCAAAGTTACACCGGTATCCAATGACATCAACACAAGCTCTTATAATGCAACTGCTACAGCTTTTTATTATAGGACCGTGCGGTCCTATAATAAAAAGATGTTGCAACCTGGCCACTGCTGTGATCTAAGGTGATATTTCCACGGGCTTCAATAAGGCCAGAATTTCATATCTTGTACCCATTTGTTCCAGAGTGCTTACAGTTCAAATCTAGACACAAACTCAAACTTCCGAAGGCTGAGCTGCAAACTCTGATATTATTAACTGAAACAAGGTGCTATACAACCACAGAACAAAATACCATCATTGTCTTAAAGAGCTTGCAGCCAAAACAGCAGATTTAGGCTCTAGCCAGGCACAACACTTCAGCAGCTAGCTTGCTTCCTTTTACCCAGCAGCCCTGCAGTATTGTCCACAGCATAAAGATTCCAGTTTTGTATTATTTCCACTACTCATATCGCACTCCAGAGTTCAAGCTCCTCATCTTCACCCTCAAGACTTCTTGTCATTCAACCTCTGCCTCCACTTCTACTCAGTTCATCTTTCATTCTCTCTTTATATTCTTCCTCCCTGCTTTTAGTTTCACCCTTTCATGTCACCCTGTGTGTTTGCAGAAGCTTCCTATTTCCCATCCCTAAGCTGCCTTGCTTCCTCCTGACTCGCTTGTCTTATTAACCTTCATAGTGATCCAGCCTACAGTGTCCCCACACCAGCCCCATGCAGTGATAATATAGAAACAGGTCAAGTCAGCACTAAACAAAGCAGGTCATTCTGCATCCCTCACACCTCCAAAGAAAATCAGTGTAAAAAATCAGGGCAGATTTCTCAATATTGTTTGCAAAGCATACTGAACAATATCTGAGAACTCCATATGCAGAAGGGTTGTTGGTTTAATAAAAGATATCACATCTACACAAAGAGCCTTGCCTGCCATATGTAGGAGGACACTTGTATGCTTATTAGTTCATGGAGTCAGAACATCAGTATTGCTAAGAAGCATTTGTGGTTCATTAGACAACTCTTGGCTGTACAGCCAAGGGGTATATTGCACACTTGATGCACTCTTTGCAATGCACTCCAGCACTGCCCGTGGGGGCCCCCAAACCGCAGACCCTGGGCAGTCATCCCAATTCCACCCCCAGGGACACACTGCACATGCAGGCATTCCCTGTGCTGCTATCTTGCAGTGCAGGGTTGGGGCAGGGTTGGCCCTGGGAGATCCCAGAGTCAAAAAGAAACCCCACAGAAAAAAAAGTGGGGTGGCACACATGGCAGCAGTGTGCACTGCCCAAAACTGGAGCCTGGCCGACTGGAGCCACACTCCAGCTGCTGGCCAGGCTCCCAGCTGCAAGAGCACCATGGCTGCAGCTCCCCAGGTGTTCCCAGGTAAGGCTGCTGGGGCCAGCACAGTTGTTGGCCCCAGCCTTCCCTCCCGCACCCAGAGTAACCTGCTGTGCACTAGCGCGTGCATGGCACAGGCATTCCCTGGGGACACATAGCAGCAGCATAAGGTGTGCCGCCGCTACTTGTCCCCCGGGGAAACAAATGTCTACACTCATCTGGATGCAGCCTGCTTTTCTAGCTCACAGCTCCTTCAGAGATTTGTGGGTGTCAGAAATCTAGCAGCAAAGCAAAAGCCTCTGCTCATTTTGAAATCTTGATATCAGAGGAATGTATTAATCAGATGCCTTTGTGAATTAATATTTTTACCCAATTTATTTCCAGCAATGCCGGGTCTAAGACTGTCAACTTGAACAATATGCTCGATATTTTAGTTTAAACATAACTCCAGGAAAACTCAAGTGAATCTAATTGACTCCCTCTTACCTGATCTCTCATAACTAAGAGGTACAATATTAATGTTTTGAAGGGAAATGCTATTGCGAGGTCAACTTAATTTTCAGAGAATTTTACAGAATCCAGTTGTGTAGTTCTGGATCCAGGATTTTTAATTGAACAACAATTACCAAACACATTCATTCTAGCTTGCCTTACAGTCAGTCAAATCAACACATTTTCGGTCAGAGTAAATGAGTCCCCTTAAAATACAATTGGGCCATATTCATCTATACAATTCTAGCAAAGGGAACAGTGGCAATCCAGGAAGGAAGAAATATATCCCAATGTTCTCAAAAAACTAAGCTTGCGGTCTAGTAGCCAAAAAACATTTTATAATATGGACTTGAATTTGGGTCCATTGTCCCCTCTATAAACAAAGACTATGACTGTCTTGATCCCAGAAAACTGAACATTTGAGAAAGGAGTTATTTCAGTCATCAGGGACTCAAGTTAATTCAGCCCTGAAAAAAGGGTGTGTTCTTAACGGGGCTTGGGTAACTTTCATGGATTAAAACAGCCATAGAGACAAGACTTGGGTCAGGTTAGCAGTCTGAGTTCATACCCCGCACTTCCCCATAGACTATCCAGCTAAGATAGTCCAAGATAGTTCAGTAAGATAGTCTAAGATTCATTATCACAATAAAGAATAAGGAAAAGCGGCAGGTGGGAGGGAAGGGGAAACCCATAGTAGGTACAACTTTTGAAAGGCAATGTTATAATCCTTTAAAATGCCAGTTATATCCTCTCAAAATATTACACAAGGAAAAAAATGTTCAGTTCTAAACCAAACCAGACAAACTGTTTCTTGTTCCATTATTCTAGGGATTCAACACATATTTTCTTTTTATTTTTTTCTTACCTAACGTTTCCTGTTCGTTTTGATTTTTACTAGGTAGATCCCTTTGAGCTCATATGGTATCCTTTAAACGGATATGTAATGAACATAGCATGAAGTAAGTTCACATCAAGTTTTGATTAAAAATACAAGGCTAACCTTTTCTGTGCTTTTGCAATTATTGCTTCTCTCAATTCCAATTATCTCTCCTTATTAACGATCACCTTGAAATAAAGTTACCATAGCAATGCTGTTCTACCCTGATGTGGCTTTTGTTTAGGTTACTTAAAGATGAAGTCACAATAATTTCCATCAGCAACACTGAAGACACACTTCATTTCAAGAGCGAGACATAGCTCAGTCGTATTTTTAAGAAGATTTTTTGTCATAAAATGCTTTTTAATATTTACCCTAGCTTTAAAATAATTGTGGAAAAGCAGTGACCCATTAATCCAATACATCTCACTTCCATTTCAGAATTTATTCGAATTCTCCTGAGTTTTTCTAGTCTCTAGGCTCACAGACCACATACTAAAATAAGTATATGAATCTTGCTTTTTTATTAAGACTGCTTTAAAGCCCACTGACAGGTAGGTCTGTAGTCATGTTCATTAGAAAAATATATATGTGCATATATAGCCCTTCATCGTGTAGGTTCATGGCTTTACCGTAGATTTGGGAAAGACAAAACCGATAGCTCACAAAGGCCAGGAACCAAAGATTACTGACGGCGAAGGGAATATTTCATTGGCTTCAGCGAGGTTCAGAAAAATTCCTAAAAGCTCTCACGTTTCAAAGGTTTCAAATTAAAATCACTTAAAAAAAATAAATAAACCAATCTCATTAGTTAATCCCTACTTTTTTAAGAAGGACACACAGTGCATAATTTTTTAACTGTCCTTGGACATCATAGCCAGTTTTTAGCTATTTATCTTGATTTCATTATATATAATGTGACTTATATGACCTAAATTCAGCTACTTTCTTTAGATAATTTTTTTCCTTGAAAAGCCACACACGTGCTAATTTGTCCTAGATATGTTCTAGAGTTTGGGTTCCCCCTCTCAAGACACTACTCTTAACAAAGCCACAGTATGACACTCCCTGGTTTCAACCCCAGCCGTGTACCATCCAAACCCCCCAACCCTCCATACTAAAAAAAAAAAGGAAAAGAAAAAATCCCAGCATGCTTCGCAAAGACTTAATAATCCTCTCTATGAAATATAAAGTTACGTACAGTATAATGCTGATGAAACATATGGCATCTACACCCATTTAAACATACTTGGGATTCAATTAACATAGAATAAACCCATCTGAAAATAATGGCTTTGAATGGCTAAATATCTTTATAGACAAGGTTCTTTGGGTTAATCCGATATCTTTTATTAGACCAACCCAAATAGTAGGAAAAACTCTTCTTAGCAAGCTTTCGGGCACAAATACCTTTCGTCAGGCTGAGCCTTCCTCCTTGCTAAGAAAGCTTGCTAAGGAGAATTTTTCCAACTATGAGTTGGTCTAATAAAATATATCAGTCAGATTCACCCAAAGAACCTTGTCTGCCGATGTCCTTAGATCAACACGGCTACAGCCTACACCCCTGTAAATATCTTTGTGCCATTCAAGAATAAACTGTTTCTTTCACAAAGGATACGCGCATGTAATTGAGAACATCCATATTTTGACTTCACCTCACTTCTTTAGGTCTGTACTAATGTCAGTCACTCCATATGACCTCTGTCATCTCCAATGGCAATCCTATTGCAGAGATTCACATGTCCTGCCAATGCCTGACTGCCTGTGACAACACCACAGTTCCAAGCGGACTGAGAGGACTAAGCTGGATCCTATTCATGATCATGGATAAACTCCCTTAGCCTTCAAAGGGAGCAAGACTGGCTCTTCAGCAACACTTAAGGAAGACAATGTTAAGGCAAGGCTTAAAATGGTTACCCATCAAAGTAACTGCATGCAGATAAGCAACAAGAGACTTGCTCACATGCATAAAACTTACCATGTCGATAAATGTTTGCACAATAGGGACCTTAGAATTGCTTGCAATTTCAGACTAAGGTCAAGTAAGATTATTTCTAAATTAAGGGAGAGCCACCATTTCCAGAGCTAACATAAGACAGAAAGGACAAACAAATAACTGATTGCTGCTATACTGTACTTTCTGAAAATCAGCCCACTGCTTGAGCTTTGAAGTAGTGTAGCAGAAAGCCCCTTTTGTACATTTCCCTTCTGGCCATGGATGTAACAGAAGCCCCTTCTTGCCTGCACCCCCTTCCCCCCATTTTGTGCATTTCTTTTCCTTCTAAGTATTGGCGGAGACCTAGCACACTCATTGCATGGGTGTGGCAAAGCTCAGAGCAAGCCAGAAAGCTGAAGTGGCTTTCTGTAGGAGAAACCTAGAAACTACATCTACATATCACTTAAGCTCAGCGTCACTAAAGAAAACAAAAGAACTAAAATATCCACTTCAAAGACTGTAAATGTATCCTGTGCTAACCTAACTCACTGACTGTCCCCAGTAACCTTTGATCCTCATTACCGCACATTGCATTTCTATATATTTCTCACAATGCATTTTCATATTTAATCTGTCTCGTCTTTACCATGGCATTTTGTATTTTATATTTTATACTTTTAAACTCTTAAGGAATGTACTCCCTGCAGAATAAAGTTACACCCTGGACCATTGTTAAAACTGCACTGAAATTGCAATTGTCAAGGGATAAAATCAGCTGAGTGAATGCAAGTGAATGATGATCATCAGTAGACAATAGCCTAGCCAAAGGAACTCCATTTTAAGCTAATCAAGCTAAAGAACTGATTCTTGGAACTGAGCACACACACTATGGACTATTCTTGTAACCCATGACAATACAGCCATTAAGTCAATATGTCAAGGGTGGACTCCCAAAACTTCAGGTACCAGCAGGCAGAGACCCCTGTGACTAACAGCTGTCAGGTACTACGCAAGACCAACGTGGGACAGCGACCTCCAGATTGGGTAGCCAAGATGATGCTGAGGGATTACACGTCTGCCAGAAAGGGATAAAAGGCAGTGAAGTGTGACCCTCAGTGGCGCCCTCTCATCCAGTACCTGACCTACCAAGACAGAAGGACAAGCAGGCTACACCCTTCTAGAGAAGACATTACCTTGAAGGAAGCTGACCATCAACAGCGGACTCCAGGGCCTCAGACAGGTAGATTTACTTACACCAGTGCTCACAATCACTACAGCACCTACTATACACTATACTACATGGGTTTGAATGAGTGAGTGCATGTGTGTGCGCGCGCGCTAAGGTGACCAGTACCACCCGTAACTCAAAGTTTGCATTTATGATGTTACTGGTAACTTCACATCCCATCCAGTAAACTAGAATTTATTATGATCCCATGCGTTGGTCCTTTGTAGCCAACAGTAGCACTACATTGGGTGTGTACTTAACACACATGCTCTTAACACACATTGTTAATCTGTTAGGTATTCATGCTAAATTAGCTTTCTGCATGGCCTGCACAGAATCTACAATATTAGTTCTTGAATTTATGGAGATTCATCTGTTAAGGGGTTCCATGTCTTTTAAAATGCTTGCATCAAAGTATGACCAACATTACTGATACTTAACATACTGCATTTTACATATTCAAGTGATGAATATCCAGCGATTCATTAAAGAACTGTACTGGACTCCTATGCTAGGGACAGAAATGACACATAAACTGATATAAGTGAGCAGCAACTGTTTAAAACCTGTACCAGAACAGAAGTTCACTGAGAATAAACCACTTTCAAAATGGCCAAAACCAGTTTAAGAAGAACCTGTTTGGATGTAGTATGAGAGTTAACTGATTTAGGTTGAAGTGGTCTACGGGATTTCTGCTCCAGATCCCATTTTAATCCAAGTAAGGTCACAGTCCCCCGGCATCCCAAGTGCCTTTGCGGGGAAGCGTGCTGGAGCACAGCTTATTGCTCTAGCCCAGCACTTAGCTGCCCCACCCCAGGGCTCCCATAGAGCCAGGACTGGATTGGGCTCTGGTCAGTGAGCAAGCAACCTGAGCACAGAGGTAGGTGTAGGGGCAAAACAGGCAGGGCTTCCCAAGTGACCAGACCCCTTCTCTCCTCCCTGCCCAGTGAGCAAGCAGCCTGAGCACTGAGGTGGGGAGGAAGAGAGGCAGGGCTTTCCCTGGGGACTGGACCTCAGTGCTGGGGGCAGACAGGGGGGACCCTTCTGGGGTCTGCTGCAGCAGAGGGACTTCCCCACCCAAGCCCAATTTGGCCTGGGTTGGGCTTCCTGGAGCCCTGTGCTGCCCTTGCCCCCGCTCCCCATCCCACCTGTCAGCAGTGGCTGGGATGGGGGGAAACAGACACTATTTCCAGACTTGGCTCCCCCACTGAGGTCTGCCATGGGTGAGGCACAGTGGTGGGAGAGGTACCCCCCAACCAGCCCCTAGCCCAACCCAGCCAAGCCCAGCTCAGCTAGGGGTGCGGTGAAGCCCCACCAGCCTTGCCTGGCAGAAAACAGCCCAGAGGACTGGAGGAAATGGACCCCTGTCTGCCACATGGGTTCCCCCCCCTGCAGCCCAACATGGCCCTGCCACTTAGCACAAACCCCCCAGCAACCACCCAGTGCTGCTCACTGCATCCTGCTGGTTGTCACTGGCGTTGGGCTCTAGGCAATGTGCTGGGCAGGCCTGGGGGCTTGTGTTGGGTGGCAGAACCCAATCCTGCCCTCTATGAAGCACTCCTGTCTCCACCATCTGGTGCAAATCCCCCCCAGGTCACCCGGCGCCTCCCCTGGAGCCCAGCACCAGCAGGCAGGATTCAGCAGGCAGCCCCAGGAGCTTGTGCCATGCAGCAGGGTCCAATCCTTCTTTCTATGGAGCCCAGCCCCTTCCTCCACCCCCACCCTCAGCTGGGAAGACCCCAGCTTGGAGGCTGAGATTGGGTTGGGGGGCTTCCCCATACCCCTCCACATCAGTGACATGCCAGTATAGGAAGGAATCACCACTCCCACAGCTGGGCAGACCTGGGCTTGAGGAGATCCCAGGCTGGCCAGGGGAAACCCCCGGGAGGCCTGGGGCTCCCCGGCATGTGAGCAGAGGCCCTGTTTGGGACTGGCTGGGGATGGGAGTCTGTTTGTCCGCCTGTGGTGTGCCAGCCAGCTAATCGGGGATGGCTCGGCTGGCCAGCAGGCTGGGAGGCATGCTTCATCGCTCTTGCTTTTTGACCCAGGCCAGTGCAGGCCTCTGCCTACTTTTCCCAGCTGAAAAGTAAATGTCTGTTATGTTCGAAAACTGCATAGATTGAATTGATTCCACCCTGGGCTTTTGGATTGTCTATGCTTAGCCCTAGAAAGCCAGGATTTGTCCAATAATACAGTCCCTTCTTTGGAAAATGGGATACACAGAAGAGCTTGCACTTTAAATGGCTGTCTGTCCAATAGTCTCCTGTCAGCCTGATGCAAACCCCATGCAAGTCACTAGGAATCTTTCCCCTAACTTCAATAAGCTTTGAATCAGGCCACTGCACCAGCAACAAAACCCATGCAGCTGCAAAGAGTACATACTTAGAATGAGCTCATTTGCATTGAGTGCTTTGTATAGTATTTTCATGTAGTTTTCCAAGGAAAAAAATCCCTAAGGCTCATTACTAAGGGCTTAATTTCTTCTAGTAAAATACTTAATAATAGGGAGGCTGAAAAAAATGGTTTCTCTAAGGCTGCTTATTCCTGCCAGTCTGGACCTGAATGTTAACCTAATCAGAGATATCTTAGAGAGCCATTTTAGTTACTCATGGACTGTGTCTCATTTTCTTGAAGAACCCTTATTGTCTTATTTTAATTATGTATGTGAGAGGGCACCTGGCAACCACAATATTTTTTTATTTATTTTGCATTTCTTCCCTTCTCCGTTGCATGTCACTTTATTACCTCTGAGGAAAAAGGCTTAAGTACGTTTAATGCTGGCGATACCCCAGGATTTTTTTTTTTTTAATCAGATTTTCTGCTGTTATAGCCCATTTCTCTCATCTCCCTCCCTCTGGCAACAGCAACTGCAAGTGGAGAGCTAAAACGCCAAAGCTGGTTTCCCGCGGCAAAGCTCAATGCCAGCCATTGTTCTAGCAGCATGCACCTGCTCAATGGTGCTTACGGAGTCATTCCTCTGAATTTTTTCCTCCCCTCAGGGGTGACAACTCTGAACAACAACACTCTTACCACACTCATCAAGCCCCCAAATGCTTTCTGCTACCATCACTGGAATCTAATCAACAGCTCAAAGATACCAGCTCTCAGCAAACAAACTGCATCTACATACCAGCTCCCCAGTGGGATGATACTTTCTGCTAGCTCTCGCTTTTTTATTTGATCGTCTATGGGAAAATCTTGAAGATGTTGCTTGCGTTTTAGGAGTGTTCCCATTCTGCCTCCCCTCCCTCCTCCGGCAACAAATCTATTATCCCACAAGGTGCTGTAATGGTGGAAGAAAAACAAAACGCTAAGGTATCGAGACCTGGCGCACTTCTCTGGAGAACCTCTGTAGGTTTGAACATGCATTAAATGTACTAAGAACTGGCTAAGTGACAGATTTTAAAGCAGAAATGTCGGTGGGGAATCTGTGCAGAACAGGGGGGCCAGGGACATTTCTAGTAGTGTCCCCCAGGGATTGGCACCAATTCTGCAGCTATTTGACTTTCTCCCATGTTCTGGAAGTCAATTTTAAATTGTTGTGCACAAAAATTTGCAGAGGACCCCAAGGCTGGCAGAAAGATAAGCATTGGGGAGGACAGGGCAGTCACCGAATGATCTGGATCGCTTGGTGAACTGGGACTGTTCCCACAAAATACATTTTAACATGGGCAAATGAAAAGTTACGGATCTAGGAACAACGGTGGCAAGTCATACCTAAGAAATATGGGGCTGTAATCCTGGAAAGCAGGGGCTCCGAGAAGGATTTAGCAGTTACAGTGGACAAGCAACAGCAGAAAAAAATGCCAATGGGAGCCTGTGGGATAAAGCAACAACGTTATTCTTGGATCTATGAGCAGGGATTAATGAACAGAAAAATACAGGGGGAGATTTCTCTCCATTTAGCATAAGGAAGAACAATGCTGAAATATTGCATATAATTTTGGTAACCTGAGACTAAGAAGGGGATCGCAAACCTGAAGAAGGTATAGAAAAGAGCCACAAAATGATACGGGGTGGAAAAATGCCTTCTTAAGAGACTTAAAGCACTCAAAAAGGTAGAGAAGTGACTTGATTACAGTGTATAATCCCCTCCATGGGAAGAAAATGTGACGTACTAAAGGGTTCTTTACACTAGTGATGAAAGACTCAACTAGAAGCCATGACTGGATGCTGAAGCCAGACCGATTCAAATTAAAAATATGCACAAGTTGTAGACACTAAGCACCAATAATCATTGGAACAAATTCCAAGGATAATCATAAATTCTCCATTTCTTGAGAACTTCAAATCAAGACCGGATGCCTTTCTGAACAAAATGCTTCAGCCAAACACAAGTCATTTGGGCTCAATGCAGCTAGATGAAATGTAAGGGTCTGTAACATGCAGGAAGTCAGACTAAATGATATAATGATCCCTTCTGGCCTTGAACTCCAGAAACTACTGAAAGGAAACCCTTCTTGAACAAATACCTGTTGGTGAATCACAGCCTCAAAAAATTATAACTGGCCCAAAAACTGCTTTGGGTACAGGTGGCGGTGGCATAACTAGGGGCATAACTAGGGGGCACAACCACTCCAGGAATGGACTTGGGAGGGTGTAAAAAGCAGCTGCTGTTAGCAGCCCTGTGTTCGCAATTGCATTCCCAATAGCAAACCGGAAGTCACCACTTGTGCTGTGCCCCAAGGTACCCGGCCACATCCCTACATTGCTGACAGATGATTTATAGAAATCATGCATCCAGCAAGAACAAATATTACCCAGGGTGGGTTTTAATTTACCTTTCTCGCAAGCTCCAAAGGTCATTTGAGATGGACAGGGGTGTTCCAATACAAACAAAAAACAAAACACCACCCATATGAATAAACTGGTTTTCCAAACATTATTTCATATGATTCTGGCCCATAAAGATGCTGGGCACTGGCTTATGTATGCTGCTGATACTTGGCATCTCTCCTCATCCCATTTTTAACATATTTATAATAAAAAGCTAATGTACTGAAATCTTAACCTGCTGGTAGACCTTTCAGAGAGGTCTGCAGTGTCTACCATAAACCATGTCCAGTAAACCACGTCAGACACAGCCTGTAGTATTTATTATAAACCATGCCTGGCTCACGTAGAAGCTCCATTTAGATTTAGCAATAGGAGTGAAATATTGGCAGTATAAGAAGAAGTGGCTAAGGACAAGGGAAACAGAGGCACAGAAGGATGAAGCATCTTGCTGACATGACAACCTGCCAACGGCTGAGACTGGCGTAGAACGGCAGTCTCCTCAACCACAGGCTAGTGCCTTGTCCTCCTAACACCTACACGCCGTCATCTATTGCAGTGGCTGAATAATTTGTTGTGAATAATTTACCCAACAAATACTTTTCTGAATGTATTATTTGAGAATAAATATCTTTGCAACGTGGTGAGAACTTTACCCTGGGGACCATTTATTTTGGTGATAGCTTCAAGTTTCCATCTTATTATCTTTTTTATTCAACCTTGGCTCTATGTTTCTTTGTCTGACCCAGATGCTGCTGCAGAAGGTTTTATTCAGGGCCTGGCTAAAACTGGGGCATGAAAGAGGCTTGCCTGGCTCCATCCAGACAAAAACTGGGAAACCGCCCAAAGCTATTGCATTGTCCACTTTGGCGGATGGTGTTATTTTGCCGCCCAGGTCCTCAGTATAGATACAGCATTTGACTCCTTGCTAGGTTTAGATGATGACAACAGTGGTCAAAAACATACTTCTTCTGTATGCAACTACCCAGAAGGCTACCCTCCTGGATACAGGCCTTTCTAATCACCTATGTCTGTGTTGCAGCAATGAATGATGTCTGGGACCACACCTTTATGTCTATTCAGAGACAGAAGCATGATGCAGAATAGAGTGCATCTTGTTATCAGTATGTTATCCCAGTATTTCATGATCTGCACTGCCTGCTTATCACAGGGGTTTTTCCCCTCTAAAGACTTAAATGGCTTGCAACTCATCCACTTGAGAGAGAACACTTTGCTATTTGCCATTTACTCTGTTGTGATGATGAGTAGAAGCACTTAGGTCAAAAGCACCTGGATATAGGAAAGTTCGGGCATTTTTTATAATGGCCTCAACTCTGCAAGCAACTCTCCTGTTGATACTTCTTGTATTTCAGGACACACATCAGAAGCTATATAATGCCCTGGAACTTTTGAGGATTTGGAAAGATGGGTTGGGAATTACTGGCTTGTTGCTGGGGGGAGAGGTTTTCTAGGCTGCAGTGTCATTATTCCTTGTATGGATTGGCTTTTGAAATAACTGGCTGGATGCCTGCAGCCAGGGAAAGGATGTTTGTGTTACATTTAAATCAAAACAAATAAGTACTATATAAATACTTTATACTTTGGTTATTAATTGTGTTTGGTTATCTAAGCTTCATGGTTTCCAGTATGCTTCTGAATCAGATGAACGCCATATTATAAATAGCAAATACGTCAACCCAAACATAAAGAATTGTGTTTGCATGAAAATAAGAACATTCATTTGAGCAACTGACATTCCCCAAATACAAGTGCAAGCCTAATTCAGGGAAAAAAACATATTTATTAAAAACTAACCAAAAAGAAGACACAATCCAAACCTTGGACCTTTAAAATCTGATAAATTTGCCCAAATACCATAGCAGTTTTTGCTGGTGCATAATCATCTATCAGTGTCTGCTTTTGGTGAGAAAGAAATTCTAGTTGCATTTTTACCACTTTTGTGTTAACTTTGTGAAACTAGTAACAACTTTAGCGATTCATATTCATTAACCAATTAATTATACAGCACTGAGGATCCGGAGGTTGCCATTCTGTCCTTAAAAGAACTACCTGGTGCTTTGAAATTTCACATCTGGCAATTCAAACTGTCCACTGCTTCTCTACTCTTGCAATACCAAAGCAGCAAGGAATCGGCTAAGGAATCACTGTTAAGGCCTTAATTTATGAAGTTGTGGGGTTTTTGTCATGAATGCTAAACACTAGGGCAGTGCAAAGCTTCGGTCCCTGATTCGATTCGGTAGAGATTCGGCCTGATTCAGTGGCCGAATCTCCGAATTCGAGTCAAATCAGAGGACCCTTTAATCTCTCTGAATCGAATTGGAACCCTCTGAATTCATTCAGAGAGATTCGGACACAGAGACAGCTTTAGATGTTTTTTCTACATACCTCTAGGTACCAGAGGCTCATGAATGCTGGAGTGTATGGAGTATCTTACAGGAGCATGGGGGGGGCTCCCCAGTGTGCTTGGCAGCAGCCCCAGAAGTGGACCAGAAGCACTTCCAGTCCATGCGCACTCCAGCGAGCTGGGCCCCCCCACCCTTGGCTTGGTGATTGGGGCCTCCTGGGTCTGGGGTGGAGCATCTGGGGTCCCCCTGTGGCTGACTGCCAAGCCAGGGGTGGGGAATGGGTGGGGCATCGGGGGAGGGGGGGGTCCACGTGCTCCCTGGCAGACCCAGAAGTGGACCAGAATGATCTAAAATGGTTTGTATAATTTTCTCACAATGTAAACTATTGTTATTTTGAAAAAAAATTGATGACTTTATACAGAGAATTTTGATTATTTCTGAAACACTGTTCTGGAATGGAGAATTTGTTTCCTATTGCACACCAGGAAGTAAAGGCACCTATATTACTTAGGACAATCGATCTCATTGCTGATTTTGAACATCCATTTCAGATTCTCTGGCTATGTACAGAATTTCAAAAAGCCTGACGTGGAATTCATCTAAGTTACACAGTTTTCTTTAAGTCGTGTAGTTTAGATCTGTGGCAAACAGAACATATGTTCACCCCTTGGTGGTGAGGCAGGCCAAATCTTAGGTCAGGTTCCACCATTTTTAAACCAGTCTATGTTTACCAAACTTCTGTTCTGTTATGGGCATAGACTGGTTTCCAATCACTTATATCAGTAAAAATGTAATGTCTATACTTGGCCTCTGTTATATTCTTTATGCCAACCTCCAGTCTTCAAGTGAGGATGAATATATCGCTTTCTTTGGTGAAGTTCAGAGGTCATTAAATACTCTAGTAACAACATAAACAAATTGTTGAATAACTACATTTCACTCATCGTACTTTCCACACGTATGCATATTCCCATAATGCTTTTTAACCATTATTTGTTTAATTGGTAAATTCCTATGATAATTTCTTCCTCATCCTCACAAAGGCTTACCTTAATAAATACTTCCTTAAGATTGAAAAGATGAATAAAAATATTTGTTGCCTACAATCAACTAATAGCGAGGATGGAACTCTTACACTTCCTTGTTCATTCCTGGATCAGTAGAATTCACTTTCTGCGTTCTCATTTGATCCCATCTTTAATTAGTGTTCAACAAATAGTATGCCACGTACAGCATTTATTTAGAACTGACAGTAACGCATGTTCTAGTTCAAGTTGATAATCATTTGTAACATTTAATTTACTTTGGAGAATGAGTACTTTATGTCATTTAACACCAGAGGGGGTGATGAAGCTTTTAATTAATTTACTGGGGGGGTTTATGTCAGGAAAACAAATTAAGTAAGTAGAAGCAACAATAAAACAGCAAACATAGGGGTCTACAATAGAATCATAAAATAGAGTATTTTCAAAGTATTTGCAAAGTTCCATTCACTTTAATGGAAGCTGGGCTGCTAAATTCACATATTGCTTTGAAAATGTGTAGTAAATTGGCCTCGCCACTGCAGGCATACCAACATGTGTATACTACATAAAAAATAAATTTTCATGTTTGCCTCTTGCAACTGAGTTCCTTTTCCTGAGTACTCACTAGTACCCAAAGTGATATTTGTGTACTAGATAGATTTTTCTTTTTTAAGTTACACAGAGACTTTAAGAACATTAACCAGCAGGTATTTTTGTAAACATCAGATTGGAATAGTATATGGAACTGAAATGTCCATTTGAAAAACAGGACTGGTTAATTGTGCTCTGAAACGTATCAAAGGGCTGAATGTGCAACACAGTGAAGGGGAAAAGTTTGTGCGGTAGACACTATGGCTAGGGACAGAAGTTACACATAAACCAGTTTAAGTTATCAGAAACTGGTTTAAACCTGTAAAAGAACATAAATTCAGTGCACATAAACCAGTTTCAAAATGGCTGAAACTGATTTAAGATAAACCTGGTTGAATGTACTATCAGGCTTAACTGATTCAGATCAAACTGGTTTATGAAACTTCTGTTCCAGACTCCTTCCTGGTTCAAGTTAAATCAGAGTCCCCAGCATGCTTTGCAGCCCTGGGCTGGGCTGTCTGCTCCAGAGAGCAGGGCTGGCCCTGCCCCTCTGCTTTCTAGCTGGCTCAAAGGCCGAGTCATTGCCCCCCATCCCCAGCAAACCCCAGAGGGGGTCTGGGGCTAGGGAGGGGGGTTAAGCATCCCTTCCCCCACTCAAACTTACTGCTGGCTGCAACTATGGACTACAAATCCTAGAAGCACTTGGAAGCAGGAAGAGGAACTGATGAGAAACCCTGCAGAATCCTGCTACTGTGATTCTGGACTGCAAATCCCAGAGACCTCAAGGGCAGCAGGAAGAAAAAGTGAACACACAGCCCATGCTGGCTATGTGCCAGACAGCTGTACTCTGGCACCCCCCAGCTTCTGGCCTGAGCCACTACAGGCATGTGGCTGCAGTTCCTGAATCAAAAGTAAATGCCTGTCCAGTTGTTTTTTTCAGTTTAATCTCTGCAGCTTAGACTAACCTGCAAAGACTGAATCAATTCAGCCTTGGGCTTTTTGACTGGCTGTACTTAGCTTAAACCATATTATCTTGCTAAATCTTTAATCGCATGGAGTGTCCATTAGGCTTGACTTTGTTTTTCTTTGAAATAAAGATACTAGCTTTAATTAATTCCAAAATAGACCTAGAAGTTACAAAAGAGTGTACAAGGCAATGAAAACCAGCTGTCAGCCCTAGAGGGATCATCAGTGAGGACCAGAACCAAGAATTTCTGGGTGCACGACCACAATCTTCCACTGCTTCTTCAGCCAAGGAACTGGATGCATCAGCAGAAAGAGAATAACACATTCATAAGCATCTTCACATGGAAGAGAAACTAAAGAGTGGACAAAGGGCTCTCCAGTTTTAGAGCAAGTTACAATTTGATAAACCTGATCCCCTTTACACCTAAGTCATTAGTATCTTCAAAAGCCAGGAAGTTTTAAAGAATATCTGTAACTTGGATCCAATCATCTCTATATACTTAATGGGATTCTACATTACAGAAGAAACACCATGAACTTCTAGAAACACTAACATTGCTAATGTCCAGCCATCATTAAATGTGTCTCAATGCTGTTTCAGGTAGCTAGACAGCTAACGGTTTTCTTCCTCGTAGGACATGTTTTCCACATCAGATAGGTATTTTTGTAAAAATCAGACTGGGATATTTGCAACTTTTTTTAGATTTCATATTTTTAGCAACAAATCCACCCAAATATTGACATGCAGAGTCATTTAGAACCAAAAATAACCTTTTTCATTTAAAAAACATTGAAACTGGGAATTCCAACAATTTCATAACGCATATTCAACATTTCTTAATTATTCTTTGACAAAAACACTTTTTCCCACAAAAAGTTTTGGATTTGACCACTCATTTTCTAGTTACAAAACATTTAATTAAAAAATTCCTGGCCAGTTTTTATGATGACATAGAAATAAATAATTATTGTTTTACAGTAAGGCAGAGAGGTATTCAGTATGTTGAAGCTTCTTATCATCACAGGGTACTGAAGATTGTTGTTACTCCTGTATATCCGATGTAGTTGGGATTTTTTTCTATATATATACTTAATCCATTTATATGTGTATATGAAATGGGATAATTCTATTATTGTAGAATTATCTATTGTAGCATTATTAGTCTAGATCATTTTATTCTATTGCACTGGGAAAGAAAGAATACATGTTCAGAAAGGGTAGCCAGGACAGGGAGAGAGATACAGGCCAACCCCAGAATATTTGACAGCCCACGGATAAGAAAGCTCACGTTGGGATGGCAGAATTAAAATCACTGTTTTGCCTGATTGAGAACTGGGTTCCCCACATCCCAGAAGAGTACCCTGATGACTTTGCTTTTTGGCCAGTCTCTTGTAAACAATCTCCGTCTCTCTCTCCCCTTCCTTTTTCCCACCTCCTTTTTCATGAAAAACATAAAAAGGTCTAATTTCCATTCTAGTATGAAACCCAAACAAATTTGAAACTTTTAGAATTTTTCATAAAACACTCGCATCAGTGACTCCTATCATGGATCGGTCCTGCCAATTCCTGTTCCATATCCATTTTTCCAAAAGTGTAGATAGGGTTTGCAGCACAGGCATGTTCAGAACGGTACATAAGGAGGGGGTGGTGGGTGGTAGCAGGGAAAGTTTTGTGGTTTCAACAGAAATGGTGCGACTGCAAGTCTAAGTAAGCATTTTCTCTCAACGACACAAAATACATAGGGAACCTGCATATACACGATAAATAACATTCAGGACTCACCATAGATGAGTCATCAGCTGTAAAAACAGCTCCCTACCTCTGGCTTTCCTCTGTTTCTTCTACATACATATGGACTTTCCAAGACCACATAAGTTTGGTCTCCTAATATTTAATTATATTTTCATGCTATTACTTTTGATACATAAAAGGTAACAGCACAGAATCAAACTTGTATTTCATAGTTTTCTCCAAATCAAAAGACCACTGAAATACTTGAACTTATCTTCATATCAGTGCATTCCCTCAGGGACAATATTAGCTTTTTTCCTTTGTCACTTAATTGGTTCATTTCTATGCCTCTTTATTAAAAGCACTCTGAGTCTTAATTAGTCCTCTTTAGTGGTTGTTCCCTATAGCTGTTGTGTTGCACTAAATGTGTGGAGTTGAGTAAAAAAATTGATCGAACTATAGTGATAGTTTAAAACATAGAAGATCAAGTGTTATATCTGTGCCTAAATAACCAAAAAACTTGCCATGTTATACACATGCACATACACATGCAGACAATACCATACAGTTCTGTGTGCATACACACACAGTATCCCAATCATGCTAGACTCAATCCAACAGGATCAGAATTGACAGAAAATCCAATCCCCTACAATCGCAGGCAACCATGTTTTATAATCACATCCACAAAATGACCAAGCTCCTTTTTGAAAAGGAAGATGTCTTGCCTCCACTATTCCTACTGGAAGGTGGATCCAGAACCTCATAGTGGCATGATTAGAAGCCTTCTAATTTTCATCCTTAGTTTATTGGTGGCCAGTTTTTGTTAACTACTGTATGTACTTGAATATAAGATGAGATTCCCCCACTCTCCCCAATCAGCATGGGGGGAAAAGCTCTTTGTCTCACATTCACATACTAGAAAACCTAATTAAACATTTTTCCTATCATTAAGTTCCTGCCAAAAGCTTAATGTGCTCAATAACAAAAATCAACTATGAAGTTGATTTAATACAGCCAACACTGAACATTAGAGGTGCACTGATACATCAGTCCCATATCAGATCAGCACCAATATAAGGAAAATTAACAGTATCGGCAATCAGCTGTTTTTGGCTAATAATGTCACCAATAAATGCCCCATGTATGTGCGCAGCCGCAGTGCAGCATGCAGGCAGCCAGAAGCACAGCCCAGCAGCATCTGGTTAGTAAGTCTGTTGTTTAATCTGTGGGGGGAAGCAGCATCGGGGTGCCGATCAAGGCCCCTGCAGTGAAGTAGGGAGTGGAGCTAGGGCTGGGGCTGGGGCAGGCACTGCCCAGCTGGGGTGGGGCACAGGATGGAGCCAGGAGTGGCTCGTCTGGGGGATGCGGGGGGAGGCTCCCATCGCTCCGCACACCCCCAGGGGAGGCATGGGGGCACGTGCCCCCATGCCTCCCCATGAGATGAGGGAAGGTTGCCACTGGGGCTGTGCCGAGCTCTTCCCGGTGGGGGGCTGGGCCAGGTTGCACTTGGAGCGGGTGGTGGTGACACTGGGAGGGGGCCTATGGTGAATTTTGGGGTGGCTGCAGCCACACCTTTATAACCCCACTCCCAGTGCTGCCAACACTCACCCTAAGTGAAGCCCAGCCCAACTCCCCTGCCAGGAAGAGCCCAGTTCAGCCCCAGTCCACAGCAGCAGCCTGCCCTCATCCCACATGCAGATCTGGAGGCACATGTCCCCCATGTCCCTCCAAGGGTGCACAGAGCAGCGGGAGCCACCCCCCACCCCACATCCCCCAGACGAGCTGCTTGCAGCTGTGTCCTATGCCCTGTTCCAGCTGGGGCTTCACCCCAGTCCCTGCTCCAGCCCCACTCCCTCCTTCACTGCAGGGACCTCGATCTGCTCCCCGCATGCCTCTTCTCTCCCCCCACCCCTTCACCCACAACAGACTTACCAGCCAGACACTGCTCTCCAAGCTGCCAGGCCACATATCAGCAATCAGATCAGTATTGGCTGATATGGCTCCTTAAAAATCATCCTTCGGTAGTGTCCCAAAATACCTCCATCAGTGCACCCCTACTGAACATGACTATAAAACACCTAGATCATTTTGAACAACCATACCAATGGGAACCAACCACAAGGATAGATTAATGCAGCCCACCTGAATAAGATATATAGTAGTGCCCATTGCACACAGTCCCTCTCAGGGCTGACTCTTTTTGAAGTCATTATGAGCCACTCTTTATACCCATAGCTGAGCTTTGCCTTTCTTTCCCATTTCCAATTATTCCTGTTTCTTCCTCAGGCTTAAATGTCTGGCAAAAATCACCTGAGGCCCCAAATAGTTCACCCAGAATCCCTCTGTCGCCCTGTCTCTCAGCCTGTAACATATAACTAGTGTGCCCTCCATGAAGTCAGACCAGGTTGCCTTGCATCTCATCTGCATATACATTTTTGGAGGATTGCAGGACTTGTGACAAGAAAACCTGGTTCCAGTCACGAGTAGGGGGCTAATTAGCAAATGGATTTTTTTTTGGGGGGGGGGGGGGGATTATTTGGGTACATACACATATTGAGCAGTGCTGAGCTGCGGGGTCACCATCGCTTGACAAGCTGTCGACTCTGCTGGTGCCCATCCTAATGAACTACGTGGTAAATCATAAGCCTTTTGGTTTTGGGCTAATATTATGCATAGCTTGTATTATATGTACGTAGGTAAAAAAAATGCTGCTTAAAAGTATATTTATGGAGTACCTGTACTATAACTTGCAGCAGTTTAAAAAAAAGGTAAAATGTATCAATTCTGGATGAACTAAGTCTATGGATACCCATAGATATTTTCCTATAGGTAAATTATTGCAGGCATGGGTTTTTTTTCAGTTAGTGTTTTCAAATTTGCCTCTCACTTCCACGTACTCAGGGAAAGCAGGGTCTGATAGTAAGAGGGGAGGGGAGGGAAGGAGCTGTAGAGAGAAGTTATGTGGGGTAGAAGGCAAGGGGGCCACCTGATTCCCCACCACACACACACTTTGTTTTCTCTACTGTAGCCATGGGAGGGAGAAAAGTTAAAGGCAAACCTATACTTGGAAAATTATAACAAATTTATAAATTTTCCATGTATAGAATCTAATTAATGGGGGCGGTCATCTTATATTCAGGGTCATCCTATATTTGAGTAAATGTGGTAAAAAAATGTTGGTTTGTTTTTTCAAGAGGAAAAACTTACCTCTTAAATTCTTGCCCCATTTTTCAAATGCAGAAGTTTGGCTCCACTGGGCAGAAAAGTCAGAAAATGTCAGTACAAATTTCCAGCAAAAAATCATTTTGAAAAAATGGGACATTTTTTAATTTAGATATTTAAGGGTTGGAGGGAGGATGGAAAACTTCTAACACTTTCCAATATAAATATCTTTAAACAGGTTACAAGAAATCCTGGTGAGCACAAAGGATGCATATGTCCTGCACTCTGATGGTAACTACTTAAATAACAAGACTATGGTACTGGAATAGAGTATCCTCCCACCATTTGTATTCACTGATGATTTATCTTAAAAGAAATAAGTTTGGGAAACAGAATTTAAGATGTTTGGATCAACTAAGAAGATGTAATATTTCCCCAGACTCTTGAAGTGTTTTTGCGTGTATAGTTATGCTAGTTCCCTTACCTTAAATAGGTTTCTGAGCAAATATGTAGTTTGCCAATCACATCATCATCAAAATTCTTCTTTCCCCAAGCACAGATTTAGTAAATCATATCTGCAATTTAATTCTTAATCAAGAGGCCCTTGACTGACTCCTGAGACTCATTTTTATGGGTTTGATATGCAAGGTATGAAAATGAAGAACTTCTAGACATTGATCTGTGCTAAATCCAAGTCCTCCCTTATGTGTTATATAGGTTGAAAAGAACAGATTCATGATAATATAAGACATTAAGTGCCCTAGAAAATACTGGATGAAAACAAAGCTAAATTACAAAAAGGGAGGTTAAAAAAAAGAAAAAAAAGAAAAGAAGAAAAGTGTGTGCGTGTGCATCTAATCAAGATACCCACATTGGGTTCCAAGAGATACATTTTCCTATAAACAATGGAAATTAGGATGGACAAAAAATTGCGTGTAAAATTTATTTGCCAGAAGATTCAATTTCCAAAAACACTGGCAAATGTGGATCAAATTCAATGAAGAGTTGCAGTCAAATAAGGAAGGAAGAAAGGAAGATCTCAGGAATTGCAACATGACATTTTGATATGATCTTTAATTTAGAAATTAAACTAAACAACATTTTTGTAAGGGTAAAAATACTTAAAGATAAAATGAAATATTTTTTTCAATTTAAGATTTTTTTTTGGAGGGGGGGGAGTATTTTGAGGACTAAAAAGAAAATTGCTTTTGTTTCAGCTTAATTTAAATCTCCCCCCCACCCCCATATATCAGTGGCTCCACTAAACCCAAATAATCAGGCACTTGCACATATCCAGGAATAGTAAGAGGAAGATCTCCACCACTGTAAATTGTCGTTATTCATGTCGGTGGCTCTGTGACAGGAAGCAGGTCTTCCACATTTTTATTTATTTCATTATTTTTTGTAGTTAATATAGAACTCCAAGCAATGTCAAATGATGCTGGATCAGGCCTTTACCTTACAGAAACACAAGAAGGAGGTCAGGTCATACTTCAGTCACCACATCAGAAAACGGAAAGGTCCAACGCTAAGATACTTACCAATGAATGAAGTTCATACTAGCCTGAATCCGCCCATTCAAGTCACAAACTAAATGGTAGAGAACGACGTTGCAAAACAAGTATCCAAGAGAAGTATCCATGTATTACAAAGGAGGAATCCATATACAGGAAGTACTTTTGGGACAAGATTAATGTGAAATAGGAGCCAGAAGGGGAAACGATAAAACCCTCTAATTACAGAATTAATTACTACAGGACACAACCATATATTCCTAATAGAGAAACAATAAAAATGTCTAGAATTTTGACTTTCTGGTCTGTTTTCGAGTGAACTCTGGCTTGTCCTAATGATCTTGAAAAGGGAGTAAATAGCATGCTAATGATATCCATGTCCATGACTTGCAGGCACATAGAGAAAATTTGAGCAGTAAGTAGTGAAGTGTATGAATTATTATACAATAATTATATGTCAGCATAGTGGTAGGAGCAGCTAAAAAGTGTTCTGTTCACAAATCTAGGCAATCTCTCATTAGGAATGCAAACCTTTGCATAACTAAACGGCAATGATACCTACTCAAGTTGGATGTTTCCTTAAATTAAAGGTGATGGCCCCAAAATAGCATGTATAATCAAGTAAATAAAGAAAGCTAGATGCCCTGATGAATAAGTATTTCACCTCAGTAAGCAGCTTATTTTGTATAAAGATTTTCAATAAATAATTAAAGATAAAACATTCTGCTTTCCAAACTGGCACAGATGTTGGAATTGGTCCCACATAAATAACCTTTCCAAGTGGCAACATGAATAAAAGTCTAATCACTACCCTTGCTGTGCTGAGTACAAAATGAACATTTAAATACAATCAATAATTCCAAGGTAAAGAGACGATGGCTACACAGTAGGACTCGGTAGGATATAGATTTCAAGTTACAAGTCAACAAAGATGTAATAACTCACCGCAGCTGCTGCCTGTCCCTTGGGGGCTCACTGCAGGCTTATTCACCTCCCAGCAATATTCTCAAGAGTTGATCAAAATCACTGAAGGACTTTTCTTTGCATCAGCATGATTTGTACATGCCATAAGTGAGGAAGCAGGAGGTGCGAATTGCAAAGCACAAGTTAGATGGAGGATGAATTTTTTAGAAGGAAAAAAGTTACCATGCCCCCTCATAGTGATTAATCACATTGATCATATCCTTCATATCAGATTAATCACTACAAGGAGATATGGTGAACACATTTGAGCAGGGTCTAATACACACACCCCGCCCAAGTTTCATCCAGTGCCTGAACGAAAACCTTATATTGAAATCAGTATTAAACTTGGCACATGTAGGCACAGCTGATTCTCAAAATATTTTTATTTCTCCAACTGGTTTACTATCCACATTTTTGGAATATTTGTTAAGTCTTAATAATCTCGCCACCTTGCTAGAATAAGCCATTGCAGCCACTAAAATCTTAGTGTTCCAATACACGGGAACCAAAAACCTGCCTTAAGGACTAAAGGTGGTGGAGAGGAGAGAACACCACTTCTCAAGAACGGTTTTATCTTGAGGAACACCTGTATAGAAGTGGCACCTTCTTACGGCATTGCCCCAACCGTTGTGGATATTTAGCAATGTGTCTTTCCACTTTCCTGATAAACACGTGTTGTGTTACATTTTAAATCCTGTTAAGTTCCATGGAGTCTAGGCTGAGCTAGATTCTGTTATGACTTGCACATTATTGACTAGGGGTGTGCGAAGCGGGCCCTATTCGATTCGGATTCAGGTTCAGCCCGAATTGGGGACAGTGGTTCGATTAGTTGATTCAGATCACTGTCCCCGATTTGACTCAGCCGAATCCAAATCTGAAGATTCGATGCTGATTCGGAGAATCAGTGATTTGTACACAGACACAGCTTTAAATATTTTTTCTACATATCTCAAGGTACCAGTGCGGCTTGCAAGTGCTGCGATGCTGGGGTGGATGGAATGTCCCACACAAGTGTGGCAGGGCCCTCTACATGCTCAGCGGCTTCTGGTCCACTTCTGGGTCTGCCGGGGAGCACGCGGTGTGGGGCAGCCTCCCATACCACCCCCCCTCACTTGGCGATCAGCTGCAGGGGGACCCTGGGTGCCCCCCCCAGACCCAGGAAGCACCAGTTGCCGAGCCAGGAGAGAGCGTGAAGCCCCCCATGCACTCTCCAGCGGACCCATTAGTGGACCAGGAGTACTTATGGTCCACTTCCAGGTCTGTTGCTGAGCACACTGGGGAGCCCCTGCACTGCTGTGGCACGCTCCATCCACCCCAGCATTCACGAGCCGTCTGCTACCCTGGGGTATGTAGAAAAAACATTTAAAGCTGTGTTCATGTGTGAATCTCCGCATCTTTCCAAATCTCTCCAAATCGGAGGGTGCCAATTTGATTCAGAGAGATTAAAGGGTCCTCTGATTCGATTCAGATTTGGAGATTTGGCCAAACTGAATTGAGCTAAGTCTCCGCCGAGTCGAATCAGGGACCGAAGCTTCGCACAATCCTATTATTGACCCAGTTAATTGAGTTTCAGTGGAGGGAAAACGACTTTCAATTCTGCGCTCCTGCAGCTCTGTGCTCCTTCAGTCTTTTTCCTCTAACCACAATTTCTGCCCCTGCTTTGGCAAACTCAGGTTTGCAGTAACCCCCAGTTCTGCAAAGCCACTCTGTACTGGGAAATGTCTGACCAAAGTATTAACCTCATCTTAGATCCTAATAAACATACTAGGGAACATCTAAACTGGAAATTTGCCATGTTGCTCTGTTTCAGACCACTGTCCACCAAAGTGGAAGCAATGTAGCAATGTGTCTGTATGGCTAACAGGCAGGTGAAAGAGCACTACCAAGATCTAGTGCTAATTATGTTAGTCTGCTTGCAGAGCTGCAGTTTGGAACATAGTTCATATGGCAGTTTTGAGAGCACTGTTGCCTGGCACAACAAGTTGGTACTGTAGACATGCCCTTAGAGACGCACCCAGCCCCTCCAAGGCCGCAGTCCATAATCCATAATAATCCATAGTCCACAGATGGGACAGGGAACTCCATGATTGTTCTCTGAATCCTTCCCAACAGCCTCTTTCTTCCTTGAAGTCAGCAGAACTGGTAGGCAAGGTTCCCTCTAAGGTGCACGAGTGCATGGCCACGCACAACTAAAAGTGTGGCTGCGCACAGCCTTTTCAAGGCCGCATACTAGGAGAGGAGCTGAAGGTCAGCTCCTAGGCGAGGTGGGGGCGGGAGCCTCGTGTGGGCTCTGCCGGCTCTGGGGAACTGCTCCACTCCCCCTCATCTGGGCTGGGGAGAGCAGCACTTCGCCAGACCCAGCAGAGCCTGCATCAGCCCCTCACCCCAGCCTCCATCCCTGCCTTGCCTCACCTCGGGGAGTAGCCGCTGCCTGCCCTGAGTGAGGCTCCGCCGGCTCCAGGACACTGCTCTGCTCCCCTGCATCGTCTTGGGGAGCAAGGAGGCATGTGGCATCTGGGCCTGGGAGCGGAGCAGTGTCTCGGGGCCAGCACAGCCTCACTCGGGGCAGGCAGCGGCTCCTCCCCGAGGTGAGGCAAGGCAGGGATAGAGGCTGGGGCAGGGGGCTGGCATGAGCTCTGCCGACTCCGGGGAAGTGCTGCACATCCCGGCCCTGATGCGGGGGAGTGGAGCAGTTCCCTGGAGCCTGCACCAGCCCCCAAATCCAGCCCCTAGCCCCGCTCCAGCCCCTCTCCCCAGGCCCCAGCCTCTGGCCTCCAGCCCCTGACTCCAGCCCCCGGCCCCTGGCTCCAGCCCCCAGCTCCAGCCTCTTGGCTCCAGCCCCCAGCCCGCCAGTCCCCTTCGGTAAGTATCCCACACCAGACCGAGGCGGCACGCTCACGGACCGAGGCGGCACGCTCACGGACCGCTGCTCTTTAGAGGGAACATTGCTGGTAGACCCAGTTTAATGACCATTGTACAACACCAGTATATTGGCCTGCTCTGCAAAGGCATACAAAAATGAAATGGAGAGAAGTTCATGTACGAAGGACTGTTGAGAAACACACGTATGTGGATAAAGCTATACAAATACATGTTGTGTAGAACCACGACAAGTAATGGGGAGAGAAGAAGGGACGATATTTCTCCAGAAGTTTCACTGCATATATAGTTACGTACAGATTTTTGTAATTCCTCTGCATTTATGAACTTAATAAAAAGTTAATGCTTTAAATAAATCGCTTGTAAATATGAGACATAATAAAGCAGTTTACAGTATGTTTCTTCTGACTTGCACTAACAGCTCACTTCATAAACTGCATCATAGACTTTTTAAAGCTTTTACGCCTGACTTTCCTCTTGTTATTGAGGATGGCAGTCATGATGTCTGTGTTATCCAGCTCATCTACAGCAAATGAAGTATAACAACCATTACTGTATTCAACAGCTGTTGTGAGAAACATTGGTGTTTAGAGCTGTTCAGAAATTTTCAGTTGGCAAATGCCCAGTCAACAACACATCTCTGTTGACTTGGAATGGTCAAAAATTCTGATGAAAAGATTCCTACAAGATCCCTACCTGCTTCCATTACAACGTTCCTCACTTTCTTGCCAGATTTACCCGGTTTCTTCATAGCCCTCCAATGAAAAGTTGAAGACGTAAGGATCTGGAAGCCCCAACCTCCCAACCCCACATCTTTTTGGCACCCCAAGCTCTTGGTTCCATGATGACCTGCCACACTGCTTTGAAACCAAAGTATACGAATCTAGAAGTCAGGGCAGGATGTTGCCTTATGCCTACTTTTCTAGGATCCTCATTTGCCTAGCAGTATTTCCTGGATCCAAGGCCCCCAGGTTTCTAGCTCTTTGGTAGCCCATAATTTCTGGGAAATCCAGATCCCTGGTTCCCTGAGGTGCCCAGTAGGGCTGTGCAAAATTTCACCGGGTGTCTCATTTTGAAGCTGTTTCAAAGCATTCTGAGCTCGAAACAGTGAAGTCAAAATGAAACAAAAGGTTTCAAAGCAAATTAAATGAGGGCACTCAAAATGTTTCAAAAGTTTCAAAACATTTTGAGTTTCGAAACTGTGCTTACTTGGCTTCAGTGCCTGTCCCAGGCAGCAGCAGCAGCCTCCCCTCATCCGGCATGCAGATCCAGGGGCTCACACCCCCAAGAGGAGTCCAGCACAGCCCGGCAGCCCTGTCACTTGGGACCGGCGCTGGGCGCAGGCTGCACCCAGCACCAGAGAAAATTGCTGCTGCCACTTGTCCCCAACAGCAGCAGCAGCCTCTTCTCATCCAAGGCACAAATCTGGGGGCTTGCACCCCCAGGAGGGCTTCCAGGCTGTGCTGGACTCCTCCTGGGGTTGAGGGTCCCTGGATCTGCACGCAGGATGAGAGGAGACTGCCAGTGCTGGCAAGTGTCAGGAGTTGTATTTTGAAGAGTTTCAGGTGCAGTTTCCCAGAAACCTCTACATCTATCTCCTTGAAAATTGTCATGCCCTGAGAAAGGGCTACCATCCCTGCAGTTTCCATCTAAATCAGGCATGAAATGACAAAGTTTTAGGCATTTTCGTGATTCCCCATTATAGCCTATGGGCAAAACGTTGAAACAGTTTCGACGAAACGAAATGGGACAATGCTTCGAAATGAAACAAAATGACAGAGTGAAACACTGTCCCATCAAAACCATGAAGCAGATGTGGAAATGAAATGAGGGTGTTTCGCATAGCCCTACTGCCCAGCTCTATATCTAGTGGACTACCAGCACTGCAGGTCTGGAGACACATTTGCAGATGCATTCTGCTGAAGGATCATTCCATTTCTTCATAGCAATGTGCTGGGATTTCCATCCTGCAGGGAACTTCTACACTTACATTTTTTTTCATTCCATTTTGGAACTTATTTTTAATTATAAAAATGTCCAGTGAAACCAAAATTGCAGTTATCAGCCTGATTTCAGACACTTCCTGTAATTTGAAAATGACAAAACTTAGGTCATCACTCCAAAGTAGATCTGAAGGATCTGTTGGCCAGGTGTAGCCAAGGACTCCATCCTGTTTTAGCTCTTCATTCACAGTCCACAATCTGTACTTGCAGCAGAGACTCAAAACTTAGGGCACCTATACACGTACACCGAGGCTGCTCCGACGCGCTGTAAATACAATGCATCAGAGCACACTTGATTAATTGAGTCTGCAGGAGCATGGTAATTACCACGCTACAGCAGACTCCAGAGTCACATGTATCAGCATCCCCGAGCTGAAAAATGGCAGCAGGGGCCCTTTAACTAAAGCTTGTTCAATGAGCTTTTGTTAAAGCACCCCTACCGCCACTTTTCAGCAAGGGTACGCTGATACACATGACGCTCTGGGCACTTTAATTAGAGCAGTTCTTGAAGCCACTCTCATTAAAGTCCTAGCCCTCTGCTGCCTCCCAGAGCACATGTATAAATGCCTTTATTAGAGACCTTAACCAAAATGACATTGCAGCTATAAGATGGCAGTCACAAGTGCTATCTTCATTCCTACAGGGAATCAGAGAAGGGGAAGGAAGGTTTGTTTTTGTCCTCACATCAGAGATGGGAAAAAGCACAGCATCTTTGCTTGTCTTTTATTTCATGGCCTTACCTGGACAACTGACTTGAAATTCCCAGTAGCATATGTTCCCATATTACATATTATAAGAACTCTCTGCAAATCATTTTAGCTTAGATGAAAGCAAATCATAACCGTAAGGAAAGATTTGCATGAGACATTTTCTTTCTTTCCCTCTGTTTCACAGAACCAGGACTCTGGGGTCAACCTCTCAGCGGGGTCAACCTCTCAGCTACACCTGAAGTGCAAACCGCCATGCCAAACAGCACTAGCATCAAACACAATGTGCTTCTCCATTGAACATCCATGCCAATGAGGTACAACGCAGACCTGACTACACTGTTTCTGGTTGGGGAGGCAGCATGCATGGGGCAATGTTTTTAGAGAGGCCCTGCCTGGCAAAGTAAGTTTGCATTCTAGACATGGGCTTAATTTTCTTTGAGGAGGGAAGGGGCTATATGCAGCACTCCCGTGCAAGTACCTTTGCATGGCCGACAAATCAATTTCATGGAAAATTTAACTGACTGGAATACAACCGTCTCCCATCATGCTTTGAAGACGTTTCTGATTAGTTTTACATAGACAGTAACACGGTCAGTTTAGTGCCTAAATTTCTTTCTGCTTTAAAGACCATAGTCTTGCTATACTTTATCATAAAGACTGATCTGGGAGTCAGAAGACAGGGCTTCTACTCTCCCCTCTGCTGTTGACTGTTACCTTCACCAAGTCACTGAACCGCAGAGAAGGAGCGCAGCCGAACAGAAAGGGCTCAGACCTAGGAGACCTGCATTTGAGTCCTAACTTGGCCACTATCCTTGAGCAAGTCCCTTTGTTTTCCCTCCCAATTTTTATCTATCTTTTCTATTTCAGGTGAGCTCTTTGGGACAGGAACTGTTATGCCATATTATTCTTAGCACAGTTGGGTGCCAGTCTCTGTCCAGATCCCACTATAGCACAGACAATAAATACAAACTCATTGTGCATCGATTTCCTATATAATTAGATATTTCTCTTCCTTACAAGGATGTTAAAGTCACCAGTGGTTCTTGGGTACTCAGCTATGTCAATGCTGAGTCTAGAGGAAGGCCAGAAATGACAAGCTCTCAGAATACCTTTGTGATAGGCAGAGTACCACTGACAGTGGAATAAGCCACTTGGCACTGACTGTGCACAAATGGCATAAACAGACATTGCCAAATGAAGTGGATCAGCTATACGAGGATGTCTCTCACCACAGTTGATCTGTTGAGTGAAACACATGTTGCCCATTGTCCTTCACGAGGCAGGGACCTGATTTTGCAGGACATGTGTTTCTCTTACAGAGACGTACCCCAGACAATCAGAGTGTCTCTGTAAGAGAGGAAGGCTGGGAGGGCACTCCTAGGACTTCAGAGGCACAATCCTGCATAGGAATTCCCAGGGCATGCAGAATTGGGACCCTCAAGCACTGGGAGCACCTGGCCAGGGTGGCTGGAGACAAGCAAAGATGCTGTGCTTTTTCCCATCTCTGATGTGAGGACAAAAACAAACCTTCCTTCCCCTTCTCTGATTCGGTTTCCCTGTAGGAATGAAGATAGCCCTTGTGACTGCCATCTTATAGCTGCAATGTCCTTTTGGTTAAGGTCTCTAATAAGGGCATTTATACATGTGCTCTGGGAGGCGGCGGAGGGCTGGGTCTATTTGATTTGGATTCAGCCCAAATCAGGGACAGTGATTCAATTCATTGATTCAGATCATGGTCCCCGATTTGATTCGGCCGAATCTGAATCTGAAGATTCAGTGTTAATTTGGAGAATCAGCAATTCGGACAGAGACACAGCTTTACATGCTTTTTCTACATACCTCAAGGTACCAGCGCGGCTTATGAATGCTGTGATGTGGGATGCTCCATGCACCCCAGCAGGAATGCAGGGGGCCCCCCACGTGCTAGGCAGTGAACCTGGAAGTGGTCTGGAAGTTCTTCCAGTCCATCAGGGAGCGCTGTGGGCCCCCCCCACCTTGGTGATTGGCCACAGGGGGGACTCTGGGTGCCCCCCCACACCCAGCAGGCACCAGTCGCCAAGCCAGGGAGGCATGGGGAGCCTCCCCCAAGCGGTCCCCAGATGAGGATCAGAAGTGCTTCTGGTTCACTTCTGAGTCTACTGATGAGCACACTGGGGACCCCCCCCCCCGCACTTCTGTGGGACACTCCATGTACCCCAGCACTGCAGTGTTCAACAGCCCCTGCTGCGTAGAGGTATGTAGAGAAAACACTTAAACCTGTCTCTATGTCCAAATCTCCAAATCGATTCGGAGGGTTCCGATTCGATTCAGAGAGATTAAAGGGTCCTCTGATTCGATTTGGATTCGGAGATTCGGCCACCGAATCAAATCAGGGACCGAAGCTTCGCATAGCCCTACTGGGCAGCTCTGAGCTGCCCTCACTCTCCCACCATAAAGCTGGCAGATGTCTGCCCCAATAAAGCAGCGCAAATTGATACAACCTATGTCACTACAAATTTTCAGCATTCATAGTGTGGCAAGGGGTATAAATGTCTGTTTGCTTGTCATGACACCACAAAGGCAACATCTGTTTCCAACCTAAGAGTATCCAGGAGTGCATTGTAAATTCATACCTCATCTTACTGCACAATAACAGCCCAGGGGAAGACGCACTCCGTGGATGCTAAATGCTGCAGTTCAGAGAGAACACTCAAGCCACCCACCAACCACCAGGAGATATCCTTTCATCAGCGCATTCAATACACATTAGGATAACTTTTTGCCTGTTTGAGAATTCCATATCCCTAGCTCAATGACCACATAAGCGGCTGTTTATGAGATTATCAACAAAGAAATCATAGCTTCCCCACCAGTTTAATATCTGAATACAACCTGTAATTAGCTAAGAGGGACCAAACAACTGTGCTGATTGAGTCAATCTGATTACCCTGTGCTCCAGCTGATGAATATAAGCTATTTAAAAAAATTAAAAAGCTATTAGACTATTGAAAATAGTTTTGAACAATAATCTCTAGGTACATTATTTCCATGTTTAAAGACCAACCGGTAAGAGCATGTGCTGATATAGGCTGCCTGAAAATTCAATAACTACGAGATAATGGTCAATTTCTCCGATATTATTGTCTAATTAGAGAATTCTACTTTAGCTGAAATCCATTTAATGGAGCAGCATCCGTATATTGTAATGAAAGATTAAGAATGCATTAGGTCGGGCCACCAATCCTTACAATACGGCTAAGCAATTACAAAGCCATCTCTATGATTTACCACTCTTACCTCCCTTATTGTATTTTCTGCTCTGTCAATGCAAAACATTGGATAGCACTGAAATCAATAAAAAGCCTCCTACTGCCTACACCACTTTTTTTTTTTTTTTAAACCATAGCTGTGGAAAAATAATTGCTCCAATAAACAATGGCCTTTACAACATGGCGCAAATAATTTCTGTCTCAATCAGAGATGGAAGAAATGGACATGAGTACACATATATACACATGTGAATGACAGTCTCTTAGATCTGAACATTTCTGCTATTGTTCTCTACATCCATTTTAAGAAGGATGTACAGAAACTGGAGAGGAGCCAAAGGTGAGCAAGAAAGATGAAAAAGGGGTTGGAACGCAAGCAGTGCGAGGAGGAGTTGAGAGAACAAGATACATGCAGTCAGGAAAAAGGAGCGTAAGGAGAAACAAGATAAGAGTGTTCAAATATTTGAAAGGATGCCATGAAGAAAAGGGAGGACAACTATTCTCCCTTATCACAGAAAGCAGCACCCAAGGCAATGGGTATAAACTGCAGCAAAGCAGATTTAGATTATAGCTCAAGAAAAAACTTCCTAACTGAAAGAAGAGCAAGGCAGTGGGAAAAGCTGCCTTGGGAAATTGTGCTATCACCTTCACAGGAAGTTTTTGAGAGGAGGTTTGATAGCCATTTGTCTCATAGCCTGTTTCCATCTGTGCACGGGGGTTGAACTAGATAATGTTTAAGGCCCTTCCCATTCTATGATTTTCTGCCTCCTTGTACTATGGTCTCCCATGAAATCATGCAGTACTCAACAGCTGCAGTGTAATGTAGTAAAATATACTCATCTTTAGTAACCTACATGAAATCAGGAACCTGAGTAAATTTTGGCTGAATATATCTAGGTTTTATCTAGTGCATATCTAGGGACAAAAGATGACAAGTCCAAATAAAGAACGAGATTACAGAGGCTCAAGATGAGTCAGATTTAAACCTGAAATTGGACTAAATACAACACCATTTAGAAACGTTACTGAAAAATATGATTAGACCTTGGTGCCCAAAGCTAGGAGTGCTAATCTGTAAAACTGCTTTGCCTTCAAAGCCACTGTTAAGTGCCATGGGAGCACTTCTGTAACCCCTAAATGCACACGCCTGTGGTACTAAGAATCAGTTTCCCCAGGACACAACAGAATCGTATAATCAGAAAGAAGGCAATCTCGAGTGCCATCGCCATTTTGCAAACACCTAGACATTTGACTGTAATCCCAGGAACCTGCCATTACTTGGTTGCTGTTGTTTAATACCATGCCGGTGTTCATAAATGAATGCACTAAAAGTTCAGCATACAATAGAAGATTCGGATGAATAAGAATGAATGTAAATACAGATATTTATAGTTACACAGAAGGCTTTGCTGAATCAAAGCCGTTACCTTGCTTCAAACAGTGGGGCCTCTCAACACCCTTCTTGATGATAACACATTGTTCAAGTGGACAGAGGAAATGTTAGTATTTTCAACTATTTGCTCAAACTCCTCCAAAGCCTTCCATTTCTAGCTGAGCTGAAATGCTTTGATCCAGAACGGAAATACTGTTCAAAGTAGACCTTTTTTCCAGTAGTATGCCTGTTTAATGGGTCTTTACTTATGACTGTACATCAATTTATGAACAAGTTTCCTGTAGATTTAGCCTTAAAAAAGAGAGAGAAAAAGTGCTTTAACATTTAAAGCAAAGTGGAAGAATGCTGTGCTGTTCAGCAATTCCCAAGGCTACATTAAAAGAGGATCACAGGGAAAAAAAAACACTGGTTACAAACACATTATGTGGCTCCTTGAACCTTCTCTCACACTCCAGGGATTTTGCTAAGGTATTCTTTTAACTCAGACATTTACAGTGACTTTCTCAGCCGTAACACCAAATCACACTCAATATTGTTGATTCAATGTTATTATCTTTTCAAACTGACTGATGAGAAGGTACGGAGAATCTTGACTCTGGGATTTCTGCTTCAGAGTGTATCGTGCAGCTCGGAGATTGCCGGGGACTCTGGTCCATTGGGAAAGAGACTGCTCGTCTTCCTGGAGAAACACAACCACCCCAGGTATGTTCCTTGCTTAGACAAGACAGCAATATAAGCATATTCTATGCTTGGGAAATGGTAATTGGAAACAGAACGATGCAAACACATTAGAAATCAATTATGCAAACATTTAAACAACTGTGCAGATTTACTTATGAAGGCTTACAGAAGTATTTGAGGGACGGGGTCATAGGAGCCAGGTACAAGCTTTGAGTATTTATTGCAGTGGTATATTGAGGCCAGATCCTACTTTTTCAGCTGTGTGTGTGCATATTAGTATTGTAAAGCTCAGATTACACACATGCACAACTGTGCCTAACTAGGTATTGTCCCCTCTCTCGTTTCCTCTAAACTTTGGCGGCATGAAAAATAGCTCAGATCTGAATTTGCCCTCCTTCTGGTGTTTCACAGTCAAAAAATAATTGGTGAAGTTTTGCAAAAATGAAACCACACCAGCTTGCCTATGACTTGTTAACACTTAAAATCTTACCCAATACCTGCCCTATCTTTTCTCCTCCCTCTTCCGTCCAACCCAGGCCTTCGGTGGTTCGTATAAAATGGAAGCCAAACCCAATTAACTACTGGCTTGGGGTTTGTCCCAAAACTAATCTCCAGTCTCCTTGAAATGCAAACACACCATGAACATATCTAACGTACTAGCATCTGATTATTCAGCTCTACTGAGGTCCTGTAACATTTGGTGATAGTTTCATCTACAGAGTAAATTTATGCTGAGGTCTAAATTATATCCCAGGATTTGGGGCTTTGTCTGGTCTGACCAATAAGTCTGCCAGCTCTTATTTCCTCCTTTGCCCTTTCCCTTTTTATTTGCCTGCCACCACCTGATAGCAGCACTAGTCCATGGGAAAATCATCTTCTGTTCGGGATCCTCGACTGCGACTAGTGTGCAGGCATTTGTACGTTCCAGAAAACCTTCATAATTCATAGAAGTGAAGGGTCCTTTCCTGTCTAGGGATGCCCGTATGCAATCTCCTGTACAATGGTAATCTCACAGAACCAGTTTTTAGTGAAAATAGAGGGAAAAATCAAACTGCAGGGGGGGGGAAGAAATGTTTGATCATGATCTCTAGATGTGCACTTCTCAAACTCCTGAAAAGTATGATTGAGCGTAAGTAAGAGGAGCAAAACAGAAATTAAATCACTTCTCTCTCCCAAAGCCATTTTCTCTCTCTCTCCGGTCAGCCTGGCAGATACCAGTTCCCTCAAGGTGTTCAGGACCCAGCATTCAAGTCCCAGTCAATGACACAGCTTACATGCTCCCACCTGCCCTGCCGTGCCATCCACCTCTCTCATAATTGCAAGGCTTTGTTAACGCATCAGGGAGGGTTTCCTCAGCATTACACCAAAAAATCTGTGATTAGGGAACCCCTCTTATGAGGAAAGAAAAGTACTAGAGGTTTCATAGTACTTGGCAGCAAGACTGGTCCACAAATTTAAAAGCACTATGGAGGTCAGGGTAGCCAGCTGCGACAGTGCACAGAGACGACTGGAGTTAAACTGTGACATCTGATGCAGCCCAGGGTGGGGAGTCACTGCCCGAAAGCCCAGCGCGCACCCAATTCACGATTTCCTGCTTCCCACTTTCTTGCGAGGAAGGGATGGCTGCAGCGGTAGCAAAATTTAACAGGCCCCGATGCCATCGTAGTCATTCTGGTGAGTTAGCAGAAGCATGAAGCCAAGTGTCCACAGCTGGGGAATGAGCATGTCCACAGCAGCCAAGCTCTGAGCAGTCCCTGCCCAAGATAACAGGTGACTGCTCTTGCTCCCTTCTGCGGACATAGAGTTAAAACCATGAGCTAGCTCTGCAACTATTATTTACTTTTTGTCTTGCCTTCCCTGACGTGAGCTATGCTAAGAGATAAAGATCCAAAGAGGACTGTTTAGTAACCTGGAAAATCAAAACCTGAGAGAGTGTCTTGAAACAAAAGTAGCTCTGCTTTATGCATGCAGAATGCCCGGCCATTTGGAGAAAATATTGCTCCGCTTCCCACCATTTCACACTGCCATCCCAGAAAATGTCCTTTAAGGAGCCTGGAAGCATCTCCGATTATCTAAATTCACTATTTATTCCACTGGCCTATGCGCGCATGTGTTTTAATATACACATTAAATTTTAAAGAGATTCCTTTTAACTAATCACATCGAGTGGCATTTGTGCAATATAAATATTTGCTTTGTTCCTTCAACACTCTTCCAATTAGGTGGAAAATTTCAGGGATACAATTACAGAAGGTTTAATATTAAAGTGGGGGAGGGAAGAAGAGAGAAAGCAGGAGGCTGTAAGCTTCAAAGGGAATGATATACTTTGATTTGGGTTTGCATATTCCAAATCCTCATATTTGGCTACGCAGATGTCAAACCAGGAGATTGGTAATAAAGTAAGTTCCTTTAAGATTGAAAAAAGCAATTTAGGATGATCAAATCAAACCATCTTCCAAGTGCGACAGAAGTAAATGACGTATTAGGAGTTCTTCCCTGAATCTCACTCAACCATCTCTTTCTATCATAGCAGGGGACTGTCAGCCATGCAGGTGCTTGCCAAAACCAAGCAAAGAATGGCAGCATTCCCCATCTGCTGATGAGTCCAATCTAAGGGAAGACAAAACACTGATTTTATTTAACTCTGTTCCAATTATTGTCAGGCGATACAAGCAATCATCATGACACACCGCCAGGTTTATTCATGTGCCCAGCAAGCCAGGCCAGGCATAATAAAGAGATTACACACACACACAGTCTGGAACAAAAGGCTACTTGGAATGGGGTTTATTAAAACTTGAAGCGCAGGAAACATTGGATATAATAACCCAGGTATCACAAGCTTGGCTCTGAAGCATAACACATGGCAACCTTCGTGAACAAGGGTGAATATTATCATAGCATAGCATACTGTGTTTCTCCGTGTCAAAAATAAAACCTGCAATATCACAGAGTACACGGCACTGTGAACTTAAAAATAAGAGGAACCAGAGTATGCATTACTGACAGCAAACCACAGTCAGTGGGTACAAAATTCCCCTTAAGCTATCTGCGCCCATGAATGATTGCTCCCCAGGGAGCATCATCATTGTTCTTTTTATTACAGCTGCAACTAGGTGCCCTGAGTGGAATAATAGCTGTTGTGCTATACAAAAACTTGCTGAGAGATGGTCCCAGGCTTCAGAAAACCTACCATCTAAATAGCAGAGCAAACAGGATTGGGAAAGGGAAGATCCGCTGACAGGCAAAGGGATTTGCCCAAGGTCATGGAGTAGTTCAGAGTCAGAACAGGGGATGTAACTCAGGTCACCGAGTCCAATGGTCTTGCCCACTAATCCAGTGCAAGCTCCATGGGTCACAAACTTCTTGATGCTGTGGCCTTCTTTGCCAGACTTCTTCTTGGGCACTTATTTGAGACTGAGGAGCACCTGTCAAGCCACAGATGTGCTGAAACCACTGGCTATCATGGCACATATCATACACATATCATACACATTTTCCCTCCACTACCCATGTCTGTCTCTGCCCTATTGTTGTTTCCTCTCCAATCAGCTTTGTGAGCCAGGGGCCACCTTTGTGATCTGCACCTAACACAGCTTTACCAAAAAAGAGTCAAGGTCCACGATTAGAGCTCAGAGGCCTCATCATTGTCATCATAAACTCTTTTGCAACCTAAGAATTTCACCTTCTAATGATCACGATTCTCCCTTTAACTTTCCCCATTCCCATTGTTTTCCAGTTTCTAGGGAACACTCCAGTTCAGTTTCTCACTATTTTCTTGCTATCCTTTTAACCTCACTATCATCCACAAAAATAAGCATGGTGCAGGGAAATTCTTTTCCTCCTTTATTTTAATTTTCTATATATATGCACTTGAGTCAGAAAACACTCAAAGAATCTCCTTGGACTGTAGTCAAACTAAATAGAAACACAAATAACCAACAAAGATGCTACTAGTCGGTCAGGTCTTGACTAGTTTCACGTGTGCCTTACTGTCACCCTGACTTCCTTCCATCCCACCTTTTTGCCATTGCATCTTATCATACCTGCTGACTATTTTCACATATAATGCACAACTTTTTTTCTAAAATTCAGCTGCTGAAAATTGGGGTGTGCATTATAATTGAGGAAATACGGTAACAACAGCTTCTGCCAGGGGAACAGGTAAGTAAAGCTGCACCTGCTGTATTCAGGGCTGTCTAGCTACTAAGTCTGGATACTCTGTCTTTCAGCCCCTTCTCCCAGAATAGGCTGTCAAGGACGTATCTTCTTTCTTCATTCTGCCTTTCAAAAAAATAAGGTTCATGTTTTATTATGGGTTGTGTTGCATGTAAGAAAATACAGCATACTCTCTGTACCACCCTCAATAATGCATCCGTGTTTTCATAAATCACTAGTTAATTAGCTTGTATAGGCCCAATTGGATTAGATTTTAATCCTATGCATATGTTTAAAACCCCAGTTTTGGATTAAGAAGCAAAAAGAAAAGTGTCAGGGACCAGAACAGATTCAACAAGTTATTTCAACCTGGAAAAATTATCTCGCTCCTGGAGCTTTGCAGCAATCAAGTAAATAGAGCTTTGATCAGAAGATGGGGAAAATATTAGCTAGATAGCCATAAATAGAGGTATGCAACAAAGCTATCATACAGGGGCCTTTTTACGAGCAATTTTTATAGTCAGTAATTGAATAGCAATTTTGCTCTGAATCAATCCATAACAAGCTAGGTGAAATGTCTAGACAGATTTAATCCAGGTAATAACAAGTTCATATGACAGAGGGAGCTGGACTTTATTTAACAGGGGTGCAGTTCGGGTATAATAAAGCTCAGAGAGAATGACACACTGATTACATTTCTCAAATATACTCAGGAGGTTCCCAGGTTTCTGTGGACCACATCTTCTTAGGACTCTGCCAACATTATTGCTGGTAATATTTCCATGAAGAGAGAGATCAGTTAGTATATTAGCAAGGCACATGTGCCTCCCCCTTAGGAAGCTGAGGCACAGAGGTTAAATGAATTGCCCAGGGCCACAGAGGTATAGGAGTGGCATCTCCATCTATAGACTCAGAGTCCTGTGACCACGAGACCATATTTCTTCCCCTTTCTCACATGCCTGGAGACTGAGCATAAAGACATCTGCACTTCAATTTACTGCCACTACCCATACTTCTTCGTTCGGTCCTAATTATAGCCGTGTGAGAAATTATAGTATTTCAAGATTTCTCCTTTAGCCAAACCAGGACAAGAAGTGAAATATTTTTCTGGGTGGGTAAGAGTTTTACATTTTCCTTTCGGAAATGCTAACGTGCTCCATTTTGAATCAGGTCTCCATTAAATCGCATCTGCCTGAGTTTCTCTGGTATCTCATGGGAGCTGGAATTTGGCCTCATCATTGTCCCTTCTTGGGATCACAGACTGCACAACATCTCCCTAGAGGTACAGTAGTAATGAGACTCCCAGGAAATATTGCTTTAGCAACATCAGTGGGGTCACTGCAATGCATCATCATGGAAGAGGTGATCTGATCAAGAGTCTGGCCCATCAGGAATAAGGTTATGATGCACCCAAACGACTACTCCAAAAAAGACATCAGGGGAGCTAACACGTGCATAGATTCGTGCTAAAATAACTCATTTTCCTTAAACTCCATACTAAAGGGGAGGAAAAAAACCCTGCACACACTGATGTGAATTTGATTAAATATTCCTGGCCAGTCCCAGACACAATTTGATGAGCTTAACAGCTGAGAAGCAGATACAAAGGTAAGTTGCTCAGCCCGGTAGTCCAGGTGGGTTTAAACACACACCAAGTCAACATCAGTGCATTAGGCAGGAAGGAAAAACAGAATGAGAGGCCCTCACAGATGCAGTCATGCAAAGCAGAGTTGCCAGGGGAAGAAAGACTGGGACAGACGATGGTAGCATGCGGCACAGCCCAATGAACAGGACAAAAGGCAGGAAGAGTGGTATAGAGGTAAAGGATTAAACAGTGGATGAATATTTGAAAAGTGCTTTCAATATCAGCTCTGCATAAAGCTGGGTAATATTGTTGAAAGGGAGAAACACCACAGACAGGGCAGCATTACAATAATCACACAGGGGAATAAAAGGGACACTTACAGTACTCCACGGCACTTAAAAGGTTCTCAGAAAATCTGCCTTCCGTGTGGTATTAAACAAGAAGAGGTTTAGAGATACAGCAATATGTGCACAGATTGCAACTGTCTGCATGTAGGAAACGGGCACATCCTACAGTGCACCAATAATTCAAACCCATTATTTGGGGAAATCTTAAAAGCCCATACGTGTTGGCGGCTATTACTGAACCTGGCAATTAGGGCTTGACAGTACTCAGTTTTGTAGGATGGAATAGTAGGCTGCAGACGGGGCTGCTAAAGTGGACTATGACAATGAGCTACATGGGAGCAAATTATACCTTGGGAGCACAGGATTAGTGCCAAGAGCTAATGCAAAAGGAGGGTAGTTTGCTTTCCATTACTTTGCTCATTACCGCTCCCCTGTGCTACCCTCCAAGCCTTTCCCCTTCTCCCCAGGAGGCCTCTATTTCAAGGGCTGGGAGTTGTTTTAACCCTCCCCCCTCATACTTCTTAACATGCACACATGTGACACAATCAATCAGATTGTGCAATACATAACCAAAATGTGGGATGCCTGTGGTTTGTTGTGCTTAACTGGTGTGTTATACTAGCGGGTTTTCTAAAAATAAATAAATAAATACAAATTATTGTAAAGCTGTTTTTAAGGGTGTTTTCTCACTATGAATTTTCCAAAAATGTGATTTTCAAGAAAAACTGGAGAGAAAAATTGCATCAGAGGAAACAAGGAATATGCTCCATATTGGGCACAACCAGGATTGCAACCTTGTCTTTGCAGATAAGCAGAACAGACCGTTGCGATATAGACGATTCTGTACTCTATGGGCATGTCCCCATGAGAGGGAATATGCATTTATCCGGGCGTAAATAGCAGCGGCACATATTTGTGCCACTGCTAGTTGTCCCTGGGCATGTCCCTACACATGGCAAATTGCCCTGAGTGGGGTAGGGGAGGTTGGGGCCAGCACCTGGGCTGGCCCCAGCAACCTTTCCTGGAGTCCTAGGGGCCTCCCAGAGATGCAGTGGCGGCCATCTGGGTACATGGAGCCTGTCCAGCGGCCAGAGTATGGCTCTGGCCAGCCAGGCTCCAGTTTCAGGCAGCACATTGCAGCCACATGTGTCATCCCGCTTTTTTCTGCACATGGATCTCCCGGTGTCAAAAAAACTGGTATGCTCCAAACCTGTGCCTGTGCAGTACATGTGGTTTGCAGCACCACAAACTGCACAGGCATGCTCATGGGGATGCACCCTATAACTAAAAGTATACCTCTTTATCCCAGCCATCTCTTTTAGCATCCCTGTCAAACACTTGCAGTCCCTCAGTCACTACAGGGGGACTTAACCGCTATGTACAAACAGTCAAAAAGCCAGAGGCTGAATTGATTCAATCTTCACAGGTTGAACCAAGAAGCAAGTGAACAAACATTCACTTTTGATTCCAGAAATGCAGCCACATGCCTGCAGTGGCTCAGGCCAGAAGGCAAGGGGTGCTAGAGCACACCTCCCTGCTAGGCTGGAGCAGACAGTTTGAGCCAAGGCTAGCCTGCCCACCTTGTGATGTGGGGTTTGCAGGAGAGGTGTAAAGCATCCTAGGATGCTGGGGGACTGGCAGTTAAGTTGAATCTGGAGGGGATCTGGAACAGAAGTTAAATAAACCAATTTAACCTAAATCACTTAAGTTGGATACTACATCACAGAACCATAGAAAATGGGGGTTGGAAGAGACCTCAGGAGGTCATCTAGTCCAACATCCTGCTCAAAGCAGGACCATCCCCAACTAGGTCATCCCAGCCAAGGCTTTCTCTAGATGGGTCTTAAAAACTTCCAAGGATGGAGACTCCACAACCTCTCTGGGTAACCTGTTCCAGTACATTACTACCCTCCTAGTGAGAAAGTGTTTCCTAATATCTAACCTAATTTCCCTTGCTGGCTGCAGCTTGAGACCATTTCTCCTTGTTCTGTCATCTGCCACCACTGAGAACAGTCCAGCTCCATCCTCTTTCAGACCCCACTTCAGGTAGTTGAAGGCTGCTATTAAATCCCCCTCAGTCTTCTCTCCTCCAGACTAAATCAACCCAGTTCCTTCATCCTCTCCTTAGAAGTCATGTCCCCCAGCACCCTCACCATTGTCACTGTCCTCCATCCTCCTCTCCAATTTGTATCTTGGTATTTTCAGTTTGTCCAATGTGTCTCTTTTCTGTAGTGGGGGTCCTAGAACTAGATACAATACTCCAGATGTGACTTCACCAATGCCAAACATCAGGGAAGAATCACTTCCCCTGATCTGCTGGCAACACTGCTACTAATGCAGACCAGGATGCTGTTAGCCTTCTTTGCAACAAGGGCACATTGTTGGCTCGTCCATCCAGGTTTATCTTAAACCAGTTTTGGCCATTTTGAAAGCAGGTTATGTGCACTGAACTTCCACTGTGTTACAGATTTGAACCAGTTTCCAATCACTTATACCAGTTGCAACCCAGGAGGTACTCCAAGAGGTACCCCCTCTCCAATTGAAGGGATCAAAGCAGGTGCACCTCTCAGGTTGCTGCTCAGATCCTTGCTGGAGCTGGGGAGCCTCTCCTGCTGGCCGCAGCCTCTCGTAGGGGATCCTGGAGCCCAGCGGGGAGCCTCTTCTGCCGGCCACACACCGCACTGCCTGGGGTCCCACTGCTGCCTGCAGGTCCCACTCCTTCAGGCTCTTCTGGGACAACTGCTCCCGCCCCGCTGGCTCAGCTCTTGCCAGATCTTTGAAGCTCCTTCCTTGTGGTCCCTCGCTGGTCTCCCCTGAGTCAGCCGCGCTGCCCCTTTTATCCCCCTCCAGGTAACCCAAGGGGCCAATCAGGGGACATGGAGGGTGAATCTCTGGGGCCTGATTGGCCCCAATCCTCCAATCATCTTTTGCCCTTTCAAAACCCCTGGGCCAAATCATTACCAGATTGGTGAGGAAAGGGAATCCCAAGTCCTCCAATCATCTTTTACCCCTTCAAAACCCCTGGGCTAAGTCACTGCCAGCTAGCCCATCACACAGCGTATGTGTAATTTCTGTCCCTAGCCTACACGAGCTCTGTCAGTGTTTGGCAAGACAGACAATGATAACTGGAGAGAAGAAAGCCCTGGGATTTTTTCCCAGCTTCGGGAGGGAAGCAAGGTCTACATTAGAGCAGAAGCTACAGACAGCACAGTTGCCAAGCCATTGCTTTGCACGTTCATTCTGAGCTGCAGCATGGCTGAGTGAATGCAGCTTGGATCTGCACCATTACCAATGCAAATGTTATTCCCAGCTGTACTGGAAATGGCCTCACACAACCTCACAAGTTAATTCCTTTCTGAATAAGAGAAATCATAGTTGACTGTATCCTAGGGGAGGGCATGAAACCTTGTTGAATGCTAACAGTTCCAAATGCACAGAAATATAGACGAAAGTAAAGAGAAAGCAGATGAAGACTCAATGTCTACTGGCTCCCAGCTCAGTGCATTTCGTTTTTGGCTTGGGGCAGTAGATTTGGAAGAGGAGAATCTCTCTCTCAGTGACGCAGTAGAACAGTTCCTTTAATTCAACAAAAATGTGAAACATCCTGCAAAATCTGGTACGTGCAAGAGCTTCACTCTGCAACAGGATGATTTCACCCTAACTCTAGGGAATTAGCTTCCACAGTAGCCAAGCAATAATATTGCTTATTTGAATACTATTCCATTTAATGTACTCTCCATAAGAGACCAATCCATATTTGGAATGGGGAAAAAGTTTAGTTATACAAAATTCTTCAGTGAGACAATGCTGAAATACGGGCAGTAATGGCTTTTGCCAGTGCTCGCAAGATGGTGCTGTTATCGATGCCAAATAACAGCTTCATCATATGTGATTTTTTTCCCCTACTGACAAAACATTCCACAAGGCTGTATTTCAACTTTAATTCCATATGTCACTTCAATTTCTGATAAGAGCTTGGAAATCAAAAAAAGTTACGGGCTGCCTCGATGGACCAGTAATAAAGGATCTTTTCCTTTTACATAGCAGGGTTGATTAATCTCAATCATTTGAGACTTCTAATCATTATAGCCCCTTGTATGAAGAACAGCTATTTTCTTTCCAACTATTCTGGAGCTCCTCAGTACAGATGCTCGTCTTCCTTCTATATTTGTGCGTGGCAGGTAGTTCCATAGTGGCAGTTTACAATCATACATAATGATGGAGAAATTAAGAGGTTTTGTCCAACCCCATTTCTCACTTCCTGCCCCCTACTCTTTTTAATGGTGAGTGCTATCTTCAGCTTCAAAGGAACGCTACCAGGATATGTCATAGATCGGGACTAGAAGGGCCTGTTAAGATCATTTGCTCTGACCTCCTTCAGCAAATTTCACCCCACTCTCCTGTACTGAGCCCAGCCACTTGTGTTTAGCTAACAGACACCTTCCAGGAAGGCATCCAGCTGAGATTTGAAGACATAATTATTATTTTGGGGTTTTACTTCCTTTTTCCCCAGTTTCTCCCAGAGAAATCAATCAGCCCTTTCTATGGCAAACACAAGAAGGAAGGATGAGAGTTTTTATAAATCCCATTGATACTGAAGTAAAAACAAAAGCCAAGGCAGCTTTATTGATTTAAACATTACAACAACATCTGCTTCTTGTGCGTGTGCATTGTCCCAGAAGTGATAATGTTGCCTTTTTTTTTAATTCAATATTGAACCCTTGAGTATCACCACCAGCTCTCCACCTACTTTCCATGGTGACTACAAAAGATTAGCAGCAACATATCTAATTAGTATAGAGAGACACAAAAATCAATGACAAGAGTGTAATGCTGCTGGCTCATGTTGAAAAGAACAGAGGTTCATGGTCACTGAGGACAACTTAGCCCAAAGGGTAAAGTTAGGCATTTGCAGAAAAACAAAAAGAAAGGCATTTCCCATATTTCATTTCCCGGTTGTTTACTGGTCACTGGGGGGGGGGCATGTGCCCCCCCCCCCCCGACTAAGGAAGCACTGGTCACCCATGTTTCAAAGCCTATTTTTCAGTCTTGCAAAACGTTTGCAACAGGGGAAATGTAAAGGCCACAATATGGCCCATGTAGAAATCATCAGTCTGATTTTGTGCAAAGTAAATTGGTATGTTCAGTCACCTTTGTTTCAGACACCGTTGATGATATCTATAGTGGTGGTGCCCACAGAAGAAACTGAAATGAACAGAGAATGGCAGCACTTCTCCGTCTGGAGTAATTACAGGGTTTTGGAAGCACTGAGATTGGGACCACATAATTCCCTCCTTCACCTCATTCATTCCTTACATCTGTTTAATGACCACGGGGGCCAGTTGTGTGTTACATTCTGTCGTGCACATCAGCCTATAATTTTTCCAAACACCTGCTATATCACCGTTATGCCATTTACCCATTCCCCTTATGGTCTGCCAGTCCCTACCACAGCGAACAGCACATTAGCAGGTGTAATGTCCTGCACTGAGCAAATGCAGCCGAACAGCTGGAGGTTTCTCTTAATTGCCACATCAACAACCATCTCTGTTGCTCAAAATCTTTTTTCTCATTGTCTTCTTTCTGACGTTCGTTCACCACCTGGCCACAAGCAACTGTTTGGAACATCTCCTTTCGGAGGCCAGCAGTCCTTGTGCATCAGTCTTCTCACAATCCAGAGTCAGAGAGCAGGATCCAGAATATGCATGGTCTTGAGCAGCCTGATTTTCATGGCTAGGGAGGTATCTGTCACTTCCTATCAAGTTTATGGTGCCCAAGGCTGTTTATCCATGCAGGTTTCTGAGATCAATCTAAATCTAATGTGACGACAAGGCTGCCCACATTGTCCACTCTCCTGCTGCTTCCTTTTGAGTCTGCAGATCTGTCTTATAAAAGACCATTGTTTTTGTCTTGTCTACATTAACATGCAGGCCAAATCACTGGCCAGTCCCTTTAGAGCAAGGTTCAGCAAAATACAGCCTGTGGGCTGGATCTGGTCTGCCAGGCCATTCTACCGAGCCCATGGGGGCCATCCAAAAAACAATTATTACTGGCCTGCAGCTACCCTTTTAAAGCCAGCAGGAACTGGGCTTCCAGAGGGTACGTGCCACTGGACTGCGCAGGATCCATGCTTCCACATCCATGGGGCTCTCAGCACTCCAGCTTTATGTGGATGCACTGAGTGGCAGGGTGCACAACTGACTGGCTGGTAAGGGGGGAGGGGAGCTCCTGCTTGCAAGATGGTGGGGGTGGTGTGGGGTTGGTGGGTGGGGGGGTGTGGGTAGTTGTGGGTGTGTGGGTGGCCACGGGCCCCTCTGCCACATGCTCTCCCCCCCCCCACAGCACACAGCCCCAGCTGCAGATGGCAGGCTCTTAGGGTGCTCATGGGCCCCCCAGTGGCATGTGGCTCTGGGTGAATCCCAGGAGCTGCACATGGTGGCACAGAGCTTTTCACAGCACTGCAGGCAGGAGCTGCGTGCCATCTGGGGTGATCACCTTTTTAAAATGTAAAGGCAAGACACATGCCCGCCTCCCACACCCACCCATCAGTGACATGGCCGGAGAAGAGCCGAGTAGGGTAGGGGCAGATACAGGCTCCCTGCCCTGCTGCCTTTACCCTGGGAGCCCTGTACCAGCCAAGCACCCCCTGCCCACTTGGCAGTAGCAGGGGACACAATTCCATGCTGCCACTGCCCCAGCTGCTGCCAGGTGGATAGGGAAGCATTGCCATGGCAGCGCAGGACTCCCAGGGGGAAGGCAGCAGGACAGGGAGCAGCCCACATCTGCCACTGCCCTGCACACAAATCTGGGGGACACATGCCTCCCCATAACTCCCCGGGGGAGGAGGGGTGTGCAGCAGCAGGGAGCTGCCCTTATCCATACCTCCTAGATGAGCCACCCGTGGCTGTCCCACTCCCCAGCCCCAAGCCCCCATGCACCCTCCATAGACTTAGCTGCAGGGAGCTGCCCTCCACACTATCTAGCTCTTTCCTGGCCACATGCACCTGTGTGCAGGCACACATGTGCAGATGGCTCCCCCCATGTCCCGCTCCTACAAGCTCCAAACAGCCCCTTGCAGGCTGGAACACTGCCTGCCTGCAAAGAAAAACCCAGATCCCTTCATGATGCTGTCCTAGAGGCATGCAGCCTGGAACTGGGACTTGACGATCCCATTCTAGGACTGTCCCGTGCAATATGAGATGGGTGGTTATCCTAACACAATCAGGCAAGGCTGGCTCCATGCCTTCATTTAGGGCTACCAGCATGTGCAGCTCCCGGGATTCAGCTGGAGCCACGCACTGCTGGGGGTGGGGCTCTGCTTGCCATGGCCCATAAGCGCCCAGAGGGCTCAACCCGCGGCTGCCAGCAGCGGTGGGGGCAGTGTGTCATTAAGGGTGGGGGAGTGTGGCAGGGTCCAAACCCACCCACAAACCCCACACACTCCCACATACCCCCAAACCCTTTCACAACCCTCCACACCCACACCCCTTCCTAAGCCCCATATACATGGCCCCACAAACCCCACACATTGCCCCACAAATCCCACACATCCCCCACACCCACCCCTGCCCCACAACACCCACACACAATATACAAGAGTAAAACTTTATTTTGAGCTATTATGCAATCACCTCTATATGCACTATGGAAACATATGTAAATCAGGACAAAAATATTTTTTGAAATAACATTAAAATGTGTTATAGTAGATGTTTCATTTTTAGTATATGATTTGTTTTGGTTTTCCAGTTCCAAAATGGCAACCCCCTCCCAAAAGCAGTACTTCCAGGGGCAAAGGGGGGAGGGGGAGCACTTCCGATGACAAAGGACAGAGATTAGGGGTGCGATTCCCTGGCCCAAGTTGACAATCAAGGGACAGGGCACCTGTCAAGGGCTGGGGCTACCCTTGCAGCCCTCAACTGCTTGCCAGAGGTTATTAAGCAGTCCTCCAGCCGAAAAAATTGCCACCCCTGCTTTAGAGTGTTGACTTGCTCTGCAAGGCCTTATCCTTGCAGACAGGCATCAGCAGCAACTTTCATGGCTGTTTAACTCCTCACCAAGTACCTTTTCCAAGGGCTTTGGCTGACTGGAAACCAAATATTTAAAGTTAAAGGAAATTATCATCACACATATTATGTAACAAGCTTTTTGGAGAGGGGAGAATCGATGCAGACCCTTAGGTTTCCAGGCAAATCAATCAGGATGGCACACAAGAAATGCACGCAAGGTCCCTAGACCAAGCTCAGCTCATCTAGTTATACCATGAAAGACAGATGAAACTGGATGCTTATCTTTCCGGGATCCTATGACCCCAGCTGACTTCCTGCCCTTTGGGCGGGGGGCTGGACTCGATGATCTTCCGAGGTCCCTTCCAGCCCTAATGTCTATGAAATCTATGAAGAAAGAAGTCATGCAACTCTGGACCTCCTAAACGTTACCAAACTCAGAGGATTTTTAAATGCTTAAGGATCTGTGGGCACAATTCTAATCCACCCCTGCATTTATTATCAAAGCTACTCCAACGCAACAGATTCCTGGGAAATGCAAATCATAATTACTGATTCCGACAGCAGTCTTGTCAATCTCATGTCAGCCGCTTTGCCAAATGCTCTCCAATCCTGCAAATCACTCTTAAATCTCCACCTGCTCTGCAAACTCATGTGCACTGACATTCACACCCAGCTCTGCTGTCTGTACCCTGCCTGCGTCATCCTCATCTGTGCCTTTACAAAAAGCAGTTCATCTGGGTTTTTCCCGGGGTCCATTTGCTGTTGTCAAACAAGCTGTGCCTCCACAGGACTGTGCATATGATAATGGAACCATTGCACAAAGTCACCGCATGTTGTTGCTGAACAGAGAGGAAGGAAACGTATTGAGCAAGACTGAGCAGATATGGAGGGGTTTGCATTTCAACGCTAGCATAAAAACAGGCCTCATACTTTTTTTTAAATCTCTGAATGCCGACAACTTATTCATTTGTCCCTCTAAGAGGTCAAAGTCAGGTGCTAGCAAGCCTAGGTCCTCTTTAAAAAAGTGAGTCTGATTTGGTATTAGCATAAATGGTGGTAGAACCCGCAGCACTAAGCAAACACCTTCTAGCTTCAAAGCACGACTTGCACAGATGAGTAGAACAAAAGCATTCCCTGACAGAGAGAGGAAACAAGAGCCAAGAAAATATTTCACGTATGCATACAATACACACACACAATATACACGTTGTTTTGAATACACGCACGTATAATCTATACATAGGATTTTACACCAACAAAGTCTAAATGAAAACCCTCTTTCCTGGATCACCATCTCTAAATCCTTCTTGCTTCCTAAATTAAGCCCCAATTCAGAAAACCTTGATGTTCAGGACAGTAGTTAGGGGCACACTTATCTTTGAACATGTGTTTAAGTTACACTGACATTGAAGTTAATCAAAAGTTTAAGGGAATGCACATATTATAATAGCTGCTTCCCTTCCCCTGATAGAAAGAGAAGGAAACCAGGCCAGAGAAGGAAGATATACAAACACTGGTTGTCTAGATTTTTTTTCCTAGCATTTGTGCTTTAAAGGTTAGTACAGTAAAATGGTGCTTCCAACTTCTTTTCACAGCAGGTAGATTATTCTCATTGGCACCACAATCTGCAACAGCTTTCCCCATTGACTGAAGTCGCTCAGATGCAAGGGCAGAGCTGTCAAATGCAAGTTTACTTACTGCTAAACTCAGCCAACAAACTGCTCTTGTCTGACAGATGTTTCTGTTTAAAGCCACTAGGAACCGTATGGATCATTCCTCTCCATCAGTCTCAAGAGCAAACCCAGCAAATCCAAAAGCCAGAAATTTGCCAGGAACAAATGAAAAAACTAATTAGATCAGTGGGCAAAATTTGGATCAAGATTAGAGGGTCTGACATGACAATAGGATTAGACTATTAACAAGCCATCACAAGGACTGGCAATTTATCATTTCAAAATCAGTTTTTGCAGAACAAAAAGCAAGTGCTGGCAAGTTGCTCAACGGCAAAGATACGATACAAGCAAATCATTGTTTTTGTCTAATACGCATTCATTTCAATACACAATTCAAAGGAGCTTGAGCACTCCACTCTTACCTCCACAGCACCGTAACTAGTACAACCATAGAAATGAGCAGGTAACTCTTTTGACTCAATGGCTGAGTATATGCAGCTAATTTCACATAAATACAATTTTCTCATTTTTACAGTGAGCCCAGCCAGAATCATAGATCCTAGCAAAGGTGGAAACAGACAAAACATCTATTTTTCATTATGTTGACACAGAGGCAATGGTGAAGGCTGGCATAGCCAGGCCTCTGCATTTTTATTACCGGCTCTTTTAATCATGATCAGAGTAGGCATAATTAAATAACACAGTGAAAATCAGGAACGCTCCCTCTGTTGACCTGTCACTGGTGCAACTACAGTACTGCCAGTAAAATAACAAGGCACTGTCCTAAAAGTGCTGGCACAGCAAGATCAATGGGTCCTGATTTTCTGGAGTTAAGGGTATTACAGAAAATAGTAGAAGAGCTAAACACAAAAAACAAAAGGCCGCTTTGTCTCGTCTCTAACTCCACCTACTAGTCTTCCTCTATCATTTCCTGTTGCACCTACAGAACCAAGTACGGACCCAAATGCAGGGCGCTTTTTCCTCTACTGGAGGCAGAGTGAGCACAATGGCACCAGCTCACCTCTTTTTTCCAAGTCTGGAAATGAGCTGTCTGGATAGGTAGGACCAAAGTGAAGCCACAGGCTTCAAACCTGCACTCTGATCTTCCAGGGCAAAACTCTGTGCCCGTCTTCCTAGCCAAATCAAAATAAATGTGGAGAGGACGCATCATTTCCTCCATGCAAGGCAAAATAAACAAATCTCGCCCTTAGAAACATAATTCAGTTTAGCTGTAACTACAGACTTGTGACCACTGCTTCCACAACCAGAAGTTTTCCAGCACGGAAGTCTGCCCAGCCCCTTGGAATTACTAGACTGCTTTAAAGGGGAGAAATGTGCATTGCAACGCACTGAAAAAAGAGACCTTTTGTCCAACATCCTCAATGAGCACTCTTAGCAGATGCACAGAACAAACCACCTGCTATGTTCTGATGTACTCCACTATCCATCCATCTGTACCCATCTGCTACCACTTGTCTTGTATTTTGATTGCAAGTTTTTTTGAAGCAGGGTCCCTCTTTTTTATTTATATTTGAGCAGCACATAGTGCAATGTGATCCCACTGACTGGAGAACGACTGCAATACAAATAATAACACTACCAGCGTCATCTTCGTCCTTACCAGCATGTAGTGCCAAAACAGATGCTTCTAAACTCCAGGGTATGCTACTAATCCTGCAGCCGAGGCAGTATTTTCTGAGAGCCTGCTAAGATGATCCTGAAGGAGCCAATGATTTGAGTATATTTGTCATTCTCCAACTCAAGGAGCTTAAGAGAGATTACAGGAACATTTACTATTTATCACTGAATAAACTATAACTTCAAGGAAAGTAATTAAGTAATGACATAATGCAAAATGCGAACATAGCTAGGATCTTGTACTACCTGAAAACAACAGCATCAGGAGGAATAGTGTCCTGAATACAAAAAACATATATTGTTTTAAAACACATGCATTTGAAAGTGAAGAGTGGGTTTGTTTAATTTAAAGCCCGTAATTCAGTTCAATTGAATTAGCATATATTCCCAGATCCAATGCACAGATCTTTTAGGCAACAAGTTCTTACATTTTTGAAACTCTAACTACCGTCAAGAGATTTCTTGTCTGGAGATAATTACAACAGTGAAGCAGAGGTAAAAGGTAAGGTTTTGCTCCCCTGCGATTCCCCCTCCTCCCCTCCATTTTAAGTTATTAACAGGGAACCTGATTTTCGCCATTTAAAAATCTCAAATTCTCCAATTTAAACACTGAAAATCCACGTATTTCTGCAATTACAATGAAACACCACTATGCATATAGGTATCAGTTTAACCCAATGTTTTATAGATATATTTACAAATTTAAAGCAGTTTGGAAGCCTACCAGTGCCTCAAACATTATAATAAAATAAATCCTAGATACCTAACAATTTTGGTGTTTGATTTTGAGATTTTTTTATCATGGAAAAATCAGAGCACCCCCTGCCCTCTTCACTCAACATGTGGCATGGTCCAGTTGTGGCTGTCCCCCCGCTTCCCCACCTCCCCTGCTGCTTTGCAGCACTGAGCAACCCTCATACGCCAGTGCCCTTCCCCTGCCCATGCCATTGCCCCTCACACCTCACCCACAGTCCCCCAGCCCAGCTGGTGCCCCTCACACCCGACCCACCGCCTTCAGGCCCCAAGTGTGCGAGGAAGGAGTGGGTGTGTGTGGAAGGGGGCTGGGGCACAGGCAACATGACAGGGGGCAGCAGGGAGCTACGGCAATGTGGGGGGGGGCATGTGCCCCCCAAGATTTCTGTGCTCACAGCGGGATGCAGGGCTGCAGCCGGGCCAGCCCAGCTCCAGGTAGGAGCCATCTCCATGGCCCAGTGGGGGGACCCATTGCTAAAAGGAGTGTGAGCACCACCATGGCGAGGTACAGCAGTGGCAACAACATGGAGCTGTGCCTCCCACTGCTGCCGGGTAGGCAGGTGGTGCCTCACCATGGTGGCATGGTGCTCCCTCCTGTGCCAAGTTCACTCATTGGGATGCAAAGAGCAGCTCCTAGCTGGAGCTGGTCTGGCCTTGCCCCGCTGAGGGTGCAGAAATCTGGGGGCCATGTGCACCCTCCTGTCCCCACAGTGTGTGGCCTGGGCCCCTTCCCCAGGCTTACCTGGAGGGAACTGTGGGAGCTGCTCTCCACTGGTGCCTGGCTGCCACATGCACGTGCACATGGTGCCCCCAGCCCGGCTGCCCTCCTCCCGCAGCCCCTTGAAGGCTGCAGCTCTGCCAGCCTGCAAGGGAAAACCTGCCATTTCCCATATTTTTCTCCTTTAAAAGGAAAAAATCCACATTTTTCCGCAGCAAACGGAAAACCCAGATCCCTGGTTATTAAGCTTTCTACAGAGATGAAAAGGTTTTAACTAGTGTTCATACCACTGTCAAACAGCACTAAAAGGGCATGTTACAGCTATGTTTTTCTCTACTGCTCTGTTCAATCCTGATGTACGCAATCTGAAAATTACCCCTCTTTGCCAGCCTCAACATTATTTCTTTAACTAAATTTAGCTTTTTCCTTTCGTTAAAAATAAATAAATAAATAAATAAGAGATGGATCAATTAGGAAACTTTTGTATAAATGCCCGAACCTATCTGCATGCTGCAGGTGAGATGTGCATCTCACCTGCAGCAGCTTATTTATCTAAGCTTCTGCATAGCTTGGGTGTTACAACCTTATACTTAAACCTCTAAACCAGATTACACGTTTTTTTTATTCACTGTATTCATTTCCCCCCCCACAGAACTTTCTATATCATTGTGCCTGCATCCAACAGCAATAGAAGGATAGTGATATGCAGAACAAAATCAACCAAGAATCTGCAAAACAATGTCAGTGGTGCCAAAGTAAACTAAACTACCCAATTTCCTGTATCTCCTTTCTTTCATTGGTCAGCAGACTATTAGGAGGCTCCTATACCAACATAGATCCAAGGCTATTGCTGCTTGCCGTGAGCGCTCTTGTCCTCTGAACAGAGGCCCGTTGTGACTGAAGCATTAAAAATGTTTGATGTGCTACTACCCTACAAACACGAGATACCTTTTTACAATCATTGTTACTTGCAGGCGCAAAAATGGCTGGATATATCGCTTCTTTAAGCAGCTTGAGCCTGGCCATTTTAGCTGCCATGTTTTCCCCTAAAGATATGTATCTAATCCTTGGTAGGCAGAACACCTCATTTGTTTTAATTCTGAGCTAGAGCATACTAGTCTCTTTCAATCTCAATTAGCCAGTAGGAAATTTATTTAGAAAGCTGACAGGAACTATTTGGGGGATTAATGATCACTGATTTATGAATATTGAGTAGTATTTCAATAATCCAAGCAGAGTAATCACTTGTAGCTAAAGCCAGCTCTCCCAACCATTATAGTCTGTAGCAATCACTCAAAGGCAGTTAAATGATTCTGATTTATGACCTTAACCTACAGGGCCCAGTACATTTGCTCTATCAGTGTGTAAATTCTAAAAATGCAATTCCCTGCACCTCTAGAGAGCCAATTTAAGTCAACATTATGCATGAGCTGAGCATGCTTGAATTCTCAGATCTCTTATTTCACTCATTAAATTTGCACTGAACATCTTGCAATTAAAATTTCATATAGATTTCTTCTTATGATTGACATTTGGCCTTGGCAAAATGAGTTTAAATTTTGTTTCTCTAAAGATTTAGAAGTGGATAGATTGATCTAGACATTGTTTTCTGCAAGATGATGATGATGGAGCACTAATGCTTTGATTAGCATTTTGAAAAGCCTCCCTTTTTGCTGAAAGGCTGTCTGTAAGTACTAAGCAGAAGCAGTTCAGTAACCCAAGTCGAGTCTACAGTTAGTACTGCCGTATGAGAAATACAGCTGCACAAAATATACATGCAACCCCTTCCTGCTTTTTAGGCCAACTTCTCTAACTAGGGTGGAACAAATTATGCCTTGCAGTACAAACGGATGTGTTCTGTTTACAGTGAATGGTAGAGTAAATTTATACTTCATTATGTGGTTTATTTTTTTATTTTTAACGTAAACCCAAGACAACTATAGTAGGGGTGGAGCTGTAATGCTGGTTTGCCAGGCTGCGATTTAAAAAAATCCCCAGTACTTTATAATAAAAGGAAATCACTTCAAAATAAAAACCATATAGATTTATTGGAACATGGGATTCTCCGTGCTATATCAATCCATTCTTTCATTATATACATCCTGTGACCAGTACCGTATGTTGTGCTAGGAAGATCAATAACCTTTGAAGGACCTAAATATAGACGAGACATGCAGACCATCTCAAAGCACAATAACGTTTTTTGGGTACATGCAGCACCCAGCACAGCTGAGCATTGATCTCATTAACCACTTTTGGTATTCAGAGGCTGCCAAGAACAAACAAGTAGGCTGCATGAGCCCTATTGCATTCTCTGGCAGATTAGAGGCAATCGGCAGAAGAAATGCTTTATCTCTGGGGTCTGAATTAAAGGAGATGGCTGAAGATGGTCCCTACGCAAGGAAAATCTGAATCAATGTTTTATTCTTCCATTTCAACTCCACTGGTGGGAGCAATGATGGCAGCTGTGCTGTAGATAAGGCAACGCTGTTTTTAACACCTTGTTGTCTAAGATGTTGGCAAGACTGTTTGCCACCTCTCTACACTTGAGAGTCTCCTCTAAGATCAGAATCCATTAAAAAGTATTACTCGTGACCCTGATTCAGTCCAGCAGCTGCTTAAATTAAAGCACAAGTAATCCGATCTCTGTTTCATAAATCACACAAGCATGTGTCCAAGTCCAGCTGAATTTGGTGGGATTTATACATGCACTTACTGTATTGCTGAATACAGATTGGATTACTCGCATGCTTAAAATTAAGCAGGAGGTTAAGTGCTTTGCTGAATTGAATTGAGACCCCCGATGATTATTTATTAAAAATGGGATGCACTATGCTTCTCTAGTAACCTCTCCCCACCTCCCAAGTCTAACAAAGGGGATAGAAGGGACGTATTTAAGGGTAAATCTTTGGAGCAGGTCCAGGGGATACCAATGGAATGAGGTCCTTCCTAAGGGATGAGCCTGGAGAAGACGCTGCAGAGCCTCCTTTAGCCTTCGGGAATGAGTAGCTTTTGAGAAATCTCACGGGCTGTGGAGAGAGATGGATGATTCTTTTCTGAGCCCTTCAGCTTAACTACCCACCTCTCAGCCCAGCTGTTCAGGCCAGATGCTGGGCACAGTATTTGCCCCTTAGCAAATGATAAGCAAAGGAAATAAACAGAAATGTATCCTGGTGTTGAAGCAGATCAATATTGTACCTAAATTCTATTATGTAGCTAAGAGGTATAAATTCCATGCACTTTCCTTGGAGAGCATCAATCTTGCAGCAGTTACCCAAGGCATATTTTACAGCAGAACAGTAAAGTCTTTACAGTCACAGCATAATTACAGTAACAGACCAGTATTTTAATATCATCTCTATGAAATTAAATTTTGTTTCCATGTCCAGTCAATAATTCTGTCTCATCTCCGTGATGAATAGAGCCTGGCAAATAATTTGTCATGAATAATTTATTCACTGCATTACACCTTTCGGCTCTTTCTGAACGGTTTCCTGAAGTTCTGGAGCGGATTCATTACACGCGCTCATGCAACGAATAATTCTCGCCTGCCGATCACTCAGAAGCAGTTTATTGCGCATAGTGAAAAACTGCATTCCCCGGGTTATGCGGTATTTTTTCTGTTGTCTGAACGTGCTGGGAGGTGGGGGTGCTGAAGTAGCTTGAGAAAAGATAGGGTTCCTTCTTGCCCTGGCTGCAGTCAGGGGTGTGTTGTAGCCCAGTTAGGTCTGGCTGAATTGCCTTTAAATTTCACCAGCTCCAGATGTCTCAGTTAGGGCATCCCAGGCTAGTCTCAGCCTGTGGAGCTATCAATCAAATGCGATGCGAATGCATGCAACCTACTCAGTCAACTTATGTCTGACACATTAAACAGTTATGTAAAAAAATGCCCAATGCTTCACCATAGCAGATTTTTTTTTTCCAGAATAGAATATATATTTGGGTAACTAAAATATAAAATAATCCTTGGTATATAGCACTTTGAGCTCGATTCTTTTTTTTCTGTGAATATACATGCCTTTTATAAGCAGAGCACAATAGTTGAGAGAAAGAAAGAGAGAAAAAGGATTGGAAAATGTGGAGAGAGAGAGAAACAATGCAATGAATATGGGGGGTGACACAGATTGTGGCCACCCAAGTAAGTGCCTAGAGTCCCTTGTGGACCTATAAGAAACCCATCCTACACCATGTCTTCTCTGCATGGTTGACAAAGCTACCAACACTGAAGATAGTTCAAGTAACCTCTAACTGCCCTGCAATCACACCTCAGATGAAACACACTTCAGTATAAACACAGCCTTAGACTTAGGGAAAGAGATGCTCCTAATTGTTGCTTGCAGACCTCTGACAGCAGAGCAGGCCAGGGAAGTCTGTATGAACAAGCAGAAGAAGAAAGAACAACCAGCCACCCAGCCAATATTTTTGAGAGGACAGGAGATAAAGACCAGCATGAGATTCCACCAGAGAGACTTCAATGCAATGGAGAGCATAAAATGGGGCTAGCCGCAGCTAAAGGTATCAAGATGTCATCCAGTTTCCGTATTGTTGCATCTATCATATACAACGTGAACAGGGTGTTGATAGGGTTAGCTTGGCTGTCAATGCACAAGTTGTGTCTTGTCGCTTATTTTTATGGTATCCAATCTAATCCATCTGAAAACATTTTCGTGGACTGTTGGAAACGACACTTGAAAAATACAGGCTGCAAATCAACATTCAGGGCTCCACCAGTGCTCTCTCCCTGGCCAAATTTTGCAAACAAAATTGAAATTCAGCTCTCAGCCACAAGAGAAAGACTCTGACAGGCATAACACTTCCAGATTACCTGCCAATAATCATCTTCTGTGATCATACATCAGGCCTAGTATCTTGAACATGCAGAGAGAGTCATGATTAGAAGGGGAAAATCTGATACAGAAATGAAAAAAGGGAATAAATTAACTCCACAAAAAAGAGAATTTTTCAGAGATGAGTGGTTGTCACGAACTGGACCTCCCGATCACCTGGATAATAAATTGACACATCTTCACTTCTCCATTCATACAAATGGCATGTGCGCTCTATACTGATTGCAATACACACTTGAATCTACCCTTCACCCCTGGGAGTTGCCCCCTTTCCAGCCAAAGGAAGTACATGAATGACTAAGTAGTAAAACCAGCAGTGTTCAACCTCTGGCCTGACGGCCAGATCCATCCTACAGAGCCATGTCATCCAGCCCATGAGTCTTCATCCAGCAGGGGAATGATGGCAGTGTTAGCTGCCACTCCCCGCTACCAAATTTACGGCCCCATGGGGAGCCCTGTAGGTGAAATGACTTGGCTGTATGCATCATATCGCATACTGGCACAGTCAGGCCAGTATGCGGGGTTGCTCAACGGACAGATCCAAGCGCACGGGATCTCACTGCAGCTGGATTGTACCCATAGACAGGGATGACGCATGATCCCTGCGCACCCCCTGCACGTGGTGGTGTACTATTAGGTGTGTAAACATGAGTCCCAAGATAAATCCTGAGATTTCAAATAGGAATCCGTAATGTTAAATACATTCTGATCTGTTGGGAGTCTTTCTGAATTCTCTGCAACACCAGAATTGCTCTATTATTTTTCTATAGTCAAAATCAAGTGAAAACTAAGAGCTGACATTTTCCAAAGGGTGCCTTGAGTCTAATGAGGGGTGCCTTGAGTCTAAAAAAGTTGAGAACCACTGGTTTAGTCTGTAAATTCCTTATGAGAGGGTGAGCTTTGTACAGCACTAGCACAATAGGGCCCTGACCTGTATGAACTCCATCAATTGAAATAATAAATCAGAACAACAAAAGACTAACATGAAAACTTGGGGCAAAGGTATAGATACAGAAAGTGACCTGATTAACAAGTAGCAAATGTACAGTGCTGTATGAATATCTATATTGTTATCCCTTTTTGATCCAAGCAGGCAGACAAAACAAAACAAAAATCGGACCTCATACAGTTTGTTTAATTAAAAAGATAAACTGATCTGGAATTCAAATGCAGACATGAGTTTGCTGTAATTCTGTTCACCCACAAAGAAAACACAAAGTCCTTTTTCTCTGAATACAAGAGTCAAACTGCAGGAGACAGTTTCATTGCCCAGAGGCCTCTGCTCCTTTTTGGCCATCACTTTGCCAAAAAGCAATTTCTCTAAGCCATTTGGGGGTAAATTCCTTTTACATCAAAGGACTGAAAATCCATCACACTAAAAATCCTACTTCTGAGGCCCATCTTTTAATCCCTTCCCAACATACAAACATATACCCACTCCTTCTCACTCTCACACTCCTCCTAGCTAAGATCCAGATGCTCCCGCGTCTCTTCTTCTGGCCCATCTATCTCTGTGGTAGCTGCCTGCAGTCTGCAGCTTATCTGAGTTAGCACATACGGTCCTGGCACCTCTCCCCCCAGCAATGCTTTGGCCCATGTTACCCCAAATATCCCTAAAGAAATCTCCATGCCCATTTTAAAGGGGTAATATGTAATTGTACTGAACTAATTAATGATTCATATGCCTTTCCCATATAGTGCCTAAACATCTTTGGATGCCAAATTCTTAAAAACCTTCGTAAAAAGAGTAGAAATTCAGTGGTCCTCTAGATAAAACTACCAAAATGATGGCAGCCTGACCAGAGGCAAGGTTGCCGGTGCTGCAAACATCCACTGTTGCACTAAGGCACCTACACTGCTTACAGTTCACAAGAAGTCCCCAAAATGGAAGCAGTATTGTTAGCTAGGTGTGCAATAGCACGTACATCACCGCATATTGCCTCTAACCAGGATTCATTGGCATGTTTGCAATGCCATGTTAAACTGGCTACATGCCTTTTAGTTCAGGCCTAGAGCAGAAGCAGGCTGCCCAAAAGAGTGCTGCCTGTCACTGTAGCAAAGGAGATACTGTTTCTCTGGGATAAAGTAGAACAAAATTCTGATTTTTTTAAAATGTCTTCAGGATGCTGGGACAGTGTTTTTCAGCTTGGTATCATCCCAGCCAAACCAGGCGTTCTGTAGCTTTACCCACAGGATCGTGTGTGGATTTGGAATAGTGTTTGCAAAGTGCGAGTGATATATCAACGTCTCGGGTAACAGACAGAAATAGGGAATAGGCAAGGATCACATATTTTGCATATTAGAATATTAAAAAAAACTAAGGTTGGAAAGGACCTCAGGAGGTCATCTAGTCTAACCCCCTGCTGAAAGCAGGACCATCCCCAACTAGATCATCCCAGCCCAGACATTGTCTAGCTGGGTCTTACAAACATCCAAGGATAAAGATTCCAGCACCTCTCTGGGTAGCCTGGTCCAGTGCTTGACTACCCTCCCCATAAGAAAGTTTTCTCGAAACTTCCCTTGCTGTAACTTGAGAGCGTTGCTCCTTGTTCTGTATCTGCCACCGCTGAGAACAGTCCAGCTCCATCCTCTTTGTAACCCCCCTTCAGGTAGTTGAAGGCTGCTATTAAGATCCCCCTCAATCTTTACTTGTCCAAACTAAATAAGCCCAGTTTTCTCAGCCTATCCTCAAAAGTCACGTGCCCCAGCCCCTGAACCCTTTTTCTTGCCCTCTGCTGACCTCTCCAATTTGTCCACATCCTTTCTGTAGTGGGAGGCCCAAAACTGGACACAGTACTCCAGATGTGGCTTTGCCAGTGCCAAATAGAGGGGAATAATTACTTCCCTCGATCTGCTGGCAATGCTTAATAATGCAGCCCAGTATGCCATTAGCCTTATTGTCCACTCTAACCCCCAGGTCCTTTTCTGCAGAGCTACTGTTTAGCCAGTCAGTCCCCAGCCTGCACCGGTGCATGGGATTGTTCCATCCCAAGTGCAGGACTTTGCACTTGTCCTTATTGAACCTCATAAGTTGTTGGGTTTTTTTGGTCCAATCCTCCAATTTGTCAAGGTCTCTCTGGATCCTAGCCCTACCCTCCAGCGTACCTACTGCTCCCAACAGCTTGGTATTATCTGCAAACTTATTGAAAGTGTACTCTATCCGTGATGAACTCTTCCATGATGAACATACTGAACAAAACCATCTCTGGGACTAATCCCTGCGGCACTCGACTTGAGATCAGCTGCCAACTAGACATATAGCCGTTGATTGCTACACTCTCAGCCCGACAATCCAGCCAGTTTTCTATCCACCTTACAGTCCATTCATCCAACCTGTACTTCCTTAGTTTGCTTGCAAGAATGCTGTGGGAGACCGTATCAAAACCCTTGCTCAAGTCAAGGTACATCACGCCCACTGCTCTCCCAGCATCCACAGACCCAGTCATCTCATCATAAAAGGCAATCAGGTTGGTCAGGCATGACTTGCCCCTGGTGAATCCATGCTGACTGTACCTAATCACCTTCTCCTCCAAGCACTTAGAAATGGATTTCTTGAGGATCTGCTCTATGATTTTTCCAGGGGCTGAGGTGAAGCTAACTGATCTGTAATTCCCTGGATCCTCCTCCTTCCATTTCTTAAAGATGGGCACTGTATTTGCCCTTTTCCAGTCATCCAGGACCTTTCCCAATCTCCACAAGTTTCCAAACATAATGACCAGTGGCTCTGCAATCACAATCGACCAAGTCCATCAACACCTTTGGGTGCATTGTGTTAGGTCCCATGGACTTGTACACACCCAGCTTTTCCAAATAGTCCCTAACCTGTTCTTTCACCACTGTCAGCTGCTCACCTCCTCCCCAAACTGTGCTGCCAGGTGCAGGGAGCTGACCTGTGAAGACTGAGATGAAAAAGGCATCGAGAACTTCAGCCTTTTCCACATCTTCTGTCACTAGGTTGCCTCCCCAGGGATGTAACACTTTCTCAGGTCCTCCTCTTGTTGCTGGCATACTTGGAGAATTCCTTCATGTTACCGTTCCCATCCTTTGCTAGCTGCAACTCCACTTGTGCTTTGAGCTTCCTGATTTCATCCTTGCATGCCTGAGCAATACTCTTATACTCCTCCCTAGTTGTTTGCCCAAGTTCCAGCTTTTTGTAACCTTCCTTTTTGGTGTTTTAGTTCACTGAAGACTTCCCTGCTAAGCCAAGCTGGTCTTTTTCCATACTTGCTAGTCTTTGGGTGCATCACGATGGTTTGTTCCCATGCCCTCAGTAAGGTTTCTTTAAAATACAACCACCTTTAAAATTATTTCTTTAACATACCACCAGATTTCTTAAAATACAGCTTATATTATCCATAAGACAGTATTGCTGCCCTCTTCCTTCACCTGCTCTTCCACTATTACTCTCCATGGTTCCTCTACCTACCTCCTTTATTGTGTTATCAATGACATTTTTCATACAGGCACAGTATTTGTACAGTTTGTATATTTTTGCCTGCCTGGCTGTTGACCTTTCTATCTAAGCACTCCCGTATACCTACAGAGTTTAAATTGGGTTCTGGGCAGGGGGGCACTCTCCTGGGAAAGGAGATTGAAAATTCAGAGCGTTTGGCACAGTCCAGAAGGCAAATAATACCAACTAGCTCCTCAAAAAGAACCTCTGAGTCACAGATAAATATTATCCCCTGGCTAGAATGGTTTAGTGCATAGATAAAACCCAGCAGAGGAATCGTCGCTCCTCAGCCTGCCCTTTCTATGATTGCACACAAGCAGTATTCTCTTCCAGCAGACTTGATTCTAACCTTTACTTCCAAAAAAAACTATACTTAGAAGATAAAGTAGCAGACATGTTGGGAAGGAGCGAGCACCGGGCTGTTGAGTTCTCATCATTGGCTCTGAAACGGACTCTTGAGCCTTAAAATAATTATTTTCACTGTGTATTTCAGGTTCCCAGTTGTGATTTCCTGATAATAAAATTATACTTATTCACTGTCGTGTGGGACTCACTACTATCTATGTCAATCCTGCAAACAAAGAACAATGGTTCTGACTTTTTATAAGGATTTAAGTCTTGCTCCATTCATGCTTGTAATTCCTGGAGCATAAGACTTAATTTCAAAAGTGACACAGGTTTCAATGGGACTTTTGCCTAACTAATCACTTCTGAAAATGAAGTTATGGCTCCTAAATCCGGTGTTGAAAAATAAATGAGGAAACACCAAAAAAGTACCTATAAGAAGCTAGGCCTGTATCACAAAAGTGCTACCTGATAGAAAGCCACTGGAGATACTCCTCACCGATACTCATAGGGCCTAGTGTGGTAGAGGGGATATGCCAAAAACCAGCATCTGTATCCACCACAGTCCTATCTGAGATACCGGGTCCCATTTCTTGAGGAACAAAGAAGCATGGCAGATATTACTGTTTGCTAACCCTATTTGGATGTGTACTTGCTAACTGACAGCCACTCTTACTTGATGCTGCCTGGGTTCAGATGCTCCCATGGCCTGTCATTTATCCAATAAAATAACAAACATTACATGAAGTTAAAGATAAAATTGAAAGCGCTGTTAGAAAAAAAAAATTCAGTGAGTGTTTACTCTGCCTTCTAACATACAATCTTACATAAAACATAATCCGTTTTAGATTAGAAGGGAGCCCTCTGGAAATATTAGATAAACTTCACTAAAGCATGAATGGTTATTTAACTTATGGAAATTGGTGTGTTCAGATTCATAGGGCCTTATTTCACATCTGCATTATAGCAAAAGCTAGAATTACAGAACCATAAAGAATAATTCTGATGCTTCACACACGCAATGATCTTAATAATAGAAATGTCCCCAATGATACAATATGGCCACAGGTACTTAACCACTTAATTAAAATCTAGAAATTCAAATGCAACTCACATGCAAATATAATTGTCCTTCACAGCTGAATTTCAGCAACCTATGACCCTAAACAATACTAAACAATTAATAGTATTCTGTTTACCCAATGTTGAGATGTCCTCAGCAAGAGACAGCAGGTACCACTTTACCCGGTTAGACTGATAGGCGATTTCAGGGGTGAGAGGCAGGAGATGAGGTAGGGGAGGGGGAACACAGTACATGACACTTCATATATATAGTACAGGAAAATTACCTATTCTGAATGCACAGAATTGCAAATGTGCTTCATAAAAACTGGTATGAAATGCCTGTTTGTTAAGTCAAAATCTTTGAGACTAAGAAATCATATTTGTTCTCCAGCTTCTTTTAATTCTATTATAATGCAAGACAACTGTTAAATGGGGAAATCAGTAACAACGTATTATATGGTGGTAGAAATGTACTATTTTTAGAGCTGTAAGGAGTATTCTACCCAGGAGGAATTAACGCAGTTTAAAAAATTATCAGGCTTTCCAACAGAATGTGGGAGATCAAAATGTTCTCTTCCATAGCAATAAAGAAAAGAAATTACCTATGTACTCATTACTGACAGTTTGTGTGTGTTTGGAGACAATGCTCTGAGACAGGTTAAGACAAATTAGTGTGATAAAAGCAATTGAAAAATAAATTGTAACACAATTCTGAGGTCATGCATTTCAGGGAGCTTCGGTATTTAAGTCGGAGCAGTAGAGAATGATTCAAGTCAACACTTACATCAGCTCTTAAATAAGATTTGTCATTTTGCGTTTCAAGCCTTCAATTAATGAAAGAACTTAAGATTAGTTATAGCATAATACTCCACAGCTGAACTAAGTTCTGTGTGGTGCATACTGAATATGAGCACCAGGCTGGGTAAACATACAACTAAAGTAGTCAAAAAAGAATACATCCTCCAGGGGTACGGGCAAACTTATCTTCCAGTCTTACAGAGAATTTGATATTAGGGCTGTGCGAGGCTTTGGACAGAGCTTTCAATCCGGAGAAGCTTCAGACGCTTCAGGGTCCAAAGCAGCACGTCCAGGTCGAAGCGCTGCCTCGTTGGGCTTCCTGAAGCGGTTCGGAGCCTCCTCGGAGATCCGGCCATAGGGTATAACGGGGAAACAATAAAATATCTATAACTGTGTTGTCTTTTTGTCCGATTTGGATGAAATTTTCAGGAGTGGTAGACTCTGTAGAAAGCATGAAGCCTGCCAAGTTTCAAGAAAATCAGTGCAGGGGTTTGGGCAGAAATGCACCTCAAGCTGTGGACAAGCAAAACTCATGCCATGGGTGACACTGTGTGTGTTAAGGCACAGCGGGGTGACAGCTGCAGGGGTGGTGGCCCCTGCTGCAGCCACGACACCTGCCAGCTGTGGAGGAGATGGGTGCAGGGGTTCTGGGGCCCTGCACCCCTAGCTGCTGATGGGCAAAACTCGTGCCATGGGTGCTTGTGGGACTGCCTGTCTCTCTCTCGTGGTGTGGGAGACACTGCTGCAGGCCTGGCTGCAGAGCTACTGTGTTACCAGTCAATCACGATTCACTCAGGGACCAGCTCAATACACAGGACCAAGCTAATGTAGCCAGTTAATTGCCATCAATTAGCACCTACACAACCAGGCTAAGGAGAGGAAAGAATCGATACAATCAACTGCCCCAAGACAGACACAGTCCGTCCCACAAGCACCCATGGCACGAGTTTTGCTTGTCTGCAGCTTGAGGTGCAGTTTCCCCCAAACCCTTGAACCAATCTTCTTGAAACTTGGCAGACTTTGTGGCCTCAGCAAGAGCTACCAGCCCTGCAGTTTTGACCCCCCTGTGTTGTAACACGTAGACATGACAGGAGTTTTGCTTTCAAGAATTTGGGGTCTAGTTCCCCAAACCCCTGCACCGATCTTCTTGAAGCTTGGCAGGTTTCATGCTCTCTGCAGAGGCTACCATCTCTGCAAGTTTAATCCAAATCAGACAAAAAACAACAAAGTTATAGATATTTCATTGATTCCTCCATTACACCCTATGGCCGGATCTCCGAGGCAGCTTTGGAGCCACTTCGGCCAGATCGAGGTAGAAACCCGGTCCGGAGCTCTGGATCGGATCGTGGCCATCCAAAGCGGCCGGATCCAAAGCCGGATCGGATTGCTGCTGACTCGCACGGGCCTACTTGACATATCATGGTTCCAGTTCACAAAAGCAGTTAATAAGCACCTGCTTTGGTCTATACCTATTTAAGAAGGCACTGAAGCTGGTACTTAACTCTAAGCACATGTATTAGTGCCATTGATTTCAAGGGCATTTAAATGTATGCTTAAAGTGCTCTCCTGAAGAGCAGCTTTCCCTGAACTAGGGTCTATAAGAGGTCTTTTTTGACTCAAGATAAATAAGTGGGAAGTGTGAGGCCCTCTCACCAAACTGGTAGTATCTAGATGAACCTTTTCATGGACAATCGGCCAAATATTTTTCTGTTAGGAAGAAGATGCACATCTAGGCATGATATTAACTTTCACTGATATCCATACTATCAGTCTAAATCAGGGATGTCAGACATAGTCCATGGGCCTGATCTAGTCCACAGAGCCAGGTCATGTACCCCACAGCCCTGACAGGGGAAACTTCCCATGGCTGTAGCCAAGCACCCAGGTGAGAGTTGCCTCAGCAGCTCTGCGGGAAGAAGCTCAACATCGTGACTGTAGCCAAGCCCCTGGGATACCAGACCTCTTCCCACCGGGTCCTGGACTGGAAGTGTAGGAGATGGTTTGTGAGCCCAACCCGGCCCATGGGACCAGTGCCACACCATTCTTCCAGCCCATGGACCAATCCAACACCACTCACCTGGCCCACTGGGCCAGACAAGTTTGATACCCTTCGTCTAAAGTATGCAGCCAGGAATTTTGGATGCTATTTTTTTTTTTTGTACATAATATTATCATATTACATTTGGCTAGTTCTTAGACACTAGTTTCAAATATTTGACTAGAGTTATTAACTGAGTTATTCACTAGACCTTTCATTTTATGGCTACTACTTACTTATATTTTTTTACCTATACCCAGCATCTTGCCTTACCAGCACTACAGAATCATATAGGGTGATTCAAGACAAAAATAGGAAGACTCTCACATTCTCTATTACCTCCTATAGCTTTAAGAGCAAATCTTTCAAACCATACTGAGCATCCTGCGAGAGTACTTTACAGTTGCACCAACTCAAAATATGCTAACCTGGAATCCATAAACCTCCAAAATCAAGAAAGCAAAAGCATTATTTTAATCCAGTATTCAAAAACCACGTGATACATTTTAGTAGAGAATACTGCTAATTGGGCCAGCTTTGGAGTCTTTCCGTCCGTCTTTGAAGAGTTTTCTTTTGCCACGGATATGATTCAACAAAGACATTCAGCCCCCTTGAGATGCACTCCAGTAAAGCTTGCAGGTTTACAACAGGACTGCATTTGCCCCACTATTAGCACATTAATTGAAATGGTTGAAATGGAGCATCATGGCAAACTGTCTCCATTAGCCTCTAACACCGAAGTGCTACAACTAGTGACAAGCACATTCGATGTGTGGAACTGGAAAATGATTGTTGATTTATGACTTCTAGCAGCAAGAACTGGGCATTTTTCAAAATCATGAAAGCACTTCACTAAGTCTCAATCTGCTCATCTTTAATCACCACTATAATTTCAATCGTCTCCACCTACTGTGAACAATAAATTAAACAGAGGAGCTGTTTAGTCAGGGACGATTTTATTATTCATTTTTTTTAAATTGAACTGCCCATAACTTGCCATGCTGACTAATGTTCTTTGGTCAGTAAATAGTGCCCCCTGCAGAGACTAGTACGTGTTCAGACTGAATCTCTGCTGAGTGGCGATTCAGAAAGAGCAATTTTTTTCTTCTTGACATGGAAGCCATAGCGGCACCATCTCATTTCCAAGCATATGGATAGCTTGAAATACAAATTAGCTCACTATTGAACAGGCCAACTGATTCTCTCTTCATAGTGCTGTTCCCCACGGGAGAGGCATAAAGAGGTGGGGAAAATATGGCTCGTGGGCTGGGGGCTTTGTCCAACCCAAAGCAACTCCCTTGGTCCCACCTGGCCCAGGCACTGTCTGGCCACGGTGCATCCTGCCACCCCTAGGCATGCAGCGGGGCTGGGGAGGCTCCATGGTAGGACTGCCTTTCTAGACAGCTCAGGAAGCAGCAGTTCCCTCCAGCTGTCCCTGGCCCCAGCCCTGCAGTACCAGTGGGGACATGGGTGCACAGCCCTGACCTGGCACACTGCACCTGCTCTGGACTCGCCTGCCCAGGCTAAACAGTGGCAGCGGCAGCCGGGCAGAAACTGTTCTTCAGCACAGGAGAAAAGTGCCCCTCCCTCTCGCTGCTGCCGGCACTTTCCACTGCAGCTGGTGGAGCCTGCACTGTGCCAAGCTACCTTGAGTCTCCAGGACCATTACTGCCACCCCTGGGCTGCCCAGTGGCTGCTCTGCACTGTCACCGCTGCCCCACAGGCCATCCCGGAAGAAGCAGCGATGGTGCTGGAGATGCAGAGCAGCCCAGCGCAGTGCAGGTTCTGCTGGCTGCACTGGCAGCGGCAATAGGGAGAGGCTGCTTTTCCCCCCACACCAAATAACATTTTCTGCCTGGCCACTGCTGCTCAGCCTGGGTGGGAGAGTCCAGAGCAGGTGCAGGGCGTGTTGGGTCAGGGCTGCATGCTCACGTCCCTGCTGGTACCGTGGGAGTGGGGCCAGTGGTGGTAGCAGCCAGAAGAAGCTGCCGCCACATGGGCTACCTAGAAAGGCAGTCCTGCCACAGAACCACCCCAGCCCCATGGCATGCCCGGGGGGGACAGTGTGGGGCACACTGGGGCTGCACACTCTTGGCAGTGGTTGGGAAGCACCACATGGCACATGGGCTCCAGGCTGTAGTGGGGTGGGGGCGGCTGCTGACCAACTGAGTGGGGCATGCATGGGGGGCTCCCATGCACACCACACCATACCCTCAAACCCTCCCCCACAAGCCCCACAACCTCCCCCACATACAATCACACACCCCACAAACACTGCACTCATCTACACCCACGCACCTCTGGGGGGAACCCCGCTCACTGCTACATGCACACACCCCACCACACACATGTACCCACAGAAACACACCTAGCCACACTCTCCCACCACAAACCCCCCATACCTACCCACCCATATCCAGACATCTGCACTCACACACCCAGAGCCCCTGACAAAACCTATACCCACCCACCCATACCCCTCCATACACCCCACAATATACAAGAGCAAGACCTCATTTTGAGCTATTATGCAATCACCTCTACATACACAATGCAAACACACACAAATTAGTACAGTTTTTTTTTTTAAATAAAATTAAAATACATTATTGTGCATGTTTGATTTTTAGCATTTTTTTCCCAGTTCCAAGATGGAAAACCCCCTTTACAAAAGGAGTACTTCTGAGGCCAATGGGAGGAATATCCAGTGACAAATGTCAAGGGTTAGGGGGTGGGACCTCCAGTCCCAAGATGGCAACCAGAGGGCAGGGTGCCTGTCAAAGGGTGGGGCTACCCTTGTGGCCCTCGGGCAGCTCATCAAAACTCATTAAGTGGACCTCCAGCCGAAATAATTGCCCGCACCTGAGCTACATCTTACTGCCCAGAGGAAACCCAGTGCTGGGTGTTTTGTCAGTTCTTGAACAAACCAACCTTTTTTGGACTCGAGTCACCTAGAAGAAAAGCAGAGTGTTTTACCATTTGATTCTACACATTGACTTCCTGACTTTGTATTGTGAGAAAAGAGAAATATAAGCAGCTGACTGACATTCTCTCTACCACCCATTATTTTGTATGTCTCTGTTGAGTGGTCTGTTATTTGTCTCCTCTCTACACTGAACACCCTCAGGATCAGTAGCCATTCAAAAGGAGAGAGAAAAAACGGTTAAGTGAGGTACTTGCTCCCATACCGGACTGGCCAGCACAATTGGCTTATCAAACGTTATACTCCCTGAAGGGTTGCAGCTTTAGATGAGCTGCCCTTGAGATATGGGGAACTTTAAGAGACGATTTGCTTCTTTAATACGCAAGAGCCTTTACTGCTGTGTGCACTTCCAAGAAATGCCATTCTGGAAAGGCATTCGGTCTTGATTTGAAGACTTCAAGATGAAAAAGTGAAGACTTGAAGATGAAAAAGTGACGAATTCTCCGAATAACTTTTTCCAGCAGTTAACACTTGTGAAATGCCCAAAATCTGGGCCATGTTATGGCAAGACTTGAGGTACTGAGTACCAGAGAAATAGTCTCGTCTAAAATGGCAGATGAAGGCTTAAAAAGCAAACCACCAGTGATTCAATGGAGTCGTAACTCTCCAGTCAAATCTTTAAGAACTGCTTAAGGACTTTTACCACCTACAAACAGTTTTATGCCATGAACATGCCACTACAGTTGTTATAGAGGAAAAACACCATTAGATGATACCAGCCCTCAGTCACTGGTTATGAGTCAACCAACTAGTAGTAAAAGGCTCTGTTTGTCTTATTGCTACTTCTTTGAGCTACTGAGTCTTCCTGTCACTAAGAAACTCATTTCTTATTATCTGTCATGCATGCAAGGCACCAGTGACCAAATAGTAAAAAATTACCAAAATGACCTAAAAATCTGTTATTAGAGGGAAGGAAACATAATTGAGAAAGATCATCAATAAATCCCATTCTCACCAGAGACCACGAACATGAATTCTAGAAAAAAGGGGCTCAAATTATATATATATTGTGTCACCAAGGCCACCCCGACCCCATAGGGCAGGAAGTGTGAGGATTCCAAGGGTAAAAAATCCAAGTCCAAATTAACAAACTCAAGTCTATTAGTAACAACAGGAAAAAACACACAAAAGAAAGCTGGGCTCAACACTAGCCACAGAGTTTTCCTTAACTGAAGTCTGCCTTTGGGTTTAGCAATTTTATATCCAATACCCAGACTGCTCTGCTCTTAAAGAAATAGTAACTTTCCACAGAAGTTTAACTCTCATGCTTGGAGAAGACCAGTGAGCATGCTTTGAGAAAATATGGATGAGCAGAATAAATAAATGATAGATCACAAGCATTAAGCTTCACTTAACTTTAAATAAAGGTGTGCAATTGATTATTTTTGACTGCCTTCTACTGATAATAAAACAGTAAAAATGTAATTTCCCTATCAGGCATGAAGAAAAGAAGCCAGGCTTCTTTAATAACCATGCATAGATTAATTAGCAGTTGTATAACTGTCTGGTTATACTGAATAAGTCTCCCATATTTAAAAGACATAATGCATGGAGAGAGATATTGATTATTAAAGCTTTAACTCTGTTGCAGAATACTTCTGATGTAAACTAGCTAAACTCTGCTTGAGTTATAGCTTTATAATCAATTTCTCCCCATGCGCTATCCAGTAAGCATTTAACTTACTCATCTCTTTAAAAAAACAAGGTGACAAGAGGTATTCAAGACATATTGAAATCCTTAGTTATTAATATTGTGTCAATGAAACTCTTTAAGCAGCATATTATTGGGTACTAAAACACAGAACATGAAAGTGTTTGTCATAAAACCACTTGCCAAATCATGACTTGACTGTCAGACTGCCTCTGTGGGGCTCCCAGATGACAGGAGGAGGTGCTGAAATGGTTTATTAGTTCCTAGACATGCACCTCAAGTGCTTTAAGTTATACATCATGCCAGAGCACAGTGAGTTGTGCACCAGCTTGGTGGCTACAGTTGGGATTCAAGAGGAGACAAGAGAATTGTTTCACTTATGGACCCAAGCAAGGTAATATGTAGTGTATGAGATCTCTAACTTTAATAGAGGGTCAGATATATATAACCTGATCCTTACACAGATGTGCTGTTGGGGCGAATGGTGAGGGATAAAGGAGCATGCCCTTATAAAGCACATAGAATCATAAGTAGTTTGCCTAAAGACCAGAACAAGATCCAGCTACAAACACAGAGGCTCCCTGCTGCACTGAGAGCACATGCTATGCCTTAAAAGAGGAAAAACCAGAGGACACAGCTCTTAAAGGGAGTGGTGAGCAGAGTAACACTGCAACGAGGGATAAAGGCAAGCAACCAGAGGGCTCCTGTGACAGGTTCATCTCCAGGGGTGGCCATGAAAGAGTCCCCTCAGCCCTTATCCACTTCACCCACCTTGGGCAGTCTCCCCTTCTCCTGCCATGCCTTGCTGTATTGAGCTTCTAGATAAAGGGAGGCTGGCCCCAGGACTTCCCAAGCCTGATCTTGCTCTCCTGACCATAGGTGTCTGTAGTCATTACCTTAAGGTCAATTTATGCGGGCTTCATCCTCTCCAATACCCACTCGTATGCCTTGCAGATGATCTGCTAACACACACCCTTCATGGGCTACAGGCTCCCCAGCCCCAGGTCTCACCCTTCCTGAAATACAGGCTCCTTGGCCCCCTCAGTCTCCAGCTGGGACCCCTCAGCCTTTGACCTATCCATGCCAAGGCCCTGCTCACAGGCCAGGTGAGCCTCCTAAGCTCCTCCAGCCCTGCCAGTCTCCAGCTATGGCCCTCTGCTCAGCTTTTGGCCCATCTCCTGGGCCAGTGAGACCTTTGGGTTCCCTGACCCTGCTGATGCTTGCCCCTACTGGACTCAAGACCTCGGAGCTCCCTGCTGACACACACACCTCTCTCTGGGCTCTGAGCCCACTTGGCCCCATGCTCTCTTCCCCCTGGGCCCACGCTCTGACCCTTTACTTGGGCTCTGACCTTACTCCCAGGTTTTGCTCCCACTCATTTGCCCATGCTGGGCTCCAGGCTCCCTCTCTAGGCAGGCCCTCCTAGACTCAAGCTCTCCCTCTATGAGTCCCAGACCCTCTTGGCCTCCAGCCCCGCTCTCTCTCTGGGCCAGCTGGGAGCTCTTCTGGCCCCTCCTGCTCTGCAGCTCCTTCCACAAACCACTAGCATAGACCCCAGCCAGGAGCTCCTCTCCCTGCGGTGCTAGGGGCTGGCTAAGTAGCTCCATGTGCCCTGTCACAGCTCCTCAGTCTCTTCCCTGGGGAAACAAAGCTCCACAAGACCTTCCTCTAGGCTGCTATCCCTCTGACCAAGCAGTTTCTCCATGGATGACCTAGCATTTTGCTGCCCACACTTCAGGAACTCCACCCTAATGAAATCTACTGCTTGGGGAAGGAGTGGGGGGTAGGGGGACACTTAAAGAATGAATCTGTTTAAAGTTATTTCTCTATTAAATGGGGCACATGAGAACTGAGCAAACAGTTGGAAGAAAGCAATTCATTAGCTGAGCACTCAGATACGAAGAGAGAGTAAATGGGTCATGGGTCTGGTTAAATCAGAATTCACTTTTGGAGCTTGACAAACATTAATGGGAATTTATTATTCAAATGCTCGCCCCGCTCTGCTCTTAAGTGGCACAGTCAGAAACACAGAATTTAGGAAACAGATGCATGGGGTTATGTTATATTTAGTTGTTCAGCTACAATCTCCCACAAGACAATGATTTGCAATTAGTGAAAGGCATTTGAGGCTTGGTTGTAAAAGTATGGCCAATATTCACCATAGGGAGTCTCCTCTGTTTCGCAGATGAATGGATGGACTATCAAGGAAAGAGTCATAGGTAGCTCCTGATTTTGCAGCTGGATCTGCATCACGGACAGGCTCACACTCACTGTAGTTGCCAAAGGGCATGTCCTTTCCCCTTGGATCACATCGCACCTGGGCCTATTCGCCCGCCACGACTTGTTGTTCATGCAGGGCGTACCTCTGCTTGTCTGGAGGTGGTGACCAGTGGTTCCCCAAGGGTCCAGATGTGGCTCTATTGGCACATATTCTGTGGGGCTCCTACTCCCCTACACTTCACCTCTTTCCACTCGGGTATTACAATCAGCCCTGGCAGTGTCCTGGCATGATGATGGGGCTTTTCCTCCTACGCTGGATGCCCGGTGAGAACGGAGATGGTGAGAATCCTGCTGTTCTGTATTGTTCAAAGAATCGCAACACTACACAAAATCTAACTTACATAGTTCAGACTGAGCAATGATGCCCCTGCGCTGAGCAACTCCCTTTTGGGCATGGGTTGATTCAGTGCCCAGCTCACCTGCCTTCGGGCTCCCTATTCCTCCTGGTAGGTAGGCCTTCTGGCACAAGTTCTCCCCACCCTGATGCTAGGCCAGGCAGGGATGGCACTGCCTCATGGTGTCCCCTGCTGTGCTTGCATGAGGCTGGCAGCTTCACCGGTCCCCTGTCAGTGTGCTCTGAGCCCGCAGATGCTCTAGCAGTGCATGTAGTCAGTGGGCTCCCAACCTAGAGTTTCCCCTTGGTTGGTGCCTTCAGGGCCCACTGAACTGTCCTCCTCTCCCAGTCCCACCTGACTTGGGTGCTTCCACATGGTCCTCTGCATCCAATGGGGCATTGCGTCGGGTCTGGGCTGTGCTGCTCACCGGCCACAGTTGGGCAAGCTGGGATCTGGATGAGTCCCTGGTGCTCTGTTGATGACCAATGCTTCCTGGGCCTTCCTGAGTATTTCTGCCCTGGGGAAAGCAACCAGCCTCTGGCTGGATACAAGGTGTGCATGCAGATGCCTTGGCTGTGGGATGTGTGTGCGCACGCTAGCCCTAGGGGAAGGTGCTGGGTCCCTTCCAGCAGCAGGGAGCAGTGAGTCAGGCAGGAGCCTGTTACAATCACCTCAAGCCCAATTAAGATTAGAATAGCCCATAGGCCCTCAATAATTGATCGCCAGCTCTGCACAGCCAGAACAAGCAGTAGTCTGGCCATACTTCTTCCTTGACCTGCAACGCCTATGGCCTCTGGTGGTTTGCCCACTTTAACAAAATCTGGGTACCTTCAGTCTGTACAAAATAGGAATCTAACCCTGACAGTGTGAAATTTGTGTGCAGGATTCCTGTTATATTGGGTACATATCTGTTAAATGCACACCAGAATAATTAGCTGTTCATCTAACTAGCCACTTGCATATGCAACTCTCATTAGTCATTGCAACAAAAGATGCAAGTGTCCTTTTTCTTTTAAATTTGGTCACCAATAATACCTTTATACCTGTGATCTGCTTTACAACTAAAACATCATTCCTTTGAGTGAAGGAGAATACCGCTGGGATTTAAATGATCTATTTTAGTGCCACATTCAAAGATACTGAAATTATCATCTCAGAAGTGCAGCATAAATAAAATATAAACACTGGAAAATAGCGTATAAATCATGCTATTAGGCAAAGAATTACAGGAACCAACCCACACAGCACATACCTCTAGCATTTGCACATCCAGCATAATTTGACATTTTCTTATTGTTCACTAGACACCCTCACATACTGTATACTAAAAATAAATGTCAGTATCCTCAATGAACACTCCTTCCATCTACCTAAATATTCTGAAGAATTTCTTAAGTATCTAATGATAGTCATACATATTTTCCTGATCTGGTTCTACTAGACCCCTAAGAAGAAATCCTAGACCCACGTAGGACTTGCTGTTAACTTCAGTGGAGCCAGCAATTCACCTCTGGATTACGTAGAGAGCTAAATGCTATGCTATGAGCTAGCTAAGCGTAAAGGAACCAAGTGAGTAATTAATTTTTATCTTTGCAGAGTGCAGTCAGAGTCGCCCCTCTGAGTTAGATGAAACCCGGCAATGATCATATTTTAAAGACAGTATGATTCACATGGCAGTATTTGATTACTTTCAATCTCTACTAAGCAAATTTAATATAAAAAGGTGGCCTGATTATTCTAAAGGTCCAATTTTCTCTTCTTTACAAACCCAGAAGTCCCACTGAGCACGAGGAAAGCAAGACTGGGTTCTTTGAGTATTTGTGGCATTGAGGTTAATGGGAGATTTAAATGCACAAGAAATCCAGGATCCGGTCATAAGAGTACTTGAAAAAGAATTATAATAGTCATAAAAATGAAAGGATATTTATTCAAAAATGTCTAGGCATTTCATAAGTTATTTCTCTTCCACAGTCCTTTGTCAGTGGCTCCTGCTCTCCTTAAGCTTTTTCTTTCTAATTCTTCTTTTAAATATTTATAAAAATTTGCACAGATGGGGGGAGAGAAAGCTGAAGATGTGAAACAGAATTAATTTAATAAGGAAAGGGCTAGAAGCCCATTACTGGCTTAGGCAGCCTCTTTTCATACTGTATATTGTTACAAGGAATAATTAAATTGAAGGCCCTTGATCTTTGGGAGCTTTTTCATTAATATTATTATTATTAATAATACCAATTTACAATTCCCTCTCCCCACTTCACTTGTATTGGGCTCTAAGAGCTTCATTGCCGCAAGGCACCTGCATGCTGCCACACCGCAGCGGGCTGTATTTAAAAGGATATTGCGTTCTGAAAGGTATAACAATAGCAGAGCTGTTTGGGATACCAGATTTGGAAAAAAAGAACTGTCTTGGCCCTTCACCCCACATTTGGATCACACCCTTTCCAAGGCCCTAGTCTGTTATAAGGCCCATGCTCCTTATTTGTTTCTTTTTGTCCGGATTATTTATACTAAGCATTACCTAGCGTTACCAGGAGATGCAGGGGCTTCATTGTGCTGGGTTTTGCATAAAGACATGGACTATCAAGTCATAACAGACAAGACAAACAAAGAGGAGGAGAAACAGAGGCAAAGCAGAGTTGGAGTGACTTGCCCAAGGTCACACACTGGGTCAGTGACAACGCTGGAAATAGTACCCAGTGTCTTATGTGCTGGACCACGCTGCCGTGAAGCTTTGCCTCCACATTGTGAGGCAGCTGTGGCAGGAACCATCATTGCCTATGTCTGTTCAACATCTGTTGTTGATGTACTATCATAACACAAACAGATGACAACAAGCTGCCTTTCTTATTAGTGGCCTTTCCCTCTTCCACACCTCCCCATACCTGATTCCAACTGGGCCCAGAAACAGAAACGTTGTCAGTTCCCGCATTTCTCTGTGCCTTTTAGACTCAAGGCATTCGGCTAAGCATCTTTCCTGTGGGATACTTCTTGGACCACGCCAAGCTCCAGGGACAGTAAAAGTCCTCAGGTACCATGGGGGTTATGGTAGCCCGAAAGAAAGACATAGAATACATTTAAAACCCTGCTTCTGAACTAGCACATGCACTGCTCTCCCATTATAATGAGGTTATATGAATTTCACCACTCTGTTCTTCTTCTGGGTGCAAGCCATGCCAAGAGCAAGCTGTAGCATCTGGCCCGGTTGGAAGATTCAGCACCAGTTGTGTTGGCAGCTTGAGAGTAGCCCCTGGAAGCGTCACTGTGCTAGGCTCTGGATGCACCATCTGGAGTGCCTCCTCCCCAGATGCCATGTGTATTTTTTTTTTTAAGCTCATTTTTTTTTATTATTATTTGGTACATTGCTATCTTGTCATGAATAAAAGTCAATACAAATGCTTTATTGAGACCTCCACCCATGTTCCTATATGACTGTTTTCTTCCTACCCTTAAACACAGAACAGAATGCAATATACATTTCTTTTCCAAACTGGATTCTTCAGAGGAAGGAATTCCAGACCATCTGCCACACACAGACATCTCTGCTTTCCTTATTCATATGCAAAAAAGCCTTGTATTTACAAAAAAAAAAAAAGGACCCTACAGGCAAATAATCCCCTCTGTTTCCTGTCTAAACTATTACAGTTCAGAAATTCAGGGCTAATTATTGGGATTACAGTCCTTTATTTTAAGGAAGACTGGAATAAATTTTAGTTGAGAGCAGTTGAATCTACCAGTTATCTTCCCAAATTGATGAATCATCAGGCCAGCTCAGCCTCTTCCAATTTAAAAAGCAATCGAACCAAAGCCTGAAATTGAAACATTTTGAACTGAATAATATACTCTCTCTCCCTCTCCCAGATTTAACACACACTCATGGGACACAAAGAGACAAAGACAGAGACATGGTTAAATCAACTAGAACCAGTTGTACAATCTGTCTCTCATTTTATCAAAGATTTTCATCCTACTATAAACTTAAAGAAGATCAGGTTGATTTTCCTATTACTGGAATGTCAGAATATAAATGCACCATTAGGATCTTTGTAGTTTGGATACATTTTAATTTTTCCACTACCCAAATATCAACCAAATTACACAGATATCTAGGATTACAGCCGGTTCTCCAGAGGTTTTAGCAGGTTCCCATTTCATTATTCATGAATGCTTCCTAACTTATTTGCTATAAAATCTGAAGTAAAAGAAGAGAGAAAGAGTCCAAGTGCACTGATCATGGGGCAGGGAGAGGAAGGGTAGACCGCTGGTTTGGAAACTACCCTGGGACTCTTGAGCTGCAAGTTCAATTCTCTGCTCTACCCCAGTCTTTTTACATAGTTTCATAGTTGGTAGGGTCAGAAGGGACCTGAGCAGATCATCAAGTCCAACCCTGTGCCATGGCAGGAAAAAGTGCTGGGGTCAAACGACCCCAGCAAGATGTTCGTCTAACCTCCTCTTAAAGACCCGCAGGGTAGGAGCCAGCACCACTTCTTTTGGAAGTTGGTTCCAGGTCCTAGCCGCCCTGACAGTGAAGTAGCGCCTCCTGATGTCTAGCCTGAATCTACCCTCTGCCAGCTCGTGACCGTTATTTCTAGTCACTCCTGGTAGTGCTCAGGGGAACAGGGACTCCCCCAATGCCTGCTGGTCCCCCCCTGACTAGTTTGTAAACGGCCACTAGATCCCCCCTCAGCCTTCTCTTGTGGATGCTGAACAGGTTCAGGTCCCGTAGCCTCTCCTCGTAGGGCCTGCCCTGCTGACCCCGGATCCTGCGGGCGGCCCTCCTCTGGACCCTCTCCATGTTGTCCACATCCCTCCTGAAGTGCGGCACCCAGAACTGAACGCAGTACTCCAACTGTGGCCTGACCAGTGTCACATAGAGGAGGAGGATCACCTCCTTGGACCTACTCGAGATGCATCTGTGGATGCATGACAAGGTGCGGTTGGCCTTCCTGACCGCGACCCCACACTGTCGGCCCATGTTCATCTTGGCATCAATAATGACTTCAAGATGCTTTTCTGGCTCTGCACTGACAAGAAGGAAGTTCCCCAGTCTGTAGGTCTGCTGCTGGTTCTTCCTCCCCAGGTGCTGCACCCTAAATAAGTTGCCACAAATCTATGGTGCCCCCACATCTTGACTACTGTGCAGTTCTGGTTTCCTCATCTCAGAAAACAATGTAGTAGACAGTGGCAATGCACAGGGGGGGAACGGGGGTGCATTTGCACCCCCTGACAGCAGCGCTGCTAGGCAGGGAAGCAAACAAGAGCACTAGGGCCCCCTTGAAAGTGCCAGTCGAGATGTGTGCCAGGAGAAGTGGTCCCCCCATGGCTGATCCCACAACCCAGAAGTGCCAGCAACACACTGCTGCCACTTGCAGCTTGGCGGGATCGGCGGTGGGGAAATCCCCCACCCACAGTCAGCAGGATCAGCCACGAGGGGACCACCCCACCCCGGCCTGCGGGATCAGTTATGGGGGGATCCCCCCAGTCGCTGACTGACTGCTGGGGGGGCAAATGCCCCCCCCACCCCATCCCCGACTCAGGAGGCACCAGTCGCCCATTGTAATAGATTTAGAAAAGCTACAGAGAAAGGCAACAAAAATAATAAGGTTATAGAGCAGCTGCCCCACCAGAAAAAAAACTAAAAAGATTAGGACTCATCAGTTTGGAAAGGAGAAAGGCAGTTGAAACAGATACCATAGCCAGGTTCAAAAAGAGACTGGATAAATTCATGGATGATAGCTCTATTAAAAGGTAGTAAATAGAACAGTCAGGGATATATCCTTCTGGCATCTCTAAATCAATGATGCTGGATGCTAGGAATGGTAATGAACAGGGGACAGATTACCCTAGACATGCATGGTTCAATGCTTTCACTCCAGAGTATCCACTCCTGCCACTGTCAGAGAAAGGAAAATTGGCTAGATAGGCCATCTTCATCTTTAAAATGGAGAAAGAAGCATTTCTTTGCCTTGCAAAGGTGCTCTAAGGATAAGAACATTAAAGACTGAGGTGCTCAGGTCCCTAACCATGGGTCATAAAAGTATGTTAGAGAGAGAGTGTAAGCTGTTCCTTTAGGACAACAAATTAGATGAATTAGTCACTTCTACCCAGCTGAAGCAAATCCATTTAAAAACATAAGCAATTACGTGCATTGTTTATTCTACTCTACCCTAGACACCTTACCCTGGAGGAGGGAAAGCTGAGGAACTGAATAGGAGCATGGAAAACAGGTCAATGAGCAGGAGCACTCTGATCCCAAGGGATGGGAGGACTTGGACAGCCATCAACATAAGGAGGTACAGTGATGGAGCAGATGGAGTGCCGGGTCCTACTCTCAGCTCTGCCAATCACCTCGGTCAAATTTCTTAACTAGTCCATAGCCCATTTTCTACCTCTGTGCTAGAAAAATAAAAAATACTTCTTTCTTTTTGATAAGAAGCCTAGAGTTGTACAGATGAAAGGTGCTATGTATATGTTGAGTATTAGCAATAAATTGCATTGAATTTATGTAACCCGGGTGTCCTCAAAGTGAGTGTCCCCCCATCACCAATAAAAGGGGAAAGCCAGCAGGGAACACATGCTGGGGGTGGAAATTGCAGTCTATTCACAGTTCCCTCCCATCTATCATGTCTCAATAAAGGAGGAACAGAAAGTGATGTCTTAACCAGGTACAAATTTAATACAGGATCTTCATAAAGTCCTTGTTCATGACCTAAGTTATTAAAGTTTAAAAGTGTAGAAGGACTTTATGAAGACCATGTGTATATATATATAAGATAGTGAATTAAAGTGAGTATTTACAGGTTACAAGTACATATAACCATATACATACCCAAATGCAAACAGGTAGGCATAATGGTCCCAAACAGTATGAACAGGTAAATACAACAATAAATGGCACTCTAAAATAGTAGGCGTACAGTTAACTGTTAAAAAACACTCCAAAAGTGCACAGCATGCATCGAACAATCAATAAACACTCCAAAAGATGAGATGCAAGAGTTCTCTAGTGGTTCCCCTCCTTTAGGGAGTTTCCTCCTCCTGCCTCCTCCTACCTTCCCTTGAATGTTATGCCCCGGTGGGAGATCCATTGCCCCACTGACTCATGTGTCCCAAGGAGGCAGGTGGGGCAGTGTTCATAAGCTCTCTGGCCTGGCTAATGTTTCTCCAAGGGAAGGCTCAGTTCCAGGCCTCAGGGGAGTGGCGTGACTCACTCATGCGTCCCAGTGGCTCAATCCTTCTCAGGGGGGTTACAGGCCTGGGCCGCCTCGTGCATGCCCACAGCCATGCCGTTCTGAATACTGCTCCCGGCTCATGGGAACTGCTCTGTTCCCAGGGTCCTTGCAGACCCGCTCTGTAGGGAATGGGTCCCAGAGCACCCAGCCCCTCCTTCCTCAGGGCCTTACGCCCCACAATGGCTCATCCTGCTGTAGCGTTGTCTCCTGTGTCCGGCCTCATGCTGTGGTTGGAGACCCAAGCCGCCTCGCTGCAGCTCCCAGGGTCCCGGTCTCTTGCAGGCCATTCATGCAGCAATGCCTGAACTGCAGCCCGGCCTTATGCTGGGGTTGGAGACTCGCACTGCATTGCTGGGGTTTCCAGGGTCCTGGTCTCTCGCGGTCCCTCCATGCAGCGATGCCTGCACCACCCACCACTTCCATCCAGAGCAGAATCTTTCAGGCTCTTCTGGGCAGCTGGATATGCCCATTAGGCAGCTCTCCCAGCTCTTCTTCACCCCGGGACCTCTTCCTTCTTCTTCATCCCTCGCCGACTGCCCCACATGCTCAGCACGCAGCTGCTTATATCCGCTTCTGGGGCTCCACCCCGAGACTGAAAATGAACCAATCAGGGGGGCTGCAATGGCAGTTCCTAATTAAGTCTGCTCCTGTCCTCCCTCCCCTTTGGAGTAGAGGGGGAGTGAATTCTCCTCCTGGCTCCTCTCCTGCCTGCCTCTGATTGGTGGGTTTTGCCCCACCAATCACATTCACAGTCTCCTAAGCCCAGAGAGCTGGGCAAAGCTGGCAAGCCCACCGCATTTAAATTAACAGAGCTCTTTTAACATAATATTAAGGGGTTCCTGCACTGATGCAAGGAACTGGAATGCAGGATACACACAAATTGTTCACATAGATTATAAATAGCCTGTTAACAAATTTCCCTTCTGCATGAACTGAATTTTACTTCTAGTAAATGACCATATTGCTGAAATGCTCAAATCTAACTTTAGCAGAAGTGTCAAAGCCAGCTTATTTTAAGACAATTTTACAAGTTGAAAGAGACTGGGAAAGAAATTGTTAGCTTTATTAAAAACATAAAATCTCACTTTGATTCTTAAGGAATGGGGTGGGAAATCTATAAACCCTGTGTGTGTGTTTTTTTAGCTTTATGGACCTTATTACTACATTTGCATAGCTGCAATAAAGTACATATTTAAATAGAACTGAAGTCATGCACAAGTTGTAATGGCTTGTTTTTTTGCTCCATTCCAGTATCAGGCTGCTTTCTATTACATTTACTTTTGTCACATATTTGATTATGCATTAAGGCTGAAATAGTTGCAGAAGGAATTTCCCCCACGGGTATCTTCCTCACAGACTCTTTCGTACCCAGGCGCAGCAGAGCAAAGAAGTGGGCAAACATGTTATGCTTCCGTTACAATCAGTCCTAGGGCCAGGTGGGTACATTTTAGCTCCCAGCACAACCCGCGGCTGCCTAAGAGTGTGTGCAGATGAAATGGGAGCCCTAAATTGAAGCAGCGGGTTTTTAAAAACGCTGCTTCAGATTAGGGCCAAGTAAACCCCCATGTCATGCACACACCCATGCACTTACCTGCCTCTCCGGTGGCAGGGAGGGGAGGGCGAGCTGCTGGCAGGCAGAGCAGTCCCTGGGCTGGGGAGAAGCTGGTGCTTCCTTCTATAGCAGTGGTGGCACCCACCTGCAGGCACCCGGCCTAGGCGATCCCGAGGGGTACCACAGCCGTGGAGGGAAGCACCAGGCCCCCACGTAGCACAGGCAGGCAGGCAAGCTCCAGGGAGGGTGAGGAGATGGCCGCTTTGCTTGGGTGGAGCTTGTCTTCCCGAGCTGTTGCCAGGCTGCCTGCACAAGCTTCCTGCAGAGCCCCTGAGCTGCATGGAGCCTGGCGCTTTGCTCCATGGCTGTAGGGCAGCAAACTAAATATCATCCGAGGAGTTTTAGTTGCATGACTTAGGGCACATTTAAGGTGCATTATACTGCCAAATTTGCTACAGCAGCTGGAATTACTCTGCAATAGCTGCTGATGCATGTAAACACCAGCCTCATTAAAGTGGTGCAAAAGCATTTAACCTGCTTTAAAGTGTCTTGTACACATGCCCCTCATTTTGTCTACACGTGGCCTAAAAGACTGAATTACACCAACTAGCAGCACCTTCTATTGACCTATTCAGCAGCTGAGGATTGATGAAGCCAAAGCTGTCCTGGGCACACTCCTTCCCACTCCTATGAAAGCCTTCCAGTGTCCTACCTGCTCCCAAGGTGGAAGGGGAGAGAGGGAAGAGTTTTTAGAGGCGGTGCAAACAGATAACAGGCTAAAAGGTCATATCCATCAAGTTTGAAACCATCAGCATTTGTCCCCCCCACTCAAATTTAATACTAACATAACTGGAGCTAAAAACACGTGGCACCTACGTGGACAGCCCTGTAAATGTAATAAGCAAACGCATGGCAGTTTCAGCCAGGAAATAAAGTTTTATAAACACAGAGGATGATGCTGTAAGGTTTTATAATAGCTACGCACATTTTTAAAAAGGGTGGCAATTAAATGCTGAAAAAGTCGGGGTTTCGTTCAGATATGTTTGTACTGCTGCACTTCTGGAACAGAAAGGTCCACCACTGAACAATTAACTCAGAACGCTACCATTAGCAAACTGAGCTTTATCGCTCTGGAGTTGGACATCACAAATTAACTGCAAAGGACTGTGAATGAGCCCAATGTTCTCAACACCAGGTTATAATTAGGAATTTAACACTTATCTCGTGTTCCCTTTTAGATTACAAAAAATATGCATTCAGCCTAAAAGTCAAATTTCAGTACTAATTCCTACAATATGGGGGAAAAATTGGTAACCTCATGAAGTATATGTAACCATTGTGATTTTATAAATTATTATGAAGCTGTTGCCATTCCATGGAGTGGCATTATGCAACATTTTTTTCATGTACTGACCCTGGGTGAAATACAACTCAGTAGAGAAGGCTATTTAAATCTACCTGAAGTCCCACTGAGAGAGCTTTAGTAGGATTTCATTGACCTGTGGGCCTCTCTGCTTGTTCTCTGCAAAGTTGTAAAATGTACCTCTGATGATTAAAGCAGCATTTGCAGTTTAACAATGGCTCATATTGAAAAAAAAAAAGATGCTTTGTTCAAGCAGATTGGAGATATTTCAACAAAACCACATTCCACCAGAATGGGCAATGACACTGAAGCCAACACGATTTGCAAAAATGAGTCACTTTGTTGCAGAAAAAATATGAAAAAAGTTGCAACCATGATGAAATTGCCCATTTTTATGTATTTGGCATGAACAACTTATGAAATTATATTTTGTTTTGAAACTTGTGTGTGTTACAGAATAACTAACACAGGTTTAAAAAGTCAACATAGAATCAGAAGATTGCAATTTTTCTCCTCAAAATGAAATATTTCAAATCAACCTATGAACAAAATCATTACTACCTGCTCTCACTGTTTTCTCTTGTTCTTTAGTCACTTGAGCATGCATAGCAAATTGTTCTTTCTTATTATTTTATAGCATGTACCAGACATGCCAGATTACTATACCCATGTCATTTTTAGAGAGGTTTTTTTTTTTTTATTATTTTAAGGGATCATACCCATGTATAACTTTGGAAGAATGAGCCAAATAGCAAAAATTAATAACCAGTGTTTTAAACTGCAGATTTGTTATAAATGAGCTGTGCTTTTCTTATTAAGTTCCTTGTTCTGAAGCTTTTTTCAAGCACCTGCATGCTTGTGAGTAGAAAAAATGAAGTAATGGATTAACTCTGAACAGGGGTGGGCAAAATGCAGCCCGCAGGCTGGATGCAGCCCACCAAGCCATTGTATCCAGCCTGTGGGGTCCCTAAAAAATTTAATCTTAATTTTAAGATTAATATTAATCTGTCCGTCTGCCCGCCATGTGGCCCTCGGTGGCTTGCCAAAACTCAGTAAGCAGCCCTCCGCCCAAAATAATTGCCCACCCCTTGATTAACAGAATTAGTACTTGCTCATCACCTCTATAGCTGTGATCCAGATTCCACAAGCTAATAAAAGAAATGGCCTGGGACACTTCAAACAAAATCCCAGGTGCTGTAAAAGTTGGTGAGTTAGTCAGCGGCAGGTAGTCCAAGGCTATGGCATAGCAGTAGTGAGGTCTCTGCTTCTAGAAGTCCCCTCTGTCTTGAATGAGATGTAAAACTGGAGCCCTGACTACCGCACTGCCCTGGGAAGCAGAGGGCTTAATACCCGTATATCCATCAGACTTGGATAAAGTTCTATTTAATTTCAGTTGAAGGCATTAGCCTTTATCCTGAAACTATATTGCAGTGTTAGTGATTTAAACTGGCTCCCACATTCCACAGGAGATTTGCTTTTCTGTAATGCTGGAGTGATCCATAACATGTTATGTGGCAGAAAAGTCATTTGAGATCCTTCTGAATGAAACATGCTATATTAAAAATTATTATTGCTTGGATGAACAGTAATAATTCATTTACCCTAGAAATACCCCTGAAACAGATATCCATTTCCAGCCACCTCGTTTCAATCACTTACCTGTTTACTGCAACCCTTCGTACTACAATTTGCAGCGCGCTCTCTGAGAACACACAATTGATGCATTCTGCTTCATTTGTTATTTTGCCACACCCTGAGGTTTCAACTAGCACTATAGCCAGCCACAAATGACATGGAAATGTAGCTGTCTGCACAAATAAATAATATTTATACCTGTTATTCAGTGCAGGCATTTTCCAGGGTTATTTTTTAATACAAGGCTACACTAAAAAAAAAAAATGGCAGGGAAAGCAAAGTCATGATGTTTGACATTTGACTTTTATAAGCATTCAGAATTTAACTATTACTTAATGGCTTTTTGCAAGCAGATTTTACTTGGTGTATCTTGTTGCATAAAATGATCATTAACAAGACAGATTACCTAATTATGCTGTTCTGTTCTACTTCAGAGTAACATTGCCGCTATAAATTTAACACAGTCTGCAGCATGTGCAAAAGCTTCTGACGGAATCCCATGACCATGAAGAACAGAATATGGAGAGAGAGTGTCATTGCATTTGACAAACTGACTGGTATCACTGTCAGGGTAATAGTCCCAGATCTGCAGCAGAAGACAACAACATTGATTGTCAACTTCAAAAGGGTCAAGATGAATTAAATATTCATGGCTCTCAGCCGTCTTGACAGCTCTTGATGTGTTCTCAAGCTGATCACTCCAAGCTGATACTTTCCTTATGCAACTTGGCCCACTAAATCAGTCGCAAGTTCTGAAGTTTATTTCCTACTATGCTGTCAGCCATGTATGGTAAAAAAAAAAACATTGATGAGCTGCTATCCTCTAGAAAGACATAACAGAAAATGCGTGTTTTCTTCAGCAACCACAATCATGCCTTTCACTGGAGCTAATCAAACTATTAGCTACAAGCAACAATTATTACCAAGAGAAGTAGACTAAAAGAGGGAAAGATGGGGTACTAAACCTCATGAGAAATTTGGAAAATGCTTTCAGATTGTGCCTTTCTGTTTGTTTCTTAATTTTTCACCCTCTATAGTGCTGGATGAAAAAGGGAACATGTCAATTTTTTTTTTTAAACACTGTAGGTTTTTCGAAAAGTTCCAGTTAACATAGGCACATGAATGATGCCTAGGCTTCAAAAACACTGGTGCAAATATTCGAAAAGTGCAAGTGGAATGAGGCAGGTAACTATGCACTTCTTAATCTGACATCATTTCCAACATAAAATAAGATTCAAGTTGATGTGATTCACTAGATAAACAATTAAATGATCAGAATATAATTAATACTATTCAAAATATGATTAAAGGGAATTAGGTCACATCCCACAAACATGATTTCATTCTTTGAGAAGCTGACAAGTTTTGGTTCAGAAAAATAACTCATTAGACATAGTGCTTTTGGACACTGATAAGGCATTTGACTTTGCACAACATATTTGGCTTGAAAATTACCAATCTCCAGTAAAGCACGTATTAAATGGATTAAAAATTGACTAGCTGTCATGTCAGAAGTAGCATCAGTGGAGAATCATCATCAATAGGGTTGATTCTATTGAGGTTCCAACGGGAAGGCTGGCAGTCCATGGGACACTACTCAATATTTTTTGTTAGTGATACTTAAACAAATGTAAAGATCACTGTAGATGAAATCTGAGGATGCCACAAAAACTGACAGAGCAGGTAGTGGGGGGGAAATACCCCAGCAAATGAGCAACCCACGTGTATATGAAGGTGAGAGGCAAGATGAAAGAGGAGGAAATGCCTTTCTAATGAGTTTTTCCTGGCTCTTCCATTTGTATGGTTTTCTCTGCCCTGAACCCTTATGCTTAGCCACACCTATTATTCTCACTCCCCTGTTCAGGTTTAGGATCTTATCATCAGGAAAAGAAAAATGGGGAAGTTGTGGTTTGCTGCCAGAATTGGCTCACCAGGTCCGTCTCTGATGATGCCCTCTGCCTCTTTCAGCTCCTCCTTCATATGTGTGTCACACAGAATTCACAGAGGTTTAGGGCTGGGAGGGACCTCGTGAGACCGGGTCCAGCCCCCCTGCTCTGGGCAGGAAAGACTGCTGGGGTCAAATAACCTCAGCAAGGTGTGCGTCCAATCTTCTTTTGAAGATCTGATCCCACTGGGAGTTTATTCCAGAGTCTGGTCACACAAACCGTGAATAAGTTTTTCCTTATATCCAGTCTGAAACCTTCTTCTAGGAGTTTGACTGTCGCTCCTGGTTTTCCCCTGGGGCACTTTGATGAATAGTTGTTCACCTAGCCCCTGATCGTCTCCCCTGATGTATATGTAAGCTGCCACCAAAACCCCACAAAGTCTTCTCTTTTCTAGGTTGCTTAGTAAGGCTGTGCACCCCTTTGGGTGGTGATTCGATTCGGAGGAGATTTGGCCCAATTCGGTGGCCGAATCTCCGAATCTGAATTGAATCAGGGAATCAATTTAAGGGTCCGAATTGATTCAAAGCTCTCTGAATCTTTGGAAAAGAATCAGAGAGCTTTGATGATTCGGGCAGTCCCCAGTGGCTGCAGCCGGGAGCTGCAGCTGGACTCCGAGTTGGTAAGTCACTAGGGAAGGGAGGGCTTGAGGGGGGGAGGAGACCATGAGGGGACCCCTGCCAGCCACCCCAAGGCCTGCCCGCTCCCCCAGCCCACCGCATGGCTGCCCCCGCCCGCCCCAGATCAGTACTTTAAAAAGCAGCCCCAACTCAGTGGGTGCTGCCAGGTGGAGGGGGCGATCCCTGCTGCCCCCACTGCCCCATGCTATGTGGGGGGCTCTGCACAAGCCCCCCAACCCCCCGCCCTGCTCCCCCTGGTCCTCCCACGGGTGCTCTGCCCGAGCCAGCTCTGGCCCTTTAAGGAAAAAAAAAACAACCAAGATAAGCCCCGGGACTCATCACTCTTACAGCAGCCTCGGGGCTTTGGGAGCTCACGCAGAACCCACACATGGCATGGGGCAGCGGGGATGGCTCCCCGCTGGCAGGAGCAGCGAGTCCGGGGGGGGGGTTCTCTTTATTTTTCTTTCTTAAAGAGCCAGAGCTGGCCCAGGCAGGGCACCCATGGGCTGGGGGCTGGAAGAGTGAGGGGGGGGTCGTACAGTGCACCCCATGCAGTGTGGGGTGGTGTGGGGCAGCAGGAATCACCCCCTGCCCAGCAGCACCCAGTGAGTCAGGGCTTTTTCTTTCTTTTTTATTTTTTTTTTTTGACAACAAGTGCCAGGAGCTGAGGTGGGCAAATCAGCCATTGCCAGGCTCAGAGAGTGGGTGGGGGATGGGCCTGGCCTGGCTGATTTGTAGATTTGGCAATCAGATTTGGCCAAATTGAATTGGGACAGTGATTTGAATCACCAAATCGAATCACTGTCCCCCGAATCAGCCGAACCCGAAGTAAATACTAGCGGCTTTGCACAGGTCTATTGGACAGTTCCATATCTGCCAGCCTTTCCTCATATGGCTCGCTCTTCAGGCCTCTAATCATACAAGTGGCTCTTCTCTGGACTCTCTCAAGCTTCTCCACATCCTTCTTGAAGTGCGGCATCCAGAACTGGACGCAGTACTCCAGCTGCAGCCTCACCAATGCCGAGTAGAGTGGGAGAATAACTTCCTCAGTTTTGCTTGAGATACATCAGTTGATGCATGCCCACGTATTGTTTGCTTTGCTAACTGCAGCATCACACTGGTAGATCGTATTCATTTTATGATCAATTATGACCCCCAGATCCCTTTCAGATGTGGTGCTAGCTAGCGTAGCGACACTGAGCCTGTAAGTTTCTTGCGGATTTTTCCTCCCCAGATGGAGCACTTTACACTTCTCAGTGTTGAACAGCATCTGGTTCTGGTCTGCCCATCTAACTAGTCTGTCTAGGTCCTCCTGGATCATCAGCCTACAGATGCATGGCCACACTTCCCCACAGATTAGCATCATCGGTGAACTTTACCAGTGTGCTTTTCACTCCCACATCCAGATCATTGATGCAGATGCTGAAAAGCACCAGTCAAGTTCCAAACCCGGGGGACCACACCACCAGGTCAACATAGAGCTGTCTTTTAGTACTCTCTGGGTCCAAACTCACAGCCAGTTTCCCGCCCATCTGACCATTGAATTGTTGAGCCCATAGTCCCCTAGTTTTATCTTGAGCCTCATGGGACACCAAGTCAAAGGCCTTCCTAAAGTCCAAGTAAATGACGTCACCCTCATCTCCTTTATCCTGGTGGTGAGTGAAGGAGATGAGGTTAGTCAGACATGACCTACCTGCAACAAAACTGTGCTAGCTGTCGTTCAGAATTTTGCCTTCTACTAGCTTATCACATATGGACTCTTTGAGAAATTTTTCAAAGATTTTTCCTAGGATTGAAGTCAGGCTGATCAACCTGTAGCTCCCTGGGTCCTCTCTCCTCCCCTTCTTGAAGATGGGCATAACATCAGTTCTCCTCCAGTCTTCTGGGACCTCTCCTGAGCACCACGAATTCGCAAAGATTTTTGCCAGTGGTCCTGTAATGACTTTGGCTAGTTCATTCAGCACTCTTGGATGGAGTTCATCCAGTCCTGCTGACTTATAGATATCCAGCCTCTCTAGCTATTCTTTCACCAGCTCTACATTGACTATTGGTGATAGTCCCTACTGTGACTATTATGTGTCCCATTTGCATTCGGCAGGCTATCACTCTTAGACTGGTGGAATACAGATGCAAAGTACTCATTCAGGAGCTCAGTTTTCTCCTTGGTTTTGGTGATCAGATGTCCAGATGCATTGAGTAGTGGTCCCATGTTTCCACTGGTTTTCCTCCTGTTGCCTACATACCCAAGGACTTCTTATTGTCGTTGGTTTCAGTTACTAAACTGAATTTGGTCACTGCCTTTGCTTTTCTAATCTGCCCTCTACAGCTGTGGGCCAACCTTAAGTAGTTTTCCTTGGGGCCTATTCCTAATTTCTATCACTGGTAAGCCTCCCTTTTCTTTTTCAGAAGACCTACAACTACCCTATTGAGCCAAGATGGCCTCCCGGCCCTTTTGCCACCTTTTTTGCACATGGGTATGGACAATTTCTGTGCACTGAAGATCGTATCCTTGAGGAACGACCACTCTTTGTCCACATTCTTCCCCTGTGGTCCATGATCCCATACAGAAAATTTGTTTGTGCATAGGAGAGATCCTCCCACTGGAAGCTGGCCAGTGGGAAGCTAACTATGAAGCTCTCATAGGGAGTCCCGTCCGCAAGCAGACAAGGGTGGACCCTCCACTACACAGTGCTATTTTAATTGCATTATCTTGGTCATGGTACCCTATCACAAGAAAAGGTTAATGCAACCCATATGAATAAAATGTTCAACCTTTGAGTTTGGGCACATTGCCCTTAGGGAAAACATGGACAAGTTTGCATCCTGGTGGGCCAACAATGGGGTCCTGTGTACTGTGGAAGGGGTTGGCTGGTCCTTAAAGTGTGATCACAGATGTGTAGGAATTGGGGAGGCACAAGAGTTTCTTCTTCATTACTTTATTGAATTGCTCTCCTTTGTTTGTTGTTTGTTTCAGGACTGCCCCGTATGGGGTTCTGAGCTTCTAATTGGTTGATTGAACTTCTTGTTTTTTAACAATGCTTTATTACTTTTTATAATAAATGTCAAAAAAGTTTTTGTAAAAAAGGTGCTCTCTCTCTCCCCAGCCCACTTCCTTCTCACCATATTGACCAGAAGTTCCATTCTAAACATAAAAAATATCCTAATGAATTTTAATTAAAACAAATACATTTCCACAAAAATGCAATGAATCAGCATTTTCTACCAAAAGGTATTTCATTAAAAAATTCCCAACCATAATAGGAGAATTAACGATACTGCAAACTCTTCACATTCAGAACAGAAAGCATTTTCTTAGGAAAACAAAAAGTGAGTTTACTAGGTAACAGTTAATTATCTAATCAGTACATAATATCCTGAGTTTATAGATTCATAGATGTTAGGGTTGGAAGGGACCTCAACAGATCATCGAGTCCAACCCTCTGCATAGGCAGGAAAGAGTGCTGGGCCTAGATGACCCCAGCTAGATGGTTATCTAACCTCCTCTTGAAGACCCCCAGGGTAGGGGAGAGCACCACCTCCCTTGGGAGCCCGTTCCAGACCCTGGCCACTCGAACTGTGAAGAAGTTCCTCCTAATGTCCAGTCTAAATCTGCTCTCTGCTAGCTTATGGCCATTATTTCTTGTAACCCCCGGGGGCGCCTTGGTGAATAAATACTCACCAATTCCCTTGTGTGCCCCCGTGATGAACTGATAGGCAGCCACAAGGTCGCCTCTCAACCTTCTCTTGCGGAGGCTGAAAAGGTCCAGTTTCTCTAGTCTCTCCTCGTAGGGCTTGGTCTGTAGGCCCTTAACCATATGAATGGCCCTTCTCTGGACCCTCTCCAGGTTATCCGCATCCCTCTTGAATTGCGGCGCCCAGAATTGCATGCAGTACTCCAACTGCGGTCTGACCAGCGCCCGATAGAGGGGAAGCATCACCTCCTTGGGCCTATTCGTCATGCATCTGCTGATGCACAATAAAGTGCCATTGGCTTTTCTGATGGCTTCGTCATGCTGCCGACTCATGTTCATCTTGGAGTCCACTAGGACTCCAAGATCCCTTTCTACCTCTGTGCCACCCAGCAGGTCATTCCCTAGGCTGTAGGTGTGCTGGACATTTTTCCTCCCTAGGTGCAGCACTTTGCATTTCTCCTGCATCCTGTTGTTTTCTGCCCACTTGTCTAACCTGTCCAGGTCTGCTTGCAGCTGTTCCCTGCCCTCCGGCGTGTCCACATCTCCCCATAGCTTTGTGTCATCTGCAAACTTGGACAGAGTACATTTCACTCCCTCGTCCAAGTCGCTGATGAAGACATTAAAGAGTATCGGTCCAAGGACCGAGCCCTGCGGGACCCCACTGCCCACACCCTTCCAGGCCGAAGCCGACCCATCCACCACGACTCTCTGGGTGCGACCCTCCAGCCAATTCGCCACCCACCGGACTGCGTAGTCATCCAAGTCACAGCCTCTTAACTTGTTCACCAGTATGGGGTGGGATACCGTATCGAAGGCCTTCCTGAAGTCTAAGTATACGACATCCACCCCTCCTCCTGTGTCCAGGCGTTTCGTAACCTGGTCATAAAAAGAAACTAGATTGGTCAGGCACGATCTGCCTGCCACGAACCCGTGCTGGTTTCCCCTCAGCATAATTTGTCCTGCCGGGCTCTCACAAATGTGAGCCTTGATAATTTTTTCAAAGACTTTGCCAAGGATGGAGGTGAGGCTGACTGGCCTATAGTTGCCCGGGTCCTCCTTCCTCCCCTTCTTGAAAATGGGGACCACATTGGCCCTTTTTCAGTCCTCCGGGACTTGGCCCGTGTGCCACGAGCGTTCGAATATTCCCGCCAGTGGCTCTGCAATGATGTCGGCCAGTGCCTTCAGCACCCTCGGATGGAGCTCATCCGGGCCTGCCGACTTAAAGGCATCCAGTTCTTCCAAGTGACTCTGCACCATCTCAGGCTCTACGCATGGAAGTCTGGCGCCTTGCTGCTGCCTCTCTACAATCCCAGTGAGAGACTTGTCGTGCCCCTCACTTAGGAACACTGAGGCAAAGAACTCGTTGAGGAGTTCAGCCTTGTCCCCCCTGTCTGTCATCAAATGTTTCTGCCCATTTAGCAGGGGTCCTATTCCTCCCTGGGCCTTCCTTTTGCTCCCTATATATCTAAAAAAACAATTTCTTGTTGTCCTTTACTTGGGTTGCCATCCTTAGCTCCATGGTAGCTTTGGCCCGTCTAACTGCCTCCCTACAAGCACGAGCAGAGGAGGTATATTCGTCTTTGGTGATCTCTCCCTGTTTCCACTTTTTATGTGCTCCCCTTTTGGCCCTTAGGCTGCTCTGGATTTCTCTGGTCAGCCAGGGAAGCCTCCTGGCCCCTTTCCCTCTTTTACCTCACACGGGGATCGTCTCACTTTGTGCCCGAAGGATTGTTTCCTTAAGGCACAGTCACCCTTCTTGGGCTCCCATCCCTTCAAAACTCCTACTCTGCAGTGAGTCCTTGACTAATCACCTGAGTTCATTTAAATCAGCTTTCCTAAAGTCTAGCACTTTCACCCTACTAGTTACCTTACCCACTCGCCATCTTATGGTTAATTCTATTATTAGGTGATCACTGTCCCCCAGATGGCTACCAATCTGTAGGTCCCCTACCATGTCATCCCCCATTGCCAATACCAGATCCAGTATGGCATTCCCCCTAGTGGGACCGCGTACCTCCTGTGTCAGGTGGAGGTCCTGTACACAGGTTAGAAACCTGCGTGAGCGGTGGGACTTTGCCATCTGTGTCTCCCAGCAGATGTCCAGGTAGTTTAGGTCCCCCATGACTACCGCCTCCTTAGCTTTTATGGTCTCTGTGAGCTGCCTCAGGAGCCCCGCATCTATTTCTTCCCCTTGATGTGGGGGTCTGTAGCAGACCCCACCACCAAATCCCTTTCTCCTTGCCCCCCATGTAGCCTAACCCACAATCCTTCTACTTCCTCATCCTTGGATTCCGTCTTGATGAGGGTTGACGTATATTGCTCATTGACATAGAGCGCAACCCCTCCCCCTTTTTTCCCCACCCTGTCCTTTCTGTACAATCTATAACCCTCAATATGTACCGCCCAGTCATGGGACGAATCCCACCAGGTTTCCGTTAGCCCTACTAAGTCGTAGGTGTTTTGTGCAAGCAGGAGCGCTAGTTCATCCTGCTTGTTTCCCATGCTCCTAGCATTAGTATATAGGCACTTGAGCCCTGCGACAGGTGCCTTTGCTGCCCCCCTGCTCCAAGTCCCAAGGGGCCCCCTCCGAGTCCCAAGGGGCCCTTTTTTTATTTCTTTATACTACTGAAAATGAGGGCAAAGTAGAGAAATTCTCTTCTACATTAATGACATCTGGTACCAGCAATTTGCCATTATTTTGACTAGTACAGTACTTAAATCACCACCAACATATAAAATTCAGTTGCGCTAATAGCATTCTCCATAAGTATGAAACATACTTTATCAAAATTACACTTTCACAGGACTAAATTAATTTAATAACAATTAATATATTTTTTCAAAAAACATCAGTAAGACATGTGCAGTGAATAATTTGATTATAAATGGTTTCCACTTCCATGCTAGATATTATTAGCTCCAAAAAGCCACTTAAGACTATGCAACATCACTGTCACTATCAATCACTGCATATGAAAGGTCATACAAAATTCGGTCGCAATAATATAAATCATTTACACATATGACTACACAGAGTCACTACTATTCCCTCAAAAGCTACAGACAGAGCAAGAATGCAGAATTTGTTGTGACAAACAATGGATACTGATCCTCCCAACAGAAAGAAAGGGTGTGGGAGGGGTGGAAGAAATGACAGATGAGAATAACAAAATCTGGCAAAAAAAAATGTGCAATATAGAGTCAGAATCAAATATCCACATAATTTTTCTGCAGCAGAGTCTGATTGACAAAATAACGACTCCTTTTAAGCCAGTAGCCACTTTAAAAGGTAAATATGGTCAACTTTTTGGAAGGTTTCAAACCTCAGGTTACCTTCATGTAATGGTGAGTTTTCTGCAATTCTGCAGAAAAAGAAAAAAAAAAGCAATTACAGACAATGCTGAAAAATCACATGGAAGTTCTTTTTATGAATTTTCACCAATACTAGAGTGTGAACCCATTCAGGCTCTAATATACGGGTGGCTAATTATTTGGGCTGGAGGGCATTTTGGTGAGCTGTCATGGGCCAGGTCAACACCCTGCCACCCTGACCCCCAACAGCTGACCAAAACTCCCTAAGTGTCTCTGCCCCATGTTTCACTGGGCAGATGGCATGGGGCCATGGGTGCGCAGGGAGCAGCATCCAAGAATGGGCCAGGCAGGGGGCTGGGCCAGGGATCGGGATCGCAGGGCTGGGGCCGCGATCTGCTCCCAACCTGCCCCTGCAACAGGAACCAGTTCTGTAGGCAGGGGCATGCAGGGACTGGATTGTAGCTCTGTCCCAGGGCCTGGCTCTGCACTGTCACTGCCCAGCAATCCTGAGGTCTCCAGGACCTGCATGGATGGGGTGGGGCCACAGCTGGGCAGGGAGGGGCATCCAGGAGTAGGGCCTGGGCCAGAATTGCAGTGCAGTGACAGCATGGGACCAGGGCCCTGGGGCAGAGCTGTGATCTGCTCCCCACATGCCCCTGCCCATGGAACTAGCATCCATCACAGGGATATGCATGCAGCAGATCACAGCTCTATCCTGGGCCCTGGGTCCCAGACCCATGCTGTCACCACCCCATGATCCCAATCCCAGCCCTGGCCCCAACCCTGGCCACCTGTCCTGTTCCCAGATGCCACTCCCCACCCACCCATGGCCCCATCCCATTTGACTGGCTGAATGCACTCTGCCTGCACAGGTCCTGGACCAATATGAGGGAGACAGAAAAAAAGAAGGACTGGCCAGCGTCCTGAACTCACTGCGGCACTGAGCAGCTCTGGAAGTGGTGTGCCAGAAATGTCACGGTACTTCCGGAGCAGCATGAAGCTCCAGATTGGTGGGGAGAGCATCCAAAACAGTGCTTTTGGCTCCAGAGAGGGCACAAGAATTGCAGTGGGGGGCAGTTGAAGCAGCAGGCTGAACTGCCTCCGGGCAAGAGACAGCCGGAGGCTGCAGCCGAGCAGTTCGCCAAGGCAGAGCAGCAGGAGCACCATCTGACAACCAGGACAACTGGCAGAAGCTGAGCCAGGTACCAGCACCTGCAGCTGACCCAGAGACACCAGGACCAATTGCAGGTCAGAGGGCCCCTGGGTGAAGAATGACCAAACAAAAGGCCCGAGTGCTGAGCCCAAACAGACCCCTTGGACAGCATTATTGGACTCGGGTAAGGGGAGAATTCGGGGTCTCTGCACTTCCCCAAGCACTGTACTAAGGCAGGGGCTACAGGAAGCCTTGGAGTTTACGACCAGACCCTTGGAATAAGGGCCAGTGGGAAATAAAGCCCTACACGACTGCCACAGGGACTTTGCACAACAAGCCCAGAGCAGTAAAACATGCGAGTCAGAGGGTCCCAGACTGGGAAGAAGTATAGGATTGATGCCAGTGTGATGAGCCAGCACTGGCCATTCCCCATGGCATATTGTTTGATTTTGCAGCCTTTGGGCTCAGGACTAGGCTTTAAGGCGTGAGCTGTTTAATTGGCAACAGTTGAGACTCAACGGGAACCAGGCCATAACTGGAAAAAGGCTAGCTGAGAAGACCCTTGCTACCATGGTGGCTATACAGAACACAGGCCATTAGAGTCGGAGACTCCTGACAATACCCATCTCTGTTGGAGTCTGGATGTGGTTCGGATGGGGTAAAGGAGAGGTTCTGAAGCCCCACAAAGAGAACAGGGGAAGAACCTGGAAGGTCGCATATGGGAAACTGCCTCCCATAACTTGCATCAAAGTTGTGACAGGTGAGAAATACAACATCACATAGGCACTGGCAGACTGAGCGATCTAGACCAGGCTCAACCCTTTTACCACCGGTAGGGCAAAGATCCCTAGGCCAGGGTCTCGAACCATATAATACCTGCAGCTGGCACATCCAATCTCCATGGTGACCTTGCACACCCATGCCATCCTGCACCCCCTTCAGTGGGTACGGGGTGGGTGGACTGGTGTGCTTTGGCAGTGGGGCCAGGTCTGGTGGCAATGGCAGAAAATGGCAGCAGCAGCTAGAAGGAGCCACTATTGCGGGGGCTGCCAGGAAGCGAGTCCAGCTGCTGCGCCATCCCAGCCCCGCTGCATGCCCCAGGGCAGCAGGACCAGCCATACACGTCTGGGGCAGATGGGGCTGAGGAACCTGCCATGGGCCGGATAAAATCCCTTGGTGGGCCAGATTTGGCCCATGGCCATATTTTGCCCACCTCTACTCTAATACAATCAAGTGTCATATGCCAGCAATTAGAGGTCAGCAAATCCCTAACCTGAAATTCCTTCTTCAGACAAATAGTACCAAAGGGTGGGCCAAGTGAACTTATTGGCAAAATTTAACTTAAGTTAGGTTTTGAACACAAATATTTCCTTAAAATGGATAAATTAGTATTTGCTTAATGACTGTGGTCTAAGAAGCCTGTGCTATATGTCTAAATGAGCATTTTAAGGGTTCCAATATGTGAATTGACAATGCATCATGACAGGTCCCTCCTGCTATCACACCAATTTTTTTGTATTATTAATGCTTCAGTCACCTTCACTTCAATGTATTCCAAGATGCATCAAGAACACGGTCTCATGGGCACACTCTGTGTATTTTCATGACAGCTTCTATGTGGTTCAGCAGAGTTAATTTGAACATCCCTCCTTAATGTGTAGGTTATAGTCAATTCCCATTCAATTTTAAATAAAAGGCATAAAAACCCATAACATAGATAAAATTGTTAGAATCTGTTCCTTTCAACAATCCTGTGCCACTAGTTAAGTAGAAAATCTAAAATGTTTTTTAAAATGATAAAAAATGGATATTTTAAAGGGAGCAGAAGAGGGGAAATAATTCATTCATGATAGCATCCAAATTCATATTCATATATATATATATATATATATATATATATATATATATACACACACACACACACACACTTCATTTTACACATGCCACAAAATCAGATGAAATCACCTCTTTGAAGAGTATATGGTTAGACTTGCACTATGTGACATATTCCACTAAGGAAGAATATTCTACCTATGGTAAACTATTACTGACCTTATAATTAGCCTGGAAGGAGTTACAATCCTACCACATGATGTTTATTATATCAGACTGGACAAAAATGGAAATTGTGCAATAGGAAATAAATGTTGCAATGGCAGGAAAGGAGAGTACATGACCTAATGAGTCTCATCTTGATTTTAGGTCCCTGAATTCTGGAAAATAGGAATCATAACCTAAGGCCTGATGTGGCTTACTGGCTCTTCAAATACACAAGGAGATGCTCAGTCACATCTAGTACCCTTTATTTTGCTTACTGGTAGAAACTGTGAGAACAGGTAGCTGAAAACTCATGAAGAGATGGGATTAACATTTGGGCATACATCTGAATGATGAGTATCAGGTGTTTCAGACAGCCAGCGATAACACCCACAATCTCCCCTGCTCATCTGGTGACAGAGGCATGGCAGCTTTGCTGTTTTGTTTATTGGAGTGTAAGTACAGTATTAAATGTAATAAATCCAGTAATTACATCCTTACTAGAGAAATATCAACCACAAATTATATGGCATCAAGATATACAGCAACATAGTATCAAAACTGATTTTCTCATTTGGTAATGCATGATACGGACTTACAGGCTATTGATGAAGAGTGTCCTTGAAAGATATTATTGCATTTGAACCGATCGTAGATTACTGAAAAGATATTAGATTTCTATAACTTACAAAAACTAGATCAAAGAAAAAAAAATCTTTTCATGTTCCATCACTATCTGCAGATCCAGAATTTACAAAGCATCAGATCACGTGAAATAAACTGATTTTACTCTAAGCGATGTAGAACATTGTGACATTAGCAAATATGATGAAGAGCAGCGATCTTAGCGATAGATAGCAGTCACTATCCAGATCCTCTGCTGGTATAGATTTTCCATGACTCCTTTAGCTTCAGGTATAATTTTTTTTTTTTTTTAATCACAACTTGGCATTTTGGAATAGAAACGCCATAACTCCTTTTCCACTGGACATCCAGACAACAAACTAGCTTCAAATCTGTTCAGATGGCAAGGCAAGGCCACCCTGTTGGCCACTGGCAGAGGCAGGGTGAAAAATGAGGTCTTCCAAGCTCCAGTCTGATGCTCTATCCTAAGCTTCCCTTCCTTCCTCTCCAACACACGAAGTAGATTTCTTTACATACTGTTAGTAAGATAAAATGCAAGGGGAACAAGACTGTGAAAGTATCACTAAATGTCTGCCTCTTGTTGAAGCATGAAATGTTGATGAAAATTTAAACTGGGATTCAAGCTTCAGCTCGGTCAGTGATCAACTAACTGTTATACCTGGGTCAAGCCATTTAATCCGTACCCTGCTATCCCTCTCTGTAAACCAGGGGCAAGTATTGATCTCTCTTTAAAGTGCTCTTCACAGATTCTATGACAGAGGTTATGCCACTGGAGATAACAGTAAAAGATCAATTATATTAACACTTTCAGGTCAATAAAACAATTATTGATTAAATTTAGACAACCACAGCTATGTGATATATGAACTCAATATACATTTGTTCCAATTTGACAGTATTTTCCATAACGCCAATGCACTACATCTCAAATATATGCTGAAAGTGAACCTCCTATTACATGTGGATTAATAATATTCTGCTCCCATCACAACACAGCTTTTTCTGTCTCCTAAAGCAGTGACTTGACAGGCTTCAGTGCACACAAAAACATTGTGTAGTCAGGTCTTCAATTGAATCATCTAAGAAATAGTACTGATGTCAGCAATATATATACCCCTTTTAAAAAGGTACCACTGATAAGATAAGTTCTCTTCAGTCTAGAACAGTGGTTTGCAACCTGTGGTTTGCAGACCCTTTGGAGTCTGCAGACTTTGTCTAAGGGGTCCGCGAACAATTACTATGATCAATCAAAAGTATGTAAATACCTACACTTACAATTCAAAGGGATCTACACCTCCATTTGAATTTTTTTAGGGAGTCTGCAAATGAAAAAAGGTTGAAAACCACTGGTCTAGAACATGCCTGGGAAGGAACACTTGCTATCAGCTTTCTATCATATTTGTTATGGCGCCCATAAAGTTAATTGCAGACAAATTATTGCTTTTGCCACAGAGCTACTACCTTAGAAAGTGCATGTTCGTCCTCGATTACCTTGAAAAAACTATATAAAGTGGTAAATTTAGAACAAATATTCTGCTTGCTTATTATTCAGTCTGCGTTACAGTCTCTATGGGCCAGTGAGCACAGTTCATACCACAACAGCTGTAAAACACTGAAAACAAAATATAATTTATGCTCCACATGTTGCCCAATAAAACTGCATTTCCTTCATGTCAGGCAACATTTAAATTTGTATGCTGCTTTGACTTACCAGGAATAGAAGAAACTGGAATCAGCTCAGCTCATTCTCTGGTCCCTATCTATAAGGCTAAGTACAGACAGTCAAAAAGCCCAAGGCTGAATCAATTCAGTCTTTGCAGGTTAGTCTAAACTGCGTAGATTGAGCAGAGAAACAAGTGAACAGACATTCACTTTTGATTATGGAAATGTAGCCACGTGCCTGCAATGGCTCAGGCTAGAAGCTGGGGGATGCTACTCCCCCTCCGTTTGGCAGTGGCTGGCAGAAAGCTGGGAGAGAAGCCCTCTGAGGGTTTTTCCCCCTCTCTACTCAAGCTGAAGGCAGGGTGGCATGGCCAGGCCCCAGCGGGCCCACTGAGTATTACTGGGGCAGGGTTTAACCCCCCCCCACCATAGCCTGCACTGACCCCAGCCGGGGGGGAGGGGGAAGCAGTCCCTGCCAGGATTTTCCCCTCCTCCCCATTGGAGTGGAAGAGGCAGGGGCATGGTCAGACCCTGGCCAGACAGGCAAGCAGAGAAGGAGGGGAGGGGTGTTTAAACCCCCTTCCCCACCCACATAGGACCCCAGCTGAGGTTTGCCTGGCAGGGTTGGAGCAGCCCCTGCCTGGCTTTTCCCCTGTTGCTGCTGGAGCAGAGAGCCAGAGCAGTAAGCAGGAGAAAGGAAGGCAGATCCTGGCTGGGGCCCTGTGAGGGCAGCAGAGGGGTTTAAACCCCACTCCCTCTCTCTGCCTGAGTGTGCCGGCACAGGGCCAATGTCTGGCCATGCCCCCTGCCCCCTCTGCTCAAGCAGAAGGCAGGGAAAAGCTTGTCAGGAGCTGCTGCACCCCTCGCAGGCAGACTCCAGCTGGGGTTTCAGGCTTAAAGCTGCCTCCACCTGCTCTGCCTCATACTGCCAATCTGGCCAAGGGTCTGGTCACTCCCACCCCTCCACTCCAGCAGCAAGTGGGGGAAGAGCCTGTGAGGGGTTGCTTCACCTCGGCCAGGCAGACCCTGGCTGGGGGCTGGGGTCAGGTTTCCCACCCCACCCCTTTCTCAGCCAGCTGGAGCAGTGATAGTGCTTGGGGTAGGGAGCAGGAGGGCCAACCCTGCTCTGCTGAAGCAGACAGCACAGCCCAGAGCTGCAAAGCATGTTGGGATGCTGGGGGACTGTCATTTAACTTGAATCAGGAAGGGGTCTGGGACAGAAGTTCCATAAACCTATTTGACCTAAATCAGTTAAGTCTGATACTACATCCAACCAGGTTTATCTTAAACCAGTTTGGGCCATTTTGAAAGCAGTTTAACTACACTGAAATTCTGTTGTGTTACAGGCTTCAACCAGTTTCTGATTACTTAAACTGGTTAATGTATAATGTCTGTCCCTAGCCTAAAGGTCCCAGATCCAGCAAAGCACATGCTCAAATGTAATGCCTGTGACTAATCACGTGTCTGTTAAGCAAAGTGAGAGAGAGCTGGGTACCTGCTGAAATCATTTGTTTAAGCGTTTTGCTTATGGGAATATTTTAGATTTAAAAGGTAGATATAAGTTTGCAAGTTAGGTTAAGGGTTTGCAGGCCAAGCCCTATGAGGACAGACTCTGCAAGAGAAAACTGAGAGGTGATCTTGTGCCTGCCTACAAATTCATTGAGGGGGTCAGCAAAGAATTGGAGATGCTCTGTTCACCAGGGCACCTCTTGGGGTAACGACGGTCACAAACCGACAGAGAGCAGATTTAGGCTAGATATCAGGAAAAACTTCTTCACAGTAAGGGTGGCCAAAATCTGGTGTAACCTGGGTGGTACTCCAAGAGGGGATCCTGGAGCCCAGCGGGGAGCCTCTCCTGCCGGCCGCACACCGCACTGCTGAGGGCCCAACTGCTGCCCACCGGTCCCATTTCTTCAGGCTCTTCTGGGGCAACTGCTCCCGCCCCGCTGGCTCAGCTCTTGCCAGCTCTTTGAAGCTGCTTCCTTGTGGTCCCTCACTGCTCTCTCCCCTGAGTCAGCCACGCTGCCCCTTTTATCCCTCTCCAGGTGACCCAAGGGGCCAATCAGGGGACATGGAGGGTGAGTCTCTGGGGCCTGATTGGTGAGGAAAGGGAATCCCAAGTCCTCCAATCATCTTCTGCCCTTTCGTCACTGCCAGCCAGCCCACCACACTGGAATGGGCTTCCAATGGAGGTGGTGCTCTCCCCTACCTTGGGGGTCTTTAAGAGAAGGCTGGATGGGCATCTGGCTGAGATCGTCTGACCAAGGGGTCGGACTCGATGATCTGTTGAGGTCCCTTCAGACCCTAGCATCTTTGAATCTATATCTTTAAGTGCTTTGGTAGTCTGAATCCTGAAAAATTACCTGGCTGAGTCGACTCACACCTTGAAATTCCTTCAGAATTTAATATTTATTCTGAGGGAGTTTTGACTTGTTTGCTTGATTTGATAGAGTAGGTCGCTCACCCAACCATTTATTTGATACAACTCTCACATTTTCACTGAATAGGAATGGCAGCTTCAAAAACAGCTAGCTCCACAATTTTTGGGCAGGGTTGCATACCTGTCACTGGAACAGTTTGCTCTTGTGTTGGCTGTGTAGGCCACGCCATTTGCACAAGGAAAGGTATGGAGCACATTCTTAGCTGAGAGAAGGAGCAGGAATTAGAAGCCAGATCTAGTTTGCAACGTAATGAATGAAAGGCTTTTCTTTGACTCAGGGGGAGTTGGACTAGGGTTGGACAAGAGATATCCCCTAACTTGACCACTCAGACTAATTATCCCTGCTTATTCACTCTAAGACAAGCATTCACACTGCATCTCCCACACAGCCCAAGAAGGTTTTACAAGACAGACAAAGCAGTCTGGTTGATTTGTTAATAAATAGTTTGGAATCGAAGGTCAATGGACTGCAAATCATTAGAGCTGGACACACAATTTATAACTATTTAGGTTGTAAGCTCTTCAAGGGCAAGGATTTCCTTTTCTGTTCTGTGCCTGAGCAGTGCCTAGCACAATGGGTTCTTGGTTCAACCCAGAAGTTTCTAGATACCAATCCAAAACAAACCACTTTAATTTAAATTGTGGTTGGTTTGTGAACTAAGGGAGGGGAAAGGGAATTGTGAATTTTTGGTAGCGGTAAAGGTATTTTACATATTCCACGCTTGAGATGGGTAACTGATTCGCCAGACAAGTCCCAGGATACGTCCACGGCTGAACAAATGCACATCAGCAAATGCTAACTAACAAATTGCGCTGCTTGAAACGTAGCAGAAAGTTAATAAATAAAAAATGTGAAGTGGTCTGCAGCAAAGGCATTTTATTTATACTACCGCTTAGTTCTGGTTAAGATGTTGGCCTTTGCTTCTAATAAAATATAGTGCTGATAAACACAAACAATTCCTCATTTCCTGGCAAACTTTCTATAGGGGTTAGCACGACTCTGCCTGCCTACTTAAGCACATTGTTTTCAGACGATAATAGCGCATTCTGCTTCTGTATGAGCATTTCATACACATCTTCTACAGCACAATGTAGTCATATGGCAAAAAGCAGCAGTTCCTTTTTTTTCTTTTATAAATATGCACAGAAATTATTTATATTTTTACATAACAGCCTATTCAATACGTTCTTGAAAGGGTTTGCCAAGATGGCTCACTCTTATAAAGACATAGAAAAAAAGAACAATAATACATAATTACTTTACAAATGGTTTCATAGAGTAATTATATCATTAGTCCTGAGTGGCTTCAGCTTCGAAGTGTTCTGTCACTAAACTTCTCAATACATTTTTCATAGGAACTAAGTGGATATCACTGGGGAAATTATTTGTATAGAGGAGAGTAGTCTATACATACTTGACTCCACTTCCTCTTGGCTTATTTAAATGTACACATCGCCATTCCCTTTGCACTTTATATAGCAGAAGTGTGAAGACCTGACAAGTACTGCTGTGCACTACTTAGATAGAAACCAAGGTTGAAAACTATGCACATGAAACCATACACCTTGGATTTCATTTGCCTCACTACATTCATCTCTAGGCCTGTAAGTCCCGCCTAAGTCCTTTATTAGGGATTTACATGGCTCATAGACTTTGTACTCACCCTTGTGACTGTGTCACCCTAAGGGAACAAATAACTGTATCCTTCAGTGACGAATCTCCATGCTATCCCTCAGTTGAAATTCCCCTTCCAACGTCCTCAAACAGCCTTCCCCATGCTCTCTTACACTTCTCCTAGGAGAGCGAAGCCCTTGTTCGCTGCCAATCACAAATAAAATGTTTACCAGTTAATTTTAAATTTAAATTGCTTTTCTTTTTGATGCTGAGCTCCTTGCCCATCACTTGCTCATTGCCCTTTTAGATCAAAATCTACTGAGGGCAAAAACCTTGTTTTATTTATTGGGTTACATCTTTAGCAGGGTAAACAGAGGGTTACATACATTTACAACATTTTAGAATCCAGCTACATTATCTTGTATTGCTTAGAGGACATGACAGAACAAAAATTCAGCAGCTTCCCAAGAAAAATTACATGACTTGCACTTAATTAAAACCCTCAATGTGTTATTTATACTTCAGACTCCAAATTAATGTTGAATTTTATATGTTTTTTGCTATATTCCTCATACCCAAACACATAGCTCTGAATGACTCTACCCAGCATGCAATATTAATTTTCTTTATGTTAGCTCAGTGTTAAATTAATTGATTTTGGCATTTCATAAACCCTTCTGCAATATTGTATTTAACTAGAATATTTCTTCAGATTGCAAATTCTTTGGGACAGGTCAACTTTTGTCCAGTGGTGATACCAAACCTAGAACGGAGGACTCATGACTGTGGCTCCAGTATACTACACAACACAAACAAAAAATAATACTGATACTGTAATGAAGCATGTAAAATGGGGGCTCTTTCTAAACTATAAGGCCCATAACTGGAAACGTTGGTGCGCATACGGCAGGCTTGCCAGCAGCAGCCCGGCTTGCTGGCTTGAAAGGGCTCAGAGTGATTGGTGGGGCATTCCACAGGGACCTCAGGAATCTCTGCCAAATCGATTCAGCAACTGAAGCTTTGCACAGCCCTACTAGACATGTCACTCCTTTATTTGCCAGTAACTTAAGTGCCTTGCCTTAACCACACTAGCCCAATGGGGAGGGAGCTTTGACTTCACATGGAACAATCATTTCAAACATAAGAAGCAAATGCCAAGAATCTGCTTGATAATATTCAGCAAGGAGAGAGACAACTACTTTGAAAACCAGTTTCAGATACCGATGAAAATGTTATTTCATTAGGAGAATCATTAATTGTGTTCGAGTTACCATGATGTAACATGATCCTTCTTAACAATCTACACCCCCAGCTACATCTTATCAGTTAAGCACTGCTCAGGAAAATGTACAGCTCTTTTCTACCCCAAAAATAATAATAATAAAAGGTGGAGAGAGACAGAGAGAGAGCAACATCTGCATACATATAATTTCTAGAGTGAATACAGATGTCTGTTAAGTCATTTTTGCAGCAATTAAGTAAGACCCTTGGGGTACATTTTTCAGTTGCTTTGATCACAAACTAAAAATACCTTTCATGCACTGTTTAATACCGTTTGTACTTGACAGGGATGAAGAGAACCATTATATTGTCACATTCAATCCTCTCAAGCTGTTAACATAACACAATGTGACTGTCAGTGTCAGATGTTTGGGAAGGAACAAGGGAAGAAGTGCAGAGGGCTGGGTCAAGAAACTGTTCTGGGGAGATTAGATGCATTGTTATTTGCACAGGCCTGGGTTGTGATTTCCAAAAATGCAGAACAAGCAAACATACAGGTCAAAGGCCTAATTGGGAATCTGTTTCAAACAACATGTTAGTTTAGGAGCTAAGGTATAAGGCAATTAACTCAGCTTTTAAACCCACTCAAATCTTGTTGAGCTAGTGACAAGTGGCTTAATTTATTTGTGGAGAGACAGGTGCAAGCATTGATAAAATGCACACTGAAGTCTTCTTTCTTACTCTTTTGCAAAAGTTAAATCAAGCCCATTAAATTGTTAATGAATATTTTGACCATTTAGAGTCTCATGGGGAGTCGTCCTTTCGAGAAGGTCTCAGCATCCTCCAGGAAAAGATGCGGTAGCAGCAAGTCTACTGAAACATGCCATCCCCACCCAGCGGAGCTAGGACTTTGAAGATACGTAGTTCCAACATCTACCCCCGGTAGCACCAAAGCAGTGACAGCTTTACATCCACAGACACAAGGGATCCCAGCATTTCCAACCTCAATTGTTCAAAAAAACATAAGACAAACTGAAAATCTAAGAGGTTGTTTGAATACAGGTTTTAGTGTCTTTTGTTTTAGCTTCTGATGTCAGAGCCCGCAGGGCACAGTCAAGTTACATTTTTAAACTTTTCTCTTCAACCATGGGAAAACTGGGTCCTTTTGTTAACAAAGGCTTAAATCACAGCATTCAAGAAGCCGCAACTTCAAGGAAAAGAACACCAAATATTTAAGAGACTCAGTGAAGTTAGCAATGCCATCTTAGCAAACAGAAAGACTTCAGGAAATGGACTGCAGAGCAGTGAAGTATGAGGAAGGGGGTGGGAGTCGATACATGGGTCAGCTCTAAATGTATTTACTAATCACAGGCCCAAAGACACCAGGAAGGCCCTCTTTGGGAGGTCACCCCTATGGGATGCAGCTTTGCATAGTGAGGACAAAGTCCTATCATCTGAGGGAGCTTTAGATGAAAGCTTAGTGTTTTTCCCTAAAACTGAGACCACTTTGAATTTAGGAGGACTCTCTAATAATTAGATTCTATACCTGTAAAATTATAAATCATTATAAATTTCCAAGTATAGAATCTAATTATTGGAGAGTCCTCTTAAATTCCCCCCCCCCTCCTCCCCCCGGGTACGGTGGCAGAGAAAGCAGTAGCAGGGGCAAGCATAGGGAGTCAAGTGGCAGAGTGGGCAGGCAGCCTGACCTTGGCCCTTGCCCCCACCCCCCATGCTTTTTCCCCTTTGTGTCTGCCACCCTCCAATAGACCCCTGCCCTGATGTCTGCCTCCAGTCACTTGTCCCCCACTGCCACATGCTGTGCTGCCAGGTGCCTTCCCACTGGATCCTTTGCCACTCTCTGGCTCCACACTGGGTCTTGCACTGCTCCCTGGCTTTGTGCTATTTCCCTCACCACCTTCTGACTCCAGCCTGAGTCCTGCTGTTCCCTGGTTCATGCCGATTCGCTCAGGATGAAGCTAGGGAGCAGGACAGTACCCAGCACACACTCAAAGCAGAGTTGGAGAGCAGTAAGGGAATCTGAACTGTGTCCTGCAGTGATCCCTGGTTGCATGCTGAGCCAGAGAGTGGCAAGGGAATCAGCACGGAGCCAGGGAGCAGCACAGGACCCAGAGCTGACTGCAGGTACTACATTTTTACTTGATACTTGACTCTAAGACAAGGCTTCCTTTTCCTTGTATTGAATTGGGGGTGGGGGGAGGAGCCTTGTCTTGGAACTGAGTAAATATGGTATATTTTGAATAGAGAGCTAAAAATGCAAAGTAGAGTTTGGACGTGAAGGGTGGTCTAAGTAGACACAAAAAGACTGGATGGAGAAATGGCACTGAGTCGTGAGTTATTTCAACTGATAGGGAAAGTGGAACAGGATCCCAGGGGTTATGGTAAGCAATTTAAAAATTAACGTTGAAAAATCAGATGCTTCAAACAGTACAAGTTACATAACTACCTCCCTTCTCCCTACAGATTGCTTTATGGGAAAGTCTGTCTCTATCAATGACTTTTCACTTTCAAAATTACTTGGTATTTACTATTAAGGGCGGAACGGTCAGTCTAAATTAAACATTTTGACTTGCCTCACTTTTTTTTGTTCCAGTACGTGAAATTTGGCAGCATTTGTCCTAATTCCAGAAGATAAAAAAAAAGGAAATCTTGAAATTATGCATGGGACAGCAAAATTGATTTCCTGTCTGGCTCTGGTCTCTACAGACTCTGCTTCACATATCCATGACAAAGGTTGTTAATGCGAGTTCTCACCTAAGGAGCAATTTTTAAACAGATATTTGACAGGGATGGTACCATCTGATCCACTCAGAAGCCCCTAGTACTAGAAACAGAGGGCTTAGATTATAGAATGAATTATGTTACTGACTCACTATGTAGTTAAGTCATCGTACTCCTCTGTACCTCTGTTTCCTGGCCTGTTAAACTATTAAAATGATACTTGCCTTTTTTTCTATAAGAATTCGAGACTCTTAAAAAAGAATTTAAAAATTCTATAGAAATGAATGAAATAGTTTACAGGCGTGTAGGTTGTAGCCGTGTTGGTCTAAGGACATAGGCAATCAAGGTTCTTTGGGTGAATCTGATATTAAAGTTGGTCTAATAAAAGATATCAGATTCACCCAAATAACCTTGTCTCGAATAGGTTAAGCATTCCAGAGAAGCACGGTTAGAGTACATTAGCCAGTTTTACAAGTGACTATCAAATCTAAATATTACTGTGTTGAATGTAAAATATTTAGAACCGGTTAGTCTATGCTAGGAAAGGCTGTTGTCATTTCTATAAATACTACAAGAGCCAAGATTTTTAATACTAAATAGTATGGCATACATATATGCAGAACTACTTTCCATAAATTTCAAGTATACTGCGATAACAAAAATAGTCCCACTGGTTTTAAAGGAACCATATACAATTTCATAGCAAGTACATAACATGAAATGAATAGTATTTTTAATACAACCCAACATCACACCTGTAATATTTTATAGTAAGCTGTTTTGGCCTTTTTAACTAACAGGTTATGAAAACTATTCTAGTCACTGCAAAGTCCCCGGAAAGTTATTGATGTTATTCTACTAATTTATTCTACCACCAATAAATGTGTGTCCTGCATTGCATATCATAGTGTTACTTTTGCTTTAAACACAATGGCTACTTAATTATCCCTAAAGCATATATTCCTCTGAATAAACACCATGTGCAAGCTAAGAATTAACCTAGCTGGCAATAACAATTAATAACATTTAGTGTTTATATAGACCTTAACATTCCCTAAGTGCTTTACAAACACTAATTAATTACTAAGCAGGGAAAGGAAAATAAAAACAAATGTATTGCATTATGTAATAAAAACAAGTGTGTTGTGATGTACTGTTTAGCGTGTATATACTACTGTCTTCTGGATACAATCAGAATTATTCACTTGTGTGTCATAATGTGTAGGCTGCTAATTGCTGCGATTCTTCTTCTTAACTGAGAGTGGTAGAGACTATTTTCTGTCCCCACACTAGTACCAAAGTGACCATAATGTACACCAGCCATAATAGTGGAAACAACCTACCTAGTTTTAAGATGGAGTTTGATAAGTTTATGAACTGAATTATATGATGTGGTTGCCTGTAATAGCAGAGAAGTAAATTCAGTGACCCAGAAGCCCCAATCATATGTCCCTATATACAGCTTATTACAGTACAACACAAAACAACTGACCTGCAAAGATCTATGGAAAGTTGTCTAAAACAATAGAGTCCAGTAAGTTTTTCCATCTCCAAGTGAATTGTAGCCAGTTCAATGAAACATAAAAAACCTGGAGCAGGCCCATTTCCACTCATAATCAAGGCATTCTATCAAATGATAACATCATAGAATATGGCTTATTTTTTAAGCAAGAAGAACCCATTTTCAAGAGCAAAAAGAAATTTAGGAGAAAAAGGAAAAACCAGTATTAGGTAGGGCTGTGCAAAGCTTCGGGTGCCGTTTCAAGTCAGAGGAGATTCGGCCTGATTCGGTAGCCGAATCTCCAAATAGGAATTGAATCAAGGCACCAAAAAAAGGTCCGAATCGATTCAGAAAGGATTCAGAGAGCTTTTATGATTCAGGCTGCCCCCAGTGGCTGCAGCTGGGTGCTGGAGCCAGACTTGGAGCTGGTAAGTAGGGGGCAGGGGAGTGGGGAGGGGCCATGGGCCCCATGCCCTACTCGCTCCCCCAGCCCTCCAACCCCTGCCTACTCCCCCAGCATCCCCATAGCTGTCCCAACCACCCCAGCTCCTGCCCCTTTAAAAAAAAGCCCCATTCATCAGGTGCTGCTAGGTGGGGGCGATCCCTGCTGCCCACCACTGCCCCACACTGCATGGAGGGCTCTGCATGAGCCCCCTGACCCCCCTTCCCCACAGCTGCCCCACCCACCCAGCTCCAGCCCTTTAAGAAAAAAAAAAACCTGAAAAAACCCTGGTCTCACCAGCTCCTGCAGCAGCCTTGGGGCTTTGGGAGGCTTGTGGAAGAGTCCCCCACATGGCACAGGGCAGTGGGGGGCAGCAGGAATCACCCCATGCCAGGCTGGAACCAGTGAGTCAGGGCTTTTTTTTTTTCTTCAAAGTGCGAAGAGCTGGGGTGGCCAGGGCACCCATTGCCAGGGCTGGGAGAGCAGGTGGGGGTTGGGCCTGGCCTGGCCGATTCGGCAGCAGCCGAATTTCTGAATCAGATTCGGCCAAATCAATTCAGGCAGTGACTCAAATCACCGAATCAAATCACTGTCCCGCAAATTGGCCAAATCTGAATCCAAAGCAAATACTAGCCTCTTCACACAGGCCTAATATCAGGCAGTTTAATCCTTCATTGTAAATATTGCACGGGCTTCTAATATTTAAGGCCCACATTTCTTTCAGGACGGTCATATCCTGCAACGGTCGTTTCAGTTTTGTATTGGTTTTATTCATAGAATATGTTACACTTTGCTCCTGGAAGGATGCTTGTGTCTGCCTCTGAATCTTTTGATAGCCACTACCTGTGTCAGTTTAACAGCCTAACTTAAGTGCACCAATTCCTATGTTTTCATAACACTGGCATGCCATATAATTCAAATACAGAGAAATAAAGTTGGCTGCTGTCATGAACTCCATCAAATATGGGGGGTGTTTATGGGGTATCATGCAGGTTTCCTTATGTTTCTTTTACTGATATGGTTTGTGTGGTCTCATTGAAAAGCCAATATTATGCTGTGTCCATTTATGTCACTTTTATCTCTGTATGGATTATGTTATGCCCTCTGTATATATCTTTACGACTTGGGGCTTGGTTTAGTCAAGGAACTGAGGGGTGCATAATTAGGGGGAAGGGAGTAGGCAAAACTGCTAAATGTGTCTTGCTATTTTGTTACTATGTTACTAAGGCAAAAACAATTACCACTCCCAAGCACAGGTAGTAGGGGTACTTATTGGGATGAGGACCCAAGGTTTTATCTGCCTGTAACTGGAAATTCAATCCCTCAGTAGCAAAGGCATCTCGGAGTAATGGGCCATTAGCTAGAGGAATCTCAGTTGCCCCCCCAGCAGGAAAGAGATTTCTAGAGAGGCTCGTGAATGCTTGTGGGGCAGGGGCTGGTTTGGAGGTATTTTAGGGGCTATCTGTGAACTCCTGGCCTGTGGATTATTTTAGGCTTGAAGAGAGCCCAGATCCCCAGCAGTCAGGGCTGACAGGGTCAGCAGGAAGGTTCAAACCCCAGCAGGCCTCTCAAAGGGCCTAGGTTGTGGCCAGATTGGAGAGAGGGGGGAGCTGGCAGGAAGATTCCCCTGCTGCAGCCATGAAATCTGATATAAGGGCAGTACAGCTGAGGTTATCCCATTACAAACCTTGGCATTTTTCTTGGGGCAAGCAATGAGACAGCAGGAAGAACCATAGGGCTTCAGAGATACCTGAATGCAACAGTTCTGACCTCTAGGAAAGCTTCTACTTCTTCATAATTCAAGCAGTTTAAGGGTGTGTGTAGATGAAATTGGGGGCCCTAAATTGAAGTGGTGGGGTTTTAAAAACACTGCTTCAATTTAGGGCCAAGTAAGCCCCCGTGTCGTGCACACACTTGTGTGCTTACCTGCCTCTCCAGCAGCAGGGAGAGGAGGGTGAACTGCCGATGGGCAGAGCTGTCCCTGAGCTGTGAAGGGGGCTGGTGCTTCCCTCCATGGCAGCGGTGCCCCCCTCCCAGGGGGGCCCACCCACAAGTGGTCCTGGGGGGCACCACAGCCATGGAGGGAAGCACTGGCCCCCCATGCAGCTCAGGCAGACAGGCAGGCTCTGGGGGTGAAGGGGGCGATCAGGCTCACCACTTCTTTTGTTCCTTGGGTGGAGCCTGTCTTCCCGGGCTGCAGCCAGGCTGCCTGCACGGGCTTCCTGCAAAGCCCCTGAGCTGCACAGAGCCCAGTGCTTTGCTCTGCAGCTGTAGGGGCAGCAAACTAAAACTCCTCAGAGGAGTTTTACTTTGCTGCATCCCAAGTCATTTAAGGTGCGTTACGCCACCTAGTTTGCTACAGTGGCTGGAATTACTATGCAATACCCAGCTGTCGCATGTAAACACCAAGACCATTAAAGTGGTGCAAAAGCATTGAACCCGCTTTAAAGTGCTGTGCACACATGCCCCTCATTTTATCTACACACGGCCTAAGATCTTTGTTGCATGTTACACTATGAGCCGCACAAATGTTCATGGGTTAGTGCTAGTTGGAGTTTGTAGCAGTCACATGTTCAGGCTAGCAGAGGCCTAGAAGATTGAAAGGTAAGAAACCCACCCAACCCTTGTCCCCAGGGCTCCCCACCTTACTTGTAGTTGCCCATGCGGTCTGTCCTAGGAGCAGGCAGGGATGGGTTAACTTGCCTACCCAGCCCTGCCATTCTTCTCCCAGCTAAGCCCCACTCAGAGAGCAGCAGCAGTGGTTATGGCTGCTAGATGGGCATGTTAATCCTTCCCTGCCTGCGCCCAGGACAGGCATCACGGGCAGCCACAAATAAGCAGGAAAGAGGCAAGGGGGCAGTAAGCAGGGATCTGGGGAGGACAGGGGAGAAGAAGGCCTCATCTGGGCCATCAGGGGAGATGGGCAGGTGGGGTTTTTACATTAAGGTGTAGCCTAGAATAGCTATACCTTGGTGTAACAGGAGCTGGGTAGCATGGATTAGAGATAATCCTGTCCTGGAGTGACATGAACTTTGAGCCACCTAACTAGTGCTTAAAATTCATTACAGGTATTAATGTGCAGGCAGCCCAGATGCTAAGAGCTCCAGGAGCTGCCCAAAATTACCATGCAACAAGGCCCTAACTAAGATTTGAGTAATAGAGTTAAAATAAGATCTCTATAATAGAAAGTCAAGTTTCCACCCACAGGTATAAGCAGCGGACTTTACAATAAAGACAGAAGTATTGAAATAGAAGTGCATGCTATTAAGTATGTACACGCTATTATCAATGCCTAGAGTCTAGCATGATAAGTACTTATAAATACCCATATATATACAGACAGAGGCATGCTTGTTATTCCTACCATCCAAAGTCTTCACCTTTTAAAAATATTCCTTCAAAACAATTTATTCCCATACCTAAACCATGCTGTGGTTTACCCCAGCAACTGTCATTTTACTACAGGGGCTGAATTTCAAAATCCAATTAAAAATCCAGTACTTAGAGTGTGTTCTCATTAATTTGTAACCTTATACGAGAATTTGAAGAAGCTGAGACCCTAAACTGTCACTTAAACACAGGGCGAGAGAAGAATTTATTCTTTTAATTTAACGAAGTCACTAGAAAAAAAAGACAATCTTGCCTGACTTATCTTTTCAAGGACCTGCAGTAATAAGCATTTAATGTTCTGTTTTAGGTAAGTATCGCCAACCCTGAGCTGGGGAAAGGGGTAGGAGGTGCATACTGTGTATATTAGGGCTGTGCAAATCTTCAGTCCCAGATCTGATTAGGCAGAGATTTGGCCCGATTCAGTGGCCAAATGTCCAAATCCAAATTGAATCAGAGGACCCTTTAATCTCTCCAAATCGAATCAGAACCCCCCGAATCAATTTGGAAAGATTCGGCGATTCGGACATAGAGACAGCTTTAAATGTTTTTTCTACAGACCTCTAGGTAGCAGGTGGCTCATGAGTGCTGCAATGCTGGGACTCCCCCACACCCCCCAGTTCAGTGCCTGGTGCCTCCTGGGTCTGAGGAGGCACCCAGGGTCCCCCTGTAGCCAATTGCCAAGTTGGGGGGCTGAGGAGGGGCCCCCCATGCACTCTGCAATGGACCCAGAAGTTGGATCAGAAGAACATCCAGTCCACTTCCGGGTTCACCGCCAACCATGTGGAGGGCCCCCCCACACACCTGTGGGACACTCCATGCACCCCAGCATCGCAGCATTCACGAGCCATGCTGGTACCTTGAGTTATTTAGAAAAAACATTTGAAGCTGCGTCTATGTCTGAATCACGGATTCTCCGAATCAGCATCGAATCTTCAGGTTGCGATTCAGCCAAATCAAATCAGGGACAGTGATCTGAAGAAACAAATTGAATCACTGTCCCTGATTCGGGCCGAATACGAATTTGAATCAATCAAATAGGGCCCGCTTCACACGCCCCTAGCGTACATACACACTCACAAGCTGATTTGGCTCCACTGAGTAGAGAAGGGTTGTGCAGGACAGTAGCCAAGCATCTGCAAAACACAGGTTCAGTTCCTTGACCTTTCATCTAAGGCACAGACCTTCCAAACATAAAGACATTTGGATGCTTATCTTGCTGCGATCCTTTGGCTCTAGCTGACTTCCTGCCCTTTTGGCAAGGGGCTGGACCCGATGATTTTACAAGGTCCCTTGCAGCCCTAATGTCTATGAAATCTATGAAGACACCTAACTTCTACCAAAGTGAGCAGGAGTCACATGCATCCAAACATCTTTAAAGATTTAAGCCTTAAACTATGAAAGAGAGATTTTTCAAGGTATTTAAGCACCTAAAGATGCAGCTGGGAATGGGAGTTACGCACTTTTAGAAACTCCTACAAGGCACCTACCTGCATTGTTAGGTGTTTCTGTACTTGTCATATCTGACCCTTTATTTCTAAGTTTCCTGCTGCTAAAATGGAGATAATAGAATGTCCCTACTTCAACTGCACCCTGCCTTCCCACCCACCAGCTCCTTGTGCACCCCTTCAACTGCACCCTGCCTTCCCACCCACCAGCTCCTTGTGCACCCCTTCAACTGCACCCTTCATTCCCACCCACCAGCTCCTTGTGCACCCCTTCAACTGCACCCTTCATTCCCACCCACCAGCTCCTTGTGCACCCCTTCAACTGCACCCTGCCTTCCCACCCACCAGCTCCTTGTGCACCCCTTCAACTGCACCCTTCATTCCCACCCACCAGCTCCTTGTGCACCCCTTCAACTGCACCCTTCATTCCCACCCACCAGCTCCTTGTGCACCCCTTCAACTGCACCCTGCCTTCCCACCCACCAGCTCCTTGTGCACCCCTTCAACTGCACCCTTCATTCCCACCCACCAGCTCCTTGTGCACCCCTTCAACTGCACCCTTCATTCCCACCCACCAGCTCCTTGTGCACCCCTTCAACTGCACCCTTCATTCCCACCCACCAGCTCCTTGTGCACCCCTCTCCTATTTGCTTCTACTTCTGAGTTTCTCTACAACTTCTCCCACCCAGACCATGACATCCTTGTCCCATATAACGGTCTTATTTTTCCCTGGTACTGGGGGCTCCAAGTGCACTCCATTCTTTTACCCTCTGGCTTTATGCCAGACACCCACCCTACTCCAATGCCCCCTCCTCATCTCCATGCTTCCACTTTCACCAATCCAGTTCTTACCCTCTAAGAGTCTCCTTCTCTCATCCCCACCATTCCTTTGTGGGTCTGCTTTACTCCCCAATACACCCCATTATCTCTGTTCTCATCCCCATTTTTACACATAGGGAAACAAAGGCTGAGGCTGGTGAAGTGATTTGCACAAGGTGACCTAGCAGAATAGTGGCAGAGGTAGGAACAGAACTTGTGTCCGAGCTAGGAACAGAGGCCAGGTCCCCTGAAGCCCTGCCCAGCTTTTGGCTTGAGCGAAATGTCTTAAGAATCATTGACTCAGAGCTTTTAAGAGTCGTAAATGGTTACACTCATTATACAAAAGCATGAAAACATAAATTTTGAATATGAAAAGAAGTGGGAGGCAATATTATCACCCTGCTGTTATTCCACTGAGATGATCTGAGATCAATAGCTATGACCTGTTTGACTAATTGCTCTATTAAGAAGGAAAGGGAAATGGGTTAGTGCATCAGCAGATATCAAGGGAGGCTGATCTAAATGAACTCTGAAGGGTCCAATGCTCTCATTCAGCATCCTACAAAACCTCTTTACATATAATCCCCACAACAAAAAACTCCACTTTAAGCCATTTCAAAAAGGAAACTCTCGTAAAATCTCTCTTTCAATATCTTGTCAAAATCAGCATCCTCTGTGACTAGACGACTGTCAGGGTGATCTATAGCCCCTAGCTAGCACTGTAATATAAGCTAAATTGCCTGAGTCACAAGCAATGATAGAGTCATTCTACAGGAAATTGGAAATCAATTCTTGTCATCACTGTACATAACTCCTTTATCAGAGTTCCAGTTCACCAGTGTAATGCAAGTGAAAGAAGCTGGGAGCTGACAATCCTGACAATACTAACACACATACGAAAAAAACCCTACATGTACAAAGTGGAGAAATTCCATGCATTAAAATAGCATTATGCGTATGTGAATGCTGCCTGATAAGAGCAGCCTGACCGGACAAAATATTGAAGTGAAATGGAGAACCACATATAGTGGCAAGCGGATAATCCATAGAGACACTGCATCCTATTACATTAAATTAAGAGAAAACACTTACCTGGGGTTCCCATTGCCTGACTGGGGTTGTAATTGCAACCAGTTCCCTGAGCGTTAAGTTCTGTAGGGAAGAACAAAAAGTCATTTGATTGAACTGCGTGTATCCAGGCAGCTGAGTTAACTAATGGAGCTCAGACTTCCCATATCACAGAATTAGAATCATTTTGACATTAGCCTGACCCAGATGAAGATGTTCATCAAAGTAAGTGACAACTGCCCTCTTTAGTGATATATTTGCAAGTCTTGAGGAGACTGCTGCTGGTGTCAAGTGATTAGGTATGAATCTCAGCTTTCATTTTTCAAAAGGTTTCCAGGCCTCATGCTTGTGGAGAAAAGCTTAGAAACATGACTTGACTGCAACCTTAAAGATCAAAAATCAAGAGGCAAAGAAAAGGAACCACATTGCCATCGGATCCTTATGCATATAACCATGGTTGTAAATAGGTGTTTACCACAAAAAGCCAATCTGATACCAGATGCAACTTGTACCTCTCGGTATTAGCTAGCATGGGGAGGGGAGGAAGGCATGGCCAGATGCCGGTGGGGGTCCATGCTGTGGGAGAAAGGGGTGGGGGGAATCCCTGCTTGAGCAGCAAGCAATGGGGAGGTGGGGGCTAGGGCAGGGGGAAGCCTAACAGATGCTGCTGTGCCCCTGCCAGGCAGATGCCGGATGCAATCCCCCACCTGCTGCTTAGCCAGCCGGAGCAGTGATAGCACTCCAGCTAGGGAGGAGAGGCATGGGACCAGCCCTGCTCCCTGGAGCAGACAGCACAGCCCAGCCCAGGGCTGACAAGCATGCTGGGGGACTCTGGTTTAACTTGAACCAGGAAGGGGTCTGGGCCAGAAGTTCCATAAACTGGTTTGACCAGTCCTACACACTCAACCAGGTTTATTTTGAAACCGGTTTACGTGCACTGAAGTTTATTCTGTTACGCTTAAACCGGTTTGTGTGTAACGTCTGTCCCGAGCCTTAGTGTCTTCCCCACTACAGTGAAGAAGGCTGTTATCACAGAACGGCCTGTGATTCACCATGCAAAAGGCTGTTGGTCAGCACAGCATAGGGGACATAAATACACCAGTCATTCTGTGCAGCTCCCATTAATGCCAGCAGGCCAGACTGCAAGCCTGTACATCTTACTCTGTGTAAGTACATTGTATCCCACCACAGTCAATAGTGTATTTTTTTTTCAACCTGAGAAGGGTATCACAATCTAGCGGAATGAAATTCAGTGGAAAGTGTAAAAAATGTTCCTAATGCATTGTCAATGAAGACTCAATATGGGACCTCATGAAAAACATAGGCCTCTCATTGCTTGGCCAAAAAACAGTCTTGGTTCATAGGCTACTCAAAGTTTTGCCAACTCAAAAGTCTTGCAGCAGAAAAGGGTAAGAAGGCAGGCAGTGCTAGTATGCATTACACACACATATGGAAGGCATGATGTAAACTAAGAGTTTGACATTGAGAAAGCACTTGAAACAACAAAGACTGACTTCAGAAAAAAAAAAACAACTATCTGAAAAGAGTGGCAAGTGGTGTTGATTATCGCTATTGCTAGACCCCCCCCCCCCAACAACTGAGACCTGCTTTAAAGTAACAGTTTAAAAAAAGAAAATCATTACAGTTTCCAGGAGCAAAGTACACCCAACAGAAGTTCTGCTAGTCATGAATCTTCCGTATAACTGCCATTATAACCATGGGAAAATATTTTATAGTTGCAATAATCCCCTTTAAAGGAGATTACCAAAGTTAATAGCCATGCTTGAGCAATAACTGGTCCCAGCTTAGTTTCAGTTCTTAATTTAGGCACTGTTTGTTAACTGCTAGTTATTGCTGAAGCGAAGTATAGTTCACATAGTAAATCATTTTAAAGAGTGTTTCTCCATATATTAAAAGGTCTGAAAGAGAGGTTATGAAAACCCATAAACTTAAAAGTATGGAAAACTACAGACAGAGAAATCTTTATCAATGCACGGCATTGTAGTAAGCCAGGTCCCTACATGAAAAAGTAATTTGCATGTTTACTGATGCATTGTGGATATTTGTTCAAAGCTTTTAACATAAATTGTTAGTTACACAGCACTGATTCATTTAAGTTCTGATGATTTCTCAAAGTTTTAATTAGTTCTGAGAAATTGTTTCATGTGAAGTCACAAGTTACCATGAGCGAGGCCTCCCCCTTCCCTTGTTACTGCTGTTCAAAGCTCATGGGAGAAGCCCCCACACACCATAAATGAAGAGAGCATTACCACCGTTTTATAGACACCAACCTGCAGACTTCTCTTAGCTCTCACATAGTGTCCTGTACCTATAGGTCTCAAAGCACTTTACCAAGACAAGGAAGCATCATCATTCACGTTTTTCAGATAAGGGATCTGCGTTCAAGAGAAATAAAGTCACTTTCCCAAGGGTCCTCAGTAGTACCACGGACAGATCTGGGACTGCAATACAGTAAAGCCACTATAGGACAGAGGACAGCAAGGGCTGGCCACCCAAGTACTTTCCCTGGGTCCCAGATAGGCTTCTGCACCCCATGCTGAAGCCTATAATCCCACCACTATACACATTCAGTGTCTAAACTAGATTAGTGTGTACTCGGGTATAAACCTATATGCTCCAACCACACTAATGGTAGAAAAGACAAAGACTCAACCCAGTGCCCTAACCACCAATCCTTTTTAACTTCTATGCATTTCATCAACAGTTCTGCATTAAATTATATAGATCTAACTAAATAATAATTACAGAAATCAGACAGTCCTTTATTCAGTAGTAACAATTTATGAAGTAATGGGTTTGGAACCCTATTTTATTTCTATATACCTTCACTGCTACCATCCCAATCAAATCCTACAAGGATCTTACATGAGAGAGGCTCTGAGTACAGCTCAGTTGAGTTCCCAAAAAAGACAGACATGCTATTGGCTTCCATGTAATATTGCCTGTTTTATCATTTCAAAGGATAGAAAGTAATTGCCGTTCACACTGGTAACAACCCAACAATAAAAAGACTTTCCCTCCCACAAACTATGTCTTACATTTCATTTGTCATTGAAGGAAGTTTAACTGACCAGTCTTGAATATCTGAAAGCCTAAATAAGTTCAGATCATAACTAACTCAAATATGGGCCTAAACGTCTTGGCAGATTGACTCACTTTAGCTGGCTTGTTTTTTCCTTCCACTGTATTTCCATTCCCTGGTTTTGTCCAAGACCAGAACAGCAGGAAAGAGTAAAAAATAACTGTCCCCTTGCTGTTTCTAGCATGGCGACAAGGAAGCACTGGAAGCCCATATAAGTATTCCAACTCCATTTCCACATCAAAGACTAAAACACTTTAAGCCTGAATAAGCATCTGCATTTTGGATGCTTTTCCTAGCTGAACTAAACCTTTTGAGGTTCTGCCATTGCTATTAAATGAGACTATTCATCACAGTAGTTCATACATTTTCACTGCTTAGATCCAATTTAATGTTGGAGAACTCCATAGAGACAAAAAGTAAATCCTATGACAGATAAATACTATAAATGATAAAAGGTTTCCTTAATAAAGTTCTTAAAAAACATGATCTGCAAATTGTTGGATTTTTTTTATGCCAGGCTTTCCATGGGATTTATATATAAGCTACATCACTAAACATGTTGGTAGTGTCAGTAATTTTAACCTTTTTTTTTTTCTTCTCTTTTTTTTTTTTTTAAGAAAGGCTAATTCACTTTCAGTGTTTCCCCTAAAACTATACTGCAATGGCTCATTGCTCATTAGTATTTGATAGGTACACCCAATATACTTATGGTTTTATTTAAACCATCAGCACTGGGATCAATAGGTTATTCTTGGTTATTATGTTTTCATTCATTCACAGATACTTCCAGGAATTTCTTGGGCCTCATTTATTGAGCCCTCTGCTATTAGTTAGTACTATGTACTTCATAAATGCATCCATTCCCAAGGGCCATTACATTGGCAAATGTTTTTTATTAGATGACTTCAGGCTTTCCATTTAAGCAACTCCTTTATTTTCATGTGCAGTATAATAGACACTCTTCTCTGAACAATTTTTCCTTCTGATAAGGTAAGTGACAATCCGATTTCAAACTACAGGCAAGGACAACTTCATGTGATCACGGGTTTTAGTCCATCATACAATAATCACATCTGTTTAGTCACTCAGTTTGTCATTTGACTATTTAAGGAACACTGACATGGCATCACCATCCATCTGAGAAAGATGCTTAAGTGCTCATCCAAGCTTCTTATATCTAAGTTATATCTAAGTTAAAGTTAGCAGACTAAGTCCACCACAAGCATTAGCAACTGGTTCAAAATACTTTGGTTCAAACTAAACCAAATTTTCCGCTCATATTTCCAAGAGCAGCAGAACACATTATTCTAATTTCAATAAAATACTGGACTTTGCGTAAAATATTGATAGCAAAACATTACACTATTTTGCTATTTGCTTTATGCACTCATTCATTTACTGCATTCCCCAACAAAACTATTGATCATTGTCAACATTTGTAATTATGCTTCTGGTTTATTTATGTAACAGTACCAACAGGCTTATGACACTTTTGACTTTTTCACCCCTTCTTCTGAGATTCTTTACTTGACAGGTAAATTTGGGGCTTATTGGGTGAGGTTTCATTTCAGTGATAATTGCTTTAAGTTGCAAGTTCAGCAATGCCAACAGCTTTGGTATACCAATGACAGAACAAAACCTCTACAGCTGGATGTAGTGATAAATCAATCAATCTAAACTGAATAAATCATTGTAATAATCAAATTATTACTATTAGGTATATCAGTGATTAAGATTTCTTTTTATTATAACCCAGCTAGCTTTTTTCCAGATATACTAAGTTTCCTTAAAATCAGGTCTGTTTTACATAATGGCACTTTAGGGGCTGCTCTCTGTATTGTATTTATTTTTTCAGACTACAAACAGACATTGGAAAGTACAGTTGTTTCAAAGGAAGCCCGCTTTGGAATTTAAAAAATTGATAAGGACTGATCAAATTCAGCATGGTGGAAGTCACGCATTTTTGTTTTGAGAGCCCACATCAAAGGAGGAAGGCAGGAAAATAAAACTCCTTGCGGTGCTTAGACATGAAAAAATTCAGTGATACCCTCAAAAGTTGCCTTAAAAAAAAAAGCAGAAAATGCCACGTGGTAGTTTTTGGACCAATCCATTAATTGATAACATTAAAATATGTCGCAAATGTCATAACAATATTTAGGATTAGTAAACCATTGAATTGTCAAATATCACAAATCATTTCTTGAAAGTCCTTTCTCCATGTGTGCAGAAATAGTGTGGAAAAGCTCAAGTGGCCAGGAAATTTCAATAGTATGCTGCTTTTTAACTGGCTGCTGCAGCATTTGAAAGCATTACACTGGAAGATATTCGCTCTCAGATCAAAATCAAACTAACACCACTTCACCGTTGTTAAACTATAACCTTCTCAAGAGAAACCCTTGGCACAACTAATTTCTTTTTTCCCCAATCACTGTTAGTTGAGGCTTAACAGAGGCACTTTAAACTAGCATTTGGTGCTTGTTAAGAGTCCTCCCAGAACAGAACTGCAGTCGTCCAGCAGGGAACCTTGAAGCTCCGGTGAGGAGTTTAGGATCAGTGGTGAGAGTGTGCAAGAGCGAAAGCAGACTTCGAGGGTAGTATCCCTCCGTATAGTCTGGGAGCCCTGGGTTGACACTCGCCTCATTCCATATTTTAGGAGGCTCCCGAAACCACCAAGTGCAGCGGTATGCATGTATTTGGGCCTTGCCTGCCTGTGCATATTTAAGTAAATGCAGTTAACCAGGACCAAACCATGCCCCTACGAGCTCCTTCCATTGCTTTGTTGTGTACAAAGAAAAATCAGCTAGCGAACGCTGCAAGAGAGCTCACAAACTACTTGAAGCAATACTATTCTATTGCTATACACTACGACGGGAATACAATATCGCACCAAATTCCTCACCATAGCTGCTAGTACTGCTGTCATCGTACAAAAGCAACCTTTATCAGTGAGTGGATGCAGTTGTCACTTGAGCAGCCTACTTTTAGTATGTATAGGAAATGAGCAATTTTTCACTTCAGGGTATAACGAGAGCAACAAGCACACATGGCATTTGCTTTCAATATTAACTCTTAAGGCTCTGTGCTCTACTGTAGCGAATATATGCTACTGATGAAGTATAGCATATACTGGGCATGTCTGCATGTGCATATTAATGCAATGCAATAAACACTGGAGCTTATCGCGCCACAGTTTATAGCTCCCAGGCACTGCATTTATATGTGCGCCTAGGGGCGCAGCACATTGAGCCAAGTCAGAGCAGCCCCAGTTGGCATGGGGCCTGGGGGGGTTCAGTGTCATTGTCCGAGTGGGGCCTGGGGGGGGTCACCATCTCAATGTGCTGCTGGCTGGGGCACAAGCATGCTTCAACGTGGGGCTAGCTAGCAGGCAGCCCCAACACTAAAGTACCCTCATGCCCCAGCCAGCCAGTTCAGTGTCTACACATGTGCTGCTGTGGAGTAAAAAAACTCCACCGCAGGACAGTACTTGTATTTACAAGTCGTCTGCAGTAGGGTAGTACTTGTGTTTACAAGTACTACCTTGCTGCGGAGTTTATTAGTTTACTCTAACCTAATAGCTCTGCAAGGGTAGACGCCGAGACATTTACTGCGGAGCTAATTAGTCTACTCTGCAGTAAACGTCCCATGTCGACGTGCCCACCGAAAGACATTTGAACTCAGGTGTTACATATCCGAGACAATATTCTAAGGTACAGGTTCGTGAAAGATGAGATTTTCAAAAATGTAAGGTAAAACTTCAGTGATTTTAATGTGGGTATAGTTCAGACATTCCTGAGTGCCTGAAAATCCCACTCTAAAGGACAACATAGATTGCCTCTAAAGGACAAGATAGATTTTTTTTATGTTAATCCAAAAAAAAAAAAAAAAAAAAAAAATTGCATGGGTGTGCATTCATTATTCTTTCACTGCCCCGGCTTTATGTCCTTCACTAAGCCTTTCAGTGATGCTGCGTGCCCTTAAACGGCTTTCACATTCTAGCCCAAGGTGGGGGTGCTCCTCTACCGGAGTGTGTGGTAGACTTTGCATAAATATGCAACAAATTGTACATTGTCTAGTAATTGCATAACAAAATAAGGCTGGGGGGGGGTCACTCAACTTTTCCCTAAATTCATTTTTAGCTTCAAAAGAATTAGGTATGTAGCCATAAGCAAGAGGTAACTTTTTTAAATAAACAAAAGCACTGAAGTAATGGAAGGCCATAGAATATAAATGTATTCATCCATTTTTTAATTGTTTTGCAAATAGTTTAAATGCAAAATACTTGTGTTCATAGCAAATTGGAGTCATGTTTACCAGTTTACAGCGAGCCAGAAATTACTATATGTAGATAGTATTACAAGTTGAATATATGATTATATGCACCCAGCTTATTGTAAGAAAACAAATTAACACTGCTGTAAATAAAAGAAACATCTGTCCAGTCTTTTGTCGGCCTTCTAAGTTGTAACAGTAATTGAGTCAAATATAAGACCTCTTATTAACTAGCCAATGTAAATTTGCATAAAAGATATTGTGGTAGATTTTCAGAAAAACCTAGCTTAGATGCATTGAAGGTCAATACGAATCATGTTCACAATTTCCTGATGTGCTTTTGAAAATCTCCCCCCCTGCCTCCACTAATAATCCTAGAGAGGAAGCATGTTATTTATGATTAAAGAAATGGCTCAGTGGCTCTGTTCCTAACTCTGCTACAGATATTTTATAGGACCTCAGGCAAGTCACATTGTTCATCTTGGTTCATCTACATGAGTGCTTTACTGCAGTTGACTAATGACCTCTACAGTAAAGCATCACTGTCTACACATGCATCCCTATTAGGGTTCAGTATGTTAATTAACTCTGCTGTAGGATAGTACTGTCTGGGACAAATACTATCATACAACGGAGTTATTTAGTGCACCAAGATGCATGTGATGGCGACTGGGGCTGGCTGGCGCATGAGGGTGCTTCAGTGCAGGAGCTGCCTGCTAGCTAGCCTCAGCTAGCCCCACACTGTAGTATCCTCGTGTCCCAGCCAGCCCTTGTGCAGCATGTTGAGCCAGTGTGGAGCAGCTCCAGGCTCACAGGCTGACCCCACAGCTGGCAGTGGCTGCTTCAGCCCAATTCAGTGTGCTGCAGCCCTGGATGTATGTGTAAATGCAGTGTCCAGGAGCAGTAAACTCCAGCACGAACTGCTCTGGTGTTTAATGCTACATGCTAATTGCACATGTAGATGCACCCAGTGTGCCTCAATCACTTTGTTACACAACAGCATTAATTTATTTTGGGGGGGAGCGTATTGTACAACTCAGTTCATTCAGCAGGGGCAATGCGTAGGGGGTGCACACAGGTGCACGTGCACCCCCTGAGCATGGCAGTGCACCCCCTACAAGAAGACCAACCATGTTGGCAGCACCTGCGGGTGGTCGCTGCTCACCACTGCCAGTGTCTGCAGCCAGTCCGTGATCCCTGCTGGCCACCACCAATGCTGGCGGCGGCGGCTGCAGGTGGTCGCCAATCCCTGTCACCCCCGCCACCGACAGTGCCTGCGGCGTCTGTGGGAGCTCCCCTGCTTGCCACAACCACCGCACTCCCACCACCGCCATGCTCCCCCCCAGCTGCCGGGGGCCCGAGTCATTCAGCCTTGCAAAGCATATGAAGACCCTCTGATGAAAGTTGAAATAAATGTCTAAACAAATAAAGGAGTTCAAAATGACCAGTTAAACACATTCAAGTTTCAGATGTATTTGATGGGACATTCCTCTACACAAAATCAGGTGGCTACCACATTTCAAACTGATGGTGGACGAGTGTATTCAAAGAGTGAAGGCAGGCATATCAATTGAAAGGCTCTGAAGTATAACACACCTGGAAATGTTTCACCCTGGGCACATCTACAAGGGCAAATGCTGCTAGATGGGTTTACTCCATGGTAAATTACTGCCGAGTAAACCCACACTGAGCAGGCATCTATATGTGCAGGCATTTGGGAGTATATTTGCTCCCACCTTGCTCTGCCCCCCTGAAGGAGCCAAGGGGACCTCCAGGCTCCCGGGGATGCTAGCTCAGGGCCTGGCAGTGAGCACAGGGCTGGGAGACAGCTGTCTCCTGGTGGGGGCTGGGAGATTGCTCCCTGCCCCCAGAAGCTGCCTGCCACCAGGACGGGCTCTGATGGGAGAGCCCAAGCGGGGGCAATGTCCCTCTGTCCCAGCAGCAGGGAGCTCCTGGCTCCATGACTGGGGACAGGGAGCTGGGAAAGAGCTGTGGGGAGAGGCAGGTCCTAGCAGCAAGCAGCTCCCAGGGCAGGGAGCAATCTCCCACCCCCTGCTGCCTGGCTGACCAGGAGCAAATTTGCTCCCGGTCAGCCATCTACACATGCCTTACTGTACAATAACTACTTTGTAATTAATTTTTCTACCTTCATTTGCAGGTAGCAGATGAACTGCAGAGTAGACCAAATTACTGTGCAGTAAACATCTGCACGTGTAGAGGGTGACACTACGCAGCAAATCCATCCACTGCACAGTAAAGCACCTAGTGTAGATGCACCCCCCTGGGGATACATGTACACCCCTGTGCCATTCCTGGCTGAAATGTTTCAAAACGGTGCAGCCTCCTCTAGCACCAGCCAAAGGGTTCTACAGGAGGCTACAGTAACCTGAATCTCCACTTTCAGCTCCTCCTTTCCCTCACAGGGATGGGAGGTAGATGGGAGGAGGAAAATGAGAGCCAAAGAGGTAAGCAGGGGTAGAGTGGGCTCCTAAATCCCCTGAACTTCTCCTCTCCCTCACAAAGGGAAGGAATAGAGGGGGTTGGTGCTGGAGGGCCCACCTCTAGTATCAGTGGAGATCTAAGTGAAGGTAGGTGGCGCATGTAACCAAAAGTGAAAAGCTCCAAAATTGTATTTTACTGAGATCCTATTTTGGATCATTTCATCCATATCTGGAAAGTTTCAAAGGACAAGTACTGGCCCTTTGAGACATTGTAATCATTATGTACGTCCACACCCAAAAGGTTAAAACACCTAAAAACTCTAAGAGCTGACGTGGTAACACCTGACTTTCCTCATTGTGGGTCTCGCTCGGTAAAGCAAGAAGCAGTTTCCTTTTCCACATCACTGCAAGTCATGGCCAGGAGTCCCAAGTGACACAGCACTGCAGGGCTAACATTTGCTGATGTATCTAGCTAGAATGAAGGTTCAGTAATAGTCATTTGAAAATTTATATTTATGGTGACAGTAAATATTTCTGTAAAACCACAGTGCCATCATCTGGTGAAATACCCATACTGGCCTTTACAGTAATGGCACCGCTTGGTTATTTTAAGTGTAAACAATATTTTTATATACTAGGAACTTTTGTGGCCTTACATTAAAATGTGGCAGTTTAATTATGCCTGTAGTTTTGTTGAAATTATTTGCTCACTGTTTTGGGGGTTTTTTGTCTGTTTGTTTCATCATTGCTATTTGGCTCAACCAATTTCCCCATAGTTGCAGGCCCAGCTTAGTTATTTAAATCTTACAGGATGGGATTTTTTTTAAAAAGCAATGGACTTTCAAGGGTTGGTGAAAAACTTTTATCCAGAGGGGGAAAAAAAATCAATATGTATAGGAAAAAGAGTCAGAATTCAGCAAAGAATCAGATAAAGGTCTTGCAGCCCTGGGAGACAACATCAGAAGAGAAGACTGCTTATAGTAGTACATTAGGTATACTGTTATTTTAATTACAAACATTTATCAACTGTAAATTGTCCAAAGAAGAAAATTAGTGGTTGCTTTGACCCGTAATCAAGTACAATTTGACCATTATTGTCATTGAGGGCATAAGTTCAGCCTCATTCTTCATCTTGCTACCCGATGCATCTCAGAGGATTGCGATGAAGATGAACAGCAATGTCTCAGCCAGTGGGGATGGAGCTGAAAGTGGGTTATGAGCTGGGAAGCCAAAAAATGTCAGCATCAAAAATCCTTGTGCTCTTGGAACCAGGCAAGCACCCTTCCTCCCAACGCTGTTTAGAAAGCCAACACATGTTGCTGCAGCTTTCTAGCCACCCCTTCTTTCCTGCTCACCCACATCTGAGAAGAGGACAGCACTAATCTCAGAGGCTGGGGACTTGCTTGAGTTTAAATGCAGCTAAGAAGGCAGAAGTTATCACAGGCCCCAAACTGCAAACATTTTTGAAAGACAGACCAGCTGAACTTTGGGACAGACTATTCTATTCCCTTTGAATTGAAACCCACTGCTGGGATCTCCCAAGGGAACGCAGTAGCAAAGTGGATAAAACGATACACACTGACAAAACCAGGCATAAATTCTCTGTGTTATCATGACGTTTTCTACTACAAGTCCGCAAGTACACTTTTATGCGTTGAACGTAAACGCTGGACAATAGCACAGCACTGCCACACTTACTGGTTTAGACCCTGACCTAGAAGAATGTCTGTCCGTGGGGATTCATCTGGACACGACAGGCAATGGCATGGGGAAAATAACTAAGCCACTCCTGTTCATGAGCAAGTTTTTAATCAATACGCCAGAGCACACCTCTAGTTTATATGAACCAATTTTTTTTAAATGCCTGCAACTTGAACAAAAATGCCTGAGAATTAAACATAAGTGGACAAAAAGGGCTATTAATCTGGCAGTAATGGTTATTAAGTGATCTCACAGCCTTGAGAGCTTGTACTGAGAAATAGCAATGGACATGGTATTTCTGCAACAGACAAAGGATCTGTGTTAACAGTTCTTTTCCTAGACACATTTGAGAGTCTGCAGGCTTTCATCTCAACTAGCTGAAGTGAGTACAACTGTCTTTGAGTATATCAAAAAATGAAAAGCTGCCAGCAACACTTACATGTACTGCAGAAAACATTCTGCATGACTTCCATCTGGTATTCATCAATCTAGCTGGATTTAAGGATGGCATATGTTAGTGTACTCCAACAGCCTAGAGAAAACTAATCGCCTTGCTGTCCGCCACTCAAACATAACATTTTTTGCACAGACCCGGCATGATTTTAATTTGATTATTCTCCCCATACTGCATCATCTTACAGCAGCCAAAAGCTCTGTGGGCATTCTCAATGTAAGCAGCAATTTTGCAAGAGTCCTGGATGGGTTAACTGCAGGTTTCCTTGCAGCACAACTCTGCCCTTAAGGCAATGATCCAGAAAAACCTGATACTGATGAAAGACTGACCCGTTCACCACCCAAGTTGTCTAACTTGAATGAATTGGGATGAGGGTATTGCTTTGCCCACAAAATAGACAGTGAGATCCAAACACATCCTCTTTTCTTATATTAACAGCGCTTAATTTGTTGCAAGTCTTAAAAGGCAGTTAGCCAAGCCAAGTCATCCCAGACTGAGCTCAAGTAAGTGTTTTCCCAATCTAACCAGTGTTTTCTACCGTCACTGAAAGTAGAGCCCTTCCAGCCAAGTCTGGAAGGAAGAGAGCTCCACCTAGGTGCAGTTAGAGGCAAATAGAAATATGTGCATCCGGTCACAGATGGGCTGAAGGATTTTTAATGCTGTTGCATTTAACAGCAGAGCAAAGCAATGATCTAGCCAAACTCTAAAATAAAGAAAGGAGGTCAACCATATGGCTTACAGAGAACAGGACAAAGACAACAATATGGAGCAAAAGCCAGTGAACTCAAAGGAGATCCCCTTTCATTTCAATGGGCCCCAAGCTCCCAGTACCAACCCTTGTAGGGTGTTACTTCTAAAGTAGGGTCCCTTACTTCTAAAGTTTCAAGCCAGCAGGTATAGAGTGGACTCCTCTTTGTCACTAAAGGACACAAGCCCCATGAATTCCTACACATCTCAGTCTTTTTGTTCATTCAGTGACATGCTAAAATGGTTACTATTAATAAGTTAGACAAGGCATCCCAGGTAATGTTGAAGAAATAACCAAAGAAAGGAACCCAGCAAACTGAAAGGAGTGAAGTTGATATTTTAAATTCAGTTGAAAACTGTGCTTTCTCCTCCGCTATTTTCTAATTCTATAGCCACAAGTTAAATTCTGTATATTCCACGTTACTGAGGGCCTCACCATCGAGTAAGAAATACACAAACCTGAACAGCAAGTTTTCCACTTTAGGGCGAGAAGCTGCCTGAGAGGCAGCTTCCAGGTGGTGGGGGCTGCTTGGAGGATCACCCGACCGGGACAGGACCAGGCTGGGGCAAGATAAGTCCAGGACCTGAGCCAGTCAGGGGGTCTAGCCCTGTGAGCCGGAGGAGAGGAGTTCTCTGCAGCAGGCCAGAGGGGCTCCCAAAGAGCCCAAGAAGGTAGGGGAAGCAGAGCAACTCTGCAAGCCTTGGAACCAGAGGGCACGTTTACACGTGCATGAATGTACTTTAGTTAATGCACATTAAATCTAATACCTCCACTGTGAGGTACTAGCCTGTCTTAATGTGTATTAACTAAAGTGCATGGTTTTTAAGTGGCATTTAATGCATATTAGCCTGTTTTAATGCACATTAACTAAATAACACTTTTTTTAGTGATGCTTTAATGTGCATTAAAATAAGCTAATGCACATTAAAGTGCACATGTAAATGTGCAGAGAGACTATTACCCAGGGCAGAGAAGAAAGGGCTTATGCAGGCAAGAGGCCTTGGTTTTATGTTGGTATTACCGAATTACAAGCCTTGAGCCCTGCTGGAGCCAGGCGCAAGTACTACAAAGAATTCCCCAGCCCAGAGAAGAGGCTAAATGGGGACCCAGAGGTTGGCCTACAAGCCCAGGACTGCTCTTACCCAGCTCAGCGTGCTGCAAAGGGGCTGGGTGGGTCATGAAGCAGGCAGGCCCTGCACTAAACCTCACTCTTGCCCCAGCCAGCCCCCATCATTGTCTACATATACATTTTGCCTCATGTAACTACTCTGCCATAGGATAGTGCTTGTGTTGGGCAGTGCTCTCCTACAGCAGAGTTAATTAGTAGAGCTGTGCAAAACAGGCCCTATTCAATTCAGATTCGGCCTGAATAGGGGACAGTGATTCAATCCGTTAATTCGGATCACTGTCCCTGATTCGATTCGTCCGAATCTGAATCTGAAGATTCAGTGCTGATTTGGAGAATCAGTGATTTGGCCACAGATACAGCATTAAAAGTTTTTTTCTACATACCTTGAGGTAGCAGTGCGGCTCACGATCACTGCAATGCTGGGATGCATGGAACGTCCCACAGCAGCGCAAGGGGCTCTCCAGCATGCTTGGCAGCGAACCCGGAAGTGGACCAGCTCAGCGATCGGCCACAGGAAGACCCCAGGTGCCCCCCCCAGACCCAGGAGGCACCAGTCACCGAGCTGGGGGGGGGGGGCCTGCATGCTCCCTAGTGGATGAGGAAGTGGACCAGAAGTCCTTCCGGGTCTGCCGTTGAGCATGCTGGGGAGCCCCCCGTGCTTCTGTGGGACACTGCATCTGCCCCAGCACCACAGCGTTCAGAGCCCCTGCTACCTACAGGTATGTAGAAAAAACATTTAAAGCTGTATCTACGTCCAAACCACTGAATCTCTCCAAATCAATTCGGGGAGATTAAAGGGTCCTTTGATTCAACTCAGAGATTCAGCCACCAAATTGGACCAAATCTCTGCCAAATTGAATCAGGGACCAAAGCTTTGCCCTATTAATTAGCTTACTATGGTGTAATGGCACTGCACGTGTAGATGGTGATGCTTTACTGTGGCGCTAATTAGTCAGCTCTGCAATAAACATCTCATGTAGATGTACCCGCTATGCATGATATTAGTCCAAAGCCAAAAGGCCCATGATTTATCATCAGGGATCCTGGTTTTCTCCGTTTAAAATCTGCAAATTCTCCGATAAAAATTGCAAATCCTCTGACAAAAAAACCCAAAATCCATGTATTTGCATGATTAAAATGAAACACCACTATATATCAGTTGAACAAACAGTTTTATTGATATATTTACAATTATAAACAGGTTTGGAAGCCTACCAATGCCTCAATCACTATAATAAAATAAGTTCTAAATACCTATACATTTTGGCTTTTGATTTTGGGTTTATCATGGGAGGTATAACCCATGGGAGGTGGCGGCTGCTGCAGCAGAGCAGAGCGCGGAGCCTAGCTCCCCCTCTCCCATGGGCAGCACAGCCAGAGTGAAGTCTGTTGCAGGGGGTGGATGAGGGCTGGCTGCTGTAGGCTTGGGCTCCACACCCTGTTGCTCCTCCCGGGGTCTCCACAGCCCGGAGGGCGAGACCCGGTATGGCAGAGCAAAACAGGGCAGGAAAACTCGGTGTCACTGACATGAGCCCTATGCTGCCCTGGTGAAGAACCCCCTACCCACCTGGCAGCAGTGAGGGGCACAACCCCACGCCACCCCCTCTGCTGCTACCAGGCGGGCAGGGGGTGCCTCACCATGGTGGCGCAGGAGTCGTGTCAGCAGCACCAAGCTTTCCTGCCCCACTCCACCCTGCTGCACCAGGTCCCACCTTCCAGGCCACGGAGACCCCAGGAGAAGGGCAGCAGGGCAGGGAGGCTGAGCCCACAGCAGAGCATGCCCCAACCCTGTGCACAAATCTGGGGGGGCACGTGGCCCCCATTCCCTCCCCGGAAGTGCACACAGTGGCGGGGAGTCTGGTCCCCCCCTGTCCCCTGGATGAGCTGCCCACGGCTCCATCCCACTCCCTGTGGCCAAGCCTAGTAGCCCCAGGCCCCAAGTACCACCCCAGCTGGACAGCAGCCCCAGCCCCAGGCCTACCCATCTCCCTCCCTCACTATGGAGGCCTCAAATTCCCTTCACCCCGCCTCCCCCCCACCAACCTTACCTGCAGGGAGCTGCTCTCCAGTCTGCCTGGTGGCCATATACATGTGTATGTGCGCACACGCACATGGCACCCCTGCCTGACCGCCCTCCTCCTGCTCCCCCCAGTTCCAAAAATTAATATGAGGTGCAGGGCATCCTGGTCTGGCTCCAGCTCATGGAGGGCAGAGCTATACTGATCATAGCCACTGATCATGCTGACTGGGGGCAAAAACCTCTTCTTATATTTGAATAAATGTGGTGACTAACACCTGAAGGCAGTATACAACCTGGCTGTATATAACTTGCACGGAAAACAGTTCCAAAAACCAGCATTACACCTGCTTTCAGCACTCAAACACTGAGCATCCCTACAGTCCAAGACCCAGCAGGTCAAATGAACCCCAAGATCCTTTCATTTTCATAACAAAACTAAAAGGGCTCTGTACCCTCCTGCAAAAAACCCAAGCTATTCACCAAAAGTTTGGATTCACTGGAATGCCCAAACCTTGAGAGCCCTGGAAGCCAGGATGAGGTCTTAAAATTTAGAAAGGTCATTTCCCAACCATGGCAGTGACTCCCCCAAATCCTTGCAGCCAGGACATGTTTCCAAATGCTATAGCTCTAATATATTAGAAGCATGCTGGACTCCACTTTAAGTCAACATTTGTGTTCTTAGAGGCTACATGTGCAGTCAGTCATACCTATTCTTTGGCATGACAAACCACAAGCCATTGCAAACAGGAAGACACTGGAAACACTGCATCTGATGCATTTACCTCTACCATATCGCTGGCTGCTTATAACCCTGTCAATGATTTTTAAAAAATAAAATACAATTTGATCTTTTGGTCCCAGAGAAGTAACCTTTTTCAAAATCATGAACATTTTCATAGGACAGAAAAACCATTTCCTACCCACAGCTAGTGCCTGAAGACAAAAGGACTTGGTGACGTCCCTGGCTGATGTACTACTCACTATCCGCCAACCAAATCAGACAATGAAAGGAAGGCTGAGGTTTAGCAGTGGCATCCCTTCAACCAAAGAGGGCCTGCTGACTGGCACCTTTCAAGAGGGGAAAAGAAAGGATGTTCATCTTCAGACCCCAACTTTCAGAATCTGTTGCTGGTATAAATAAAAATGAAATGGTCTAAGTAATATGGATTCATAGCATTTAAGGACAGAAGGGATTGTTATGAACATCTGGTCTTTCTTACTGTTTAACACAGGCCATAGGATTCTTTCTAGTATTTCATGCATCTGATCAATACATTTGGGTTGAACTAGAGCATACCTTTAAAAATAATATCCAATTTTGAATAAAATCTTACCAACAAAAAAAAAAAAAGCAAGTTACTCCACTGGTTAACCATCTATGCTATTCAAATCCTGCTACTAATTTCTAGCCTGAATCTGTGCAGTTTCAGTTTGCAGTCATTAAACAACCACCCCCCGCCCACGACTGCAATAGTAAGAGGACTTAACAAATAAATGCATTTTTACAACAGGAACAAGTGCTATGCCTGTGGTAACTAGTGGTATCTATCCCCCTAATGCAAAGGCTTCAGTGGTTACAGGTCCCTTCAAAAAACACAGTAATCAAACATCACAAGTTGAGTTCAAAAGGAAATACCCATGGGAGAAGAATGGAACAATCTGCAGAGAAGTGATTGCACTGCTGTTACTCTTATTCCTGTTTCAAGTGCCCCAAGAGCATGGGAGCCTAGGCAATATGGTATCTTTATTCACCTCCTCTCTCTGTTCCCCAAGGAGCTCCCACGTACATTTTAATACATTCACTCTTTCTACGTTATGCCGCTTCTTTTATACATATGAATTCTAGAGAAATGGCACCAGCAGAAACTTTGCAAAAGTGTCATTATCTTAAATATGTCTACAAGCTAGCACTATGTTTCAGATGACGAAGAAATCCGTGTCGCTCCTATTAACTTTATTCAACACCATCTTAATAGTATAAAGCAAAAAAAAAAAAAAAAACAAAAACCCTATAATCAGTAATCCTTGCTTTCATTTATATCTTCTCACTGTTCTATTTTCAGCATTGGCATAGTCATGAAAAATGAAGGAAGCCAACAGTGCTGTTTTATATCACAATCATGATAATGATCTGGAGACCAGTTGTAAGTTATTGAATTGTGTGTATTGACAAGCAAGTTAAAAATAAGAAAAATGAGGCAAGGTTATCAAGTCATATATTTTGTGAATTTATTTAACGTGCAGTTTATTTCTGCTCCTGAGTGCACAGAGCTCACTAGCGTACTTCGTAAAAGCAATTCAGTCTTAACAATGTAAGGTCTCATTATGGTTCTCTGCAGTTCTTCAAAATACATTTTATATCACGAAGATTGTAATATATAATGAAAGAAGTAGTCCGGAAATCAATGTCAGTCTTATAATTGTTCATCTCACATGTATTGCATTTAGCAATGGAGCAAACAATTGCACTAGATTTCCCAGAGGCTTCCCTCCTCTCCAAACACATGAATTTAAACATTAAAGCTCCTATTTGTAATTACTGGAGCACTTGTGGCTCATATCATAAGTACAGGCCTAGCCTGCAGCAAAAACAATGAGTAAGAGTTGCAATAGTACATTCCAATTAATCATCATGAAGTATGACTGTACTTAATGGTTGGTACTCAGATGTTAGCTAAGTCGCATGGAAAAGTTTAACCACAAATATGTTACCAAGAGAAACATGACATTTTCTGTTGGCTGCAGTAATACTTTGTTATCTCTGCCAATGAAGATAATTTTCTCTTCTGTATATGGGATGGCCCAACATCCTAACACTTCCAGCCACAAAACAAAACTTTGACATGACTGAGAGCTGCGGGACACAAAATTTCAGAGATGTGCACGCCCCAGAGCCAGCGATCTGGACATAGCTCTGATGACAGATCAAAATCCAAACATCAGATAGGAGGCAAACACTGTGATTTCGTGAATTATATAGACTAAAAGTATCCAGCGATTAAAAGTTTTCTGAAGACATGGGTTAGGTTAAGTATATTACTTTGAAATGACAAATAAATCACGGAAGCAGCATAATTATTCCTTGGTTTATGATCATAAAGGGCTTTTTATTAAACCACCAAAACAGTCCAATACTGCAGCTTGGCGAACTCTTCTGTTAGACTGGTTGATGTATATAGTCATGGTAATTTTTTAGGACTTCCTTGTAATTGGTATTTAACATCTGCTAAAAAAGTCGGAATTTGACAAGTTTATGTAGTTACTGTTCAGTTACTTTTAACCGAAATTCCCCCTTGTCTGAGTGTATGATTGGGAAGCGAGTAGAAGAGGAGAAATGTCTGATTAACTGCAAAACAGCCATCTCTGTTCAGATAAAAAGCAGGTTGTCTTACTCTCTTCCTGAATACATTATGCTAAATCTGCATGTAAATGAGAAATGTATAAATAGAATTGGGCATTAACTGACATTAAACAGTTTTTTGGGGGGGGGCGGGGGGGAGGGAGCGAGGGATGTTGTTATTAAAGGAGTTAAAATCTAACATCTGTTTTTAATTCTGCCAGCTTATTTGTCTGTTTATACCTACAGGCTTTCAAGGCATCATTCAACACTGCTAATTAAAGCTGACAAGTTTTGTTCACTGCAATGCTTTCTTCTGTCCCTGCAAGCCACTTACTCATGTCACTGCTGTCATTGGAGGTGACATCGCTTCTTGACGGAGGGATGACATGGGGCCAGAGAGCTGCCACAAGGGACCAGAAGAGTTTCACCTTGTCCTCTGTCAAATAGGGAAAGGAAAAAGTGATGGATGTTAGTGACCAATGCTTTGTCCTCAAGCCTCGTCTCCAGTCTGGGTCACAATGCAGTGATTTCCTCCCGTGCCTGACAGCAAATACAAATCCACCGTCATATTTTTAAATGTATTTCGAAAAAAAACACTGAGATGGGAAGTTACTATTTATATGATATACACACGTTGTATATACACACACTGTACACACACACACACGTATCATGTAGCAGTAAGAATGCTGACTGCGGACATGCTCAAGGAAATGCGTTCTTTGTATTTTGGAGGGGAGGGGCCGATTCCAAGGACTCTATATGTGCATAGTCGATGCATTTAACAATTTGCATGAGAAGATCCTGCCTTAGTTAAAATAAAATGGCAAATGCGATGGCATAAATCACAGTGAACTGCAGCAAAACTGGCTATTGCAATATTCAATGCTTCATACGCCAAGTTTCTTATCTCATATCTTAATAAGAGCAACAGTACTTAACTCTTATATAGTGATTCCACATCCACAGATCATAGTGTTTCACTAAGAAGGAAGCCATCCTTATTCCCATTTTACAGCTGGAAATGCTGAGGCACAGAGAGGTGAAATGACTTGCCAGCAGAACAGTGGCAGAGACATGGATGGAACCTGCATCTCCCAAGTCTTTGTCCCCTATTCTATCCACCAAAACAAATCTAGTCCGCCCATCACTAATTTGCTGGTGATGCTGCTGTGCTGAGCGTTTGAAACATATAGGCAAGAGCCGACCAATTACTAAACTAGGTTTTTTTTAAGTGGCTCTGCCTATTGACCCAAGGAAGAGGGAGAGACTGATTCTAGCTGGAGAAGCATCAGAGGAGCAAAGCTGTACATGGCAAAAAGCAACTAAGAAAATGTGCATTTGCAATAATCTTGAAATTTGGGGGGACAGAGAGCAATTTCTATTGTAGGCAAGGACAGCAGAGCCCGCTAAGCCATCTAAGCATCACTGCAGCACAAAACATACGTCTGAACAATGGAGCAAACTAGTTCATTATTGCAGTGTTTGGAGTGATCCTGTACTCACAGTTGCCATAGTCAAAATGGTCGGCTGTATCATTTGGACAATTTCTAGAGCATGGTAGATTGTAAGCAGGGCTGTGCGAAACTACGGTCGCTGATTCGATTCAGCGGAGATTTGGCAGCCGAATCTCCAAACCCGAATCGAATCAGGAGACCCTTAAATCTATCTGAATCGAATCGGAGAGATGTGACGATTTGGACATAGACACAGCTTTATATGTTTTTTCTACATATCTCAAGGTACCAGGCAGCTTGTGAATGCTGTGATGCTGGGGTGGATGGAGCATCCCACTGGTGCTGGGGACCCCCCGCACTCACTTGGTGGTGAACCTGGAAGTGGACCAGAAGCACTTCCAATCCAATTCCAGGTCCACCACACAGCACATGGGGGACCCCCCCCCAGCTTGGTGACTGGTGCCTCCTGAGTTTGGGGGGGTACCCAGGGTCCCCCCACAGCCAATCACTGAACTGGGGGGCACAGGAGGGGTCTGCGGCCAAGCAGGCTGGGGGGCCTCCCCACGCTTCTGTGAAACGCTCCATCCACCCCACCATTGCAGCGTTCATAAGCCATGCTGGTACCTTGAGGTATGTAGAAAAAGTATTTAAAGCTGTGTCTGTGGCTGAATCACTGATTCTCCATATCAGCATCAAATCTTCAGATTCGGATTCGGCTGAATCAAATCGGGACAGTGATCTGAATCAACGGATTGAACGACTGTCCCCTGAATCGGACCGAACCCAAATCCAAATCGAATATGGCCCACTTTGCATACCCCTAATTGTAAGTACTGTATAATATACATATATTTTTTATAATATTGTGTACATATATATTTATTTTCATAGATTGCAAGGTTGGAAGGGACCTCAGAAGATCATTGGGTCCAGCCCCCTGCACAAACCAGTAAAGACAACTAGGGTCAGATGACCCCAGCAAGGTGACCGTCCAGTCTCCTCTTGCAGATTTCCAGGGTCGGCGATTGCACCACATCTGGAAAGAGCTTATTCCATGGTCTGGACACTCTAGTTGTGAAGTATTTTTTCCTAATATTGAGCCTGAAATGGTCTTCCAAGAGTTTGTGACCATTACTCCTAGTTTTCCCCAAGGGTGCCCTGGTGAACAGTTGTTCACCGAGCCCTTGATGTACTCCCCTGATGTAGCAGTAAGGTGCTATCAAGTCCCCTCTAAGCCTTCTCTTTTTCAGGCTGAAGAGTCCCAGGTCCCTCAGCCTTTCCTCGTATGTCTTGCATTGAAAGTCTCTGACCATACGGGTGACCCTTCTCCAGACTCTCTCAAGTTTTACCACATCCTTGCTAAAGCACGGCACCCAGGACTGGACATGGTACTCCATCTGCAGTCTCACCAATGCCAAGTAGAGTAGCAGAATCACTTCTTTGGTTTCGTTGGAGATGCATCGATTGATGCATGCCACCGTATTGTTAGCCCTGCTGGCTCCAACGTAGCACTGCTGGCTCATGTTCATACTGTGGTCTATTATTACTCCCAGGTCCCTTTCATTCATGGTGCTGGTCAGGTTGGTGTTGCCAAGCCTGTAGGTGTGCAGGGGATTGTTCATCCCCAGGTGGAACACTTTACATTTCTTGATGTTGAACTTCATCTGGTTACGGTCCGCCCAACTTGCCAGCCTGTCTAGGTCTGCCTGTATCTGCAGCCAGTCTTCGAGCATGATCACGCTTCCCCATAACTTGGTGTTGTCCACAAACTTGTCTAGTGAGCTCTTCACCCCCCATATCCAAATCATTGATGAAGATGTTGAAAAGCTCTGGGCCAAGCACAGACGTCTGCGGGACACCACCGGCCACTTCCCACCAAGATGACACCGATCCGTTCATTACAACTCTCTGGGTCCTACCCCGCATCCAGCTTCCTACCCACCTGAGTGTTGAACAATTAAGATCATCTTTAATTTCTAAAGCAGCCTGTACTAATATTTGTAGCAAAGTACTTGGATCAATCATTCCCTGCAAGTGAATTTAGATCCAAAACGAACTCCAGACCTTCAGTGTGTTCTGCAGAACTCACATTTTCTTTTAAGGATTTGATCAAGAAAGGAATTTAGCACCCTGGAGCAGTTAGGATAGAGAAAAATAATAAATATAATCTTGGCATCTCAGAGGTTTCATAGCCATGACTGTTTATTTTGTTCTTGAGGAAATTATTTGTATAGTTTAAAACACTGCAGGAAAAGCCAAGAGCCATTGGGATAGGTGCTTTAAGATTAAATAAATGAACAAATACAAAAGTATCTTCATTGGAATCGCAGATTTTAGAAGGCAGCTTCATTTGTCTAAAGAGGAGGCTTTTACGACCCGATACACAAAAACATTATGACAGATATGCAAATCTGATATTTTTCAGGCAGGAAAGGTGAAACGCCTATATCTGAAAGGTTGAAGTGTGATCTTTAAAAGGAGCCTGAAGCTGGTTTCTGTCATCTTTCTTTCTCTCCTTGATTCAATCAACTGACCCATAGCTACAAAAGTTAGGGGTTCATTGGTAGTAGGAAGAGGAATACCAGTCCCAGAAACTGGATCATTCAGCTTCAACCAGTTTACCTCTCTTTTCTCAAAAAAGCCTTTGCACCTTTCAAAAAAAGAGATTTGTTTACAATGGCAAGGGTAAGGCAACCTGAATCTAAGACTTGCTACCCCTGTAGTGTTACACATACATCGCTGTAGAAAAGAAGAGCTGGAAGGGACGCCCGAGTTCACCCCTAGTCCAACCCCTGCTCAAGGCAAAATCATTCCTGTCTAAACTGTTCCAGGTACGTGTCGGTCTAACCTGCTCTTAAAAACTTCCAAGCATGGAGCTTGCACAACCTCCATTAGTAGTCTTTTCCAATGCTTACCCACCCTCACAGTGAGAAAATTCTTCCTAATCTCCAACCTAAATTTCCCTTGGTGCCATTTAAGATTACTCCTCCTTATCCTGTCCCCTGTGGCAATAAAGAATAGTCTATCCACCATCCTCTTTATAACCACCTTTTCGATAGAAGACTATTATTAAATTCCCCCCGAGTCTACTCTTCTCCAAACTAAATAGTCCCATTGTTCTTAGTAATGCACAAACACACGCTGAGGACCGGCTTTATTTGCTTTGGTACAAACCACTACTATTTGTATGTTATTTGCTCACTACAAAATCATATCCAACCCAGCAACCTGCTAATTTCTCATGAGGAAGGTGGCAAAAGCATTTTGCATGTCTCCCCACTTTCCTGCCCTTTGTCCTTCCCTTTGCATTCCTAGTTGTGTTGCCATTTTTCCCACAGTTAATGAGCCAAAGGGAAAGTTATCTTTACAGCTGCAACGTCTTTCTTCTCTTGAACATGAAAAGGAAATGCGCCCTCCTTTTTCTTCCTTTCCTCATGCTGATAGTATGCTTCTTGTGCAGTCTTCTCCAGCCCCAAGCCTCAGAGATGTCATTACCTATTAATGTTACATTGCTTAGGTCTGTAAGCTAAACTTATATAGTGCTGGGTTTGGGGGTTGGGTTTTTTTTTTTAAGTGTATGACTCAGACTTGAAGATGCTGAGAGTTTCTAAATTATTCTTGTACACATAAAAGTTTTAGTGCAACTGTGCAAACCTTTATTTTTCTTTTAAGAACTGTAAATTATCCAAAGATCTTTTTCTTTGGAGCTCTTCCAGTTCATTCTTCCCCCTCCCTACTAGCAGAGCTGCAGACAATTTAGGCAACCCGCTAGACAAAGCTGATGAGTATAGTACATAAAGTATGTGAAGAGCTTCTGCCCATTGGCTAAGTAGCAGAAAGGCCCTTTCCAGCTTTCTTGGGAGCAGATGTTCTCAGCCGTCCACCTCAGCCAACCCAAACGATAGTGAGCGGCTTCATTCATGTGTAACCTCAGGAGTGCTAGGACAATGCACTGCATATATATAGCATGGCACTTTGAAGGCAGATCAGCTGAATTAAAACCCTGAAAAGGATCTGTCTCGAAGATTTAAAATGCATCACAATTTTCTTTAACTAGAATGCTTTTTTAAAAAAAATTAAAAAAACAAAAACAACAACAACAACAAAAACCATCCAAATCTACAGCTAGCAACCGAAAGTCAGCAAAGTGCATTTTCGTTCTACTTTAGCAGTGCTGCAGGGATACGAATGCTCTTCATTTCCTTTTTAAATGTTGAGCTGCCTCATTTAAATGCAGCTCATATAGCACCCAGGCTCACTTCTGGATCACTAAGAAATTGGTCCGCTTTGAAAATGTCAGGTTCTGGTTAGCAATTCAAATGACCACAGTGGTAATTACACCTTTTCATGTTCTGGCATGTTGCACTGCATCAAAACTGACATAAATGCCTGGTTTTATAATATCACAGCATGGAAATAAATGTCCAAAACGATATGAAAATGTACTAGTAAGAGATTAATAACTGTTCTTCTAGGAAGAAAGATGGTTCTTTCCAACCAGTTCTTTTTTAAAAAAAAAAAAAAGAAAGAAAGAAAAAAAAAAAGCCTCTCCGATAGCATCTCTCCTTGAGGGGAACTGAATTATATTATCACTCACAAGCCATAATGATTTCTGTCAGCATCAGTCAGAATACTTGAAGGAAAGGGGGTGGGGGAAGCCAGGAAGAAGAGGTGGGGGGAAAATAATGCAATCTTATAAATAAGTCCAGGGAGATACTCCTGGAAGGTTCCCCTCCAGCATTTTGATCCCTCTCCCCACCCAGCAAAGTCAAACATATTTCAAGTGTTTTATTTTGATCATAAAATGGAGGAATTATGTGGACAGGGAGCAATGCATCGTGAGTGATGTGCTCCACTATGCAGTCTTCATCTCTGATGCATCGTTTTAAAATACCAGTGTAAAGCAATACGAATAGAGGAAGCTTTTTTCTTTTTTTTTTTTTGGAAGGGAAGAGAAAATATCTTTTGGAGCCTAAAATGTCTGTGGAAGTTAGTTTTGTAAAATAAACACATTCAAATTAAAACAAGCAAGTTGTGCCCTTGATAGACCTCTTTTGCAGAGGCTTATTTATAATGGCGCTTCCAGGCTACTTCTCAGCTAGGGTGTTACTTATCGATATAGCTTGCTGCTTATTATAAAGGGGAGTAGATAACAAGTCTCAAGGCCAGCTCCATTCCAGTTACTCCCCCACTGATCACCAGGCTGAAACAAGATCTTAGAGATAAAAGCCAGTAACCAATGAGGTTTTTGTAGTTCCCACCAATGAGGTTGGATCTGGCCATATATCCCCATACCCATCCCAAGCCAAGAGAGATTTCCCAAGAGGAAACAGCCTTCTACCCCCCCTGTTGAGACCTTCCAGGCACAAGACTGAGAACGTGACACTCGACCCCTTCTTGAGGAGCAGACCCACAGCACAGAAGCTCCCGACAGCAGCACCTGTCAGAGCAACCCTTGTGACAACTCTGACACCTCCAAAGCATGCCGGGGCCTCCTGAATTGGAAGGTTGCAAAAGCAGCATGATGCATTTCCTTGACCTTCCCTTCCTTTAGAAAACACTTGGCAATACATGCATTGCACATACAGAGGTTAACCGTTTTGCCGCTTCTATTGTCTGAGTGCATTACCAAACACCAGGGACTCCTTGGCACCTGCCATTCCCCTCAAAAACTCCCATGTGTCACCCTTCCATCTCTCTTCATGCCACGTGTCTCTTTCTTGCACTCTCCTATTTCCTCCTTCCCCCTGAGCGCTCTGTGCACCAACCCTTCTTCCCCTCTTTCCTGTATGACATGGTGCCCCAGTCTCTCCAATATAAAGAAGCCTTGTGCCTCTAATTCTGCCTCATTGCTCCTTTTCTTGTGCAGTTCCTTTCCTTCCCTCCATTGTGCCTAGTTCTATTTTTTGTCTGGAAGATACACTGACATTTTTTTTAACTGCACTGGGAGGACCCACAAAGTCTAGATAACAAGGTCCTGTGGAGGGGCACGTTACATAGACACTACGCACAATCTTTGGATCTCCCAACAATTACAGGGATGCCGGAAACTGCAGGTCTGCTAATCCGATACCACGGACTGCGCACGTCCACGTGCTGATGCCCTTCTTAGTTTCCAATTTTCACTCAAATCAATAGGGCTCTTCCCATTAAGACTAAATGTTCCTTGGAATGTTTTTAATTGAGTGGATGCAACATTCAACAGTCATTGCACTAAAAATCAAGTCATAAACTGAGTGTACTCCCTATAACAAAAATCAAAAACACAATACTTCACTTTTTCCTCTCTTCTGTGGGCAGGATGAGGTAATGAATGTTCAACATCTGCTCATCATACAGTTAACACACTGTTGCAAGATGCTGGTACGCTACAGTGATGAGCATGAAGCAGCTCCCAGCCTAACTGCAACTTAAGAAGTTGGGGTCATATACTGAATTCTGACAGGGCTCTTTACTGGTGCTCTGTATTGAGAACGGGATGCCACAACTGCAGGATATCGACTGCTGTTGGTTTCTGCCACCTGTTACCCCTTGCCATGTGGGCACACATTTGTAACTCCCTCCAACTCTCCATCCACTATACAGTCATATACACACCTTCTTAGGCCTAAAAAACTCACCGCTGGAACGCTGCATCCTACGTTCTTGCCTGTTATCTCATTTCTCTGCCAACAAGAAAATAACTCTTGGAGACCAAGTCTTCCCTACTGTCCAGAAGCTGGGAGAGTAAGAATAGTACATGCATAGCAAGCACCTTCAAGGATTTCAATGTGCTTTCTAAGTATAGGCTGACCATATAGAAATCCGGGACATCAGGACCCCTGCTTCCCCCACAAGTCACTGGGGTGGGGCTGGGTGCCAGACAGGCAGCAGTGCATGCCCACCCACATGCAAGGTGCTCCACGCCACTCCACCTCCCAGCCAGACTGCACCCCATGCCCCTTGTGTTTCCAGGATGCCCATTATATTCCCCAATAGCTGGCCATGACCAGCCTCTCAAATCGTGGACTGTCCCAGCTAAAATGGTCATCCTATGTAAGTATTACTTTATTTATCTATAAATTAGATTCTACTTTAATTATAGAGGCATTACCACCCCACTATGTTTCCTCTATATCCCTAGAAGATAGGGAGTTTCACATGGAAGGCACTCCCTAGGAACTGACCTCTACTTCTGTAGCTTCCTTCCTGTCTCAGGACAGAGACAAGAGTCAAGAATGCAAACCAGCCTAGCAATGCTACAAATCTCTTCAACCAGCTCTTACATACTATCTCAACAATAAAATAACATCTTTCAATGAAGCCTTTTCAACTGGGTCTGTTAGTCCACCCTAAACTTAACCTTTGCTTTGCATATTAAAAAAATAAAATAAAAAATAAAAATCGATGGATGGTCCCAGGGAATACTGAACAACATTAATCGCTCACTTCCCTTCCAAAACACTAAGAACACTATTTGATAATTCACGTCTCATACAGCTTGCCAGTAGGGACTGCTCCTATACAGCATTTGTACATTCATCTATTCATGGCTAAGATATCATAATCTATTGACTGAGGGTAAAACAATGCACAAACCAATAAACCAAAAAATGACTACAGAGAGAATGGATTTCTACAGAGACATGAACATCCACACAGGACAACATTATTTAGACTATTTATTGTCCTTAATGCATGGAAAATGAAGCAGAAGAATTCAGAGACATCTGGAATCCATTTCTGCTAGGGAGACTTTGGGGAAGAAGGAACTCGCAGAGTCATATGCCAAAACAGTGAAGAGAGTGCTGCCCTTCCTTAATTCATGATCACTTAAACCTTACGGAGGTGGTCAGAAACCTGCAGCCTCTTGAATTACTCTTCTGTCTTTTACACAGAGAGGTGAGAATTATATGCATCAATAAAAACATGTAATTATTTCTCATTAAATCAAAAAAAGCACTAAAAGGGCCATTTTCTCCCGATGTTTTAAAGCAAGGCTAATGCAATTTATTGAGCAATTTTGTTTTGGGTTGTTTGGGGTTTTTTGGTTAGCGCCTAAATTATTACAATGAGAGTTGCCAGATGATTCCTCCCCATTCTAGTTCACAAAAAGGCTGATTAGAAAGGAAGAAGCATGCAAGATATACAGATCAATTGCCCGTCTCGAGTCACTGACAGACGTCTTTGCAGATTCTAAAAGTTCTGTTTCAGAAAGGAGACAGAACAAGAGAGACGAAGCCTCAGGACTGAGACTGAGAACTCAGTTGTCAATGCATTACTTGACATGAGTATTCAAATTAGAACGCCCCATAAACACTTGCAAATAGGCATGAGAGAACAGGCATCTAAAGGGTTTTGCTATTGCTGGGGAGTGATTGTAAAAAGCCACCCGTTTTAGCCCAGCACAAGTGCACGGACTTGTTTCCAATGGAAACAAAACCCTTCACTTCTTCCCCCAAACTGCAGTTTAGTGAAGTGCAAACTGCTGAAAAGCAGTTGTATCCCACCCCAGAGGTAGCTGCAAAGGACCTTACGTGGAATTTCAGTTTAAGCCAACACATATGACTTGACATGTTAAGTTGAAAGGGAAGCACTTTGCTTATGACAGGGCTGTCTGACTTCTTAGCGGTCAGGGGCCGCACAGGGCACAGGCTGCATCAACAGGGGTCATGCACTAATCCAAGCCATGGGCCCCTGGGCTACATCCCGCACTGTACCACATGCACAGGCAGCACCCTCCACTGCTGCACCTCGACCCCCTACCTTCCCCCCTGCACCATACCTACAGGTGGCCCCCACCTCAGCTGTTGCACTGCAATGGGCTCCAACACTATGGGCTCCACATCCTGGGGTGGGAGTAGGAAATAAAAGCTCAGGGAGGAAGGGTGAGTCTAGACCCTCATTTTGTAGCAACAGACAGAGCAAAGAGGAGGAACAACAGCCTGGTAGGAGCCCACAGACAATATACTTACCCCTCACCAGCTGCACAGAACTTGCAGGCAAACGTCTCCTGTATATTCTAATGGACTCACGTCCTAAACCCCCTAATTCAGGTGAAATCAATGGGGTTTTCTTGAGTGAAACCCTCAAATTAGGACTTGTGCTTGGCTGGGGATGTCGACATACAAAGCGAGCTCCCACTGGCAAAGGCATCTAACAACTGAAAGCGGGGACAGGAGGGGAATAGGAGACACTTTTATTGAAGTGAAAGATGCTCAAGCATAATGTGCAAACATTTTGGGGCAGTGACCATCTTTCCTTCTCTGCACAGTGCCTTGCACAACGGGATCCTGGCTGATGACTAGGGCTCCCACCTGCTAACTCATTAAAAATAATTTACAGTAATAAGGCAAATAGGAACCTGGATTCCCAGTGGATAACCACAGTCTAATAATTTACAAGGAACACATGTCTGAATTCCACGAATACTCTAACAAGAATGTTTTTTGCGACTCTGTTTCATGCTCCCTGAGAATAGTGCCATCAATACAGAATTCAAATGTTTGAAAGCCACAAAGAGCCTGAGCATGTCTTTGACTAATTAAAATTACCCATGTTACAAAGGTCACAAGCTACCCCCTTTGGACATTGCCTAATATTGGCTAAGGTCATTTCATCAAGCAAAATAATGAATCTATGTGCTCAAAAGGCATGCACAATGCATTTGTTTAATTAACATGTTCCTGGATTGAGGCAGATTGATGGAGTCGTTTGAAATGTGGAAGTCTCGCCATAGTGCTCTTCAATCATGAGACTATCCAGATGCAATAATATGCAAAGTTTTTGATCAGGTCATCGTTGGATTTCAGCTGAATTATTAATCAGGCGACAATATTGTTTGATATGAAAACAACCTCTTTCTTTTAAAAAACAGCAATTATTCTAATTTTAAAATAATGAGAAGCACTTTTGAAATTCAAATGAAGATGAAAAACTTGTGAATTTATTTCAGTGTTCGGAACACATAATTGCGACAGATGTATCTTCAAGTTTCTTATCTATATTAGGATTAGTCCCTTCGCCGGCAACATGACAAGAGGAGACAGAGCCAGAACAACAAGGAGGTTCTAATCTCAGGTTCTGAAAATGAATAGCTGCATACTCCTGAACAGGTCCCAACCCCTCTCAGTCTCAGTTGTCTTGCCTGCGATACCATAAAGTTATGGGCTCAATTCAGAAACTGTGGGGTGTGGTTCTTCAGCCTGTATTATGCAAGAAGTCAGCCCAAGTGAACACAGATCACGATGGCACCTCTGAACCTACAAGCAACCCGGCCCAACAGGTAGGAGGGTGCTCTAAAGTCTTGGCCAAGATGTGATCCAGGCAATTACAATTGTTATAAATGATTGCACCAGCATCTCTATTTTTCAGTAAAATGCCCCCCCTCCTCCCATTTCAGCAAGGACTTCCATAATATAACAACATAAATAAATAATAAAGTGGGAGAATATCAGTTTAAAAGGCCTTTGTCCCATTTGCAGAGCACGTGTGTCCTTGATAAAGCATTTCCCACTGGGATTAGTTTCTCTCTGAACACAGATCTCACAGCCAGTCACTCAACGTGATCCGACTGAACCACATGACTATCAGCAATTTATTTTTTTAGCATATTGGCACTAACAAACTCAGAAACATAGTAAATGAAAATAATCTCCTTATGTCACAGAGTAAAAACCTCATTTTTCCAGACACTGATCTGATTACTGTATAAATAAAGCTAATCAGTGTAATTACACATTTAAAAAGTGCATGCTGTGGATCCACAGATCATCACAGACAATTCTTCCTTATGCACCAGCTGTGTTTCACACTTGCTAAGCTAGAGTTTTTCTTATATGTTGTCCCTGCTAAAAACTTGTTTTTAAATTCCTCTTTTGAGCTTATTCTTTTTTTTTTTAAGAAAGAACAAACACATTGTCAATTGAGCAAAGAAAACAAAACATGGGTCTTAACTGTAACCAGAATATTTTGGGATTTAAATAAAAGCCTGCCAGAGAGCACTAGCTGCAGTACTGTGGATTTGATATAGCTATAAAAATAGATACAGATAGACAATTCATAATACATAGATGTATGTGTGTGTGCGCGCGCACGCGCCTGTATAATTACATATGTGTATTAGATATAAACAAACATATATAGGCATATATATATATATTATCTATATGTTGATTAGATTAATAATATACAGAACCCCAAAAGGTACTAGCTTAGCTACAATCTGGCCAGCCGACTTTGTAGTCACTTCTACTGAGATCATACTAACTCTACGCAAGTGGAAGATTCAAGGCAGTACGGCTTTATATCATCAAGACAAACCATTTTTGAGCTAGGGTCCAAAGGCATTCCCTTGCACACAGGTTCAGCAACTCTGGGTAAAAAAGCCACTTTGCCGTTTCTGGCAAATATCCTGCCCTCAACAAATGCATTTTATGCTCATACATAGCCTCTTGGCTCCTTTCTTCCATAGCCATCTGCTGGCATGAAATTGTGCCTACTTACTAGATGATGTGCCAGTTTTATTAGGGCAGAGACAACAAGCATAGGTAGTTTGAAATAAACAGCGCACACAATTAATTTACAGCCATCTTACCGTAAAGATGCAACAACACACTTCAAAAAAAAAAAAAAGAGGGATACTGCATTTTCAGGCCCAAAAAGCAACCACTAGTAGAAGCAGTAAGCAACTTCATGCAACACATTAATAATTTTTACTTCTGCATGTGACCGGGAGGACAATATGACTGTTAGGTTTAGTACCACTGGCACAGGTAAACGAGCACTAAAAATCAGCCTCACGGCAAAGGGCAACCAGTTGGGACAAGCACTAAAAAGCAAAGTTGATGGAGCTCAAGCACGCACATGAACTTCCACTGAGAAGGTGAGAACCAAACAGGCTCATGTAAACAGCATTCGTCTTCAGCTGGAGGCTCATTTTTCTACACAAAAATTGGGTTTCCGTAACTCCAGGAATTGAGGCACAAGGGGCATTTATAGACATGCTCCGAGAGTGGGAGGAGGGGGGGGTTGCTTTAATTAGAGCAGCTCCAAGAACCACTCTAATTAAAGCACCCAGAGCATCAGTGTCCCCACACTGAAAAATGGTGGTGGAGGCACTTTAACTAAAGCTCATTGAATGAGCTTTAAAATACCCTCCACTTCCATATTTCAGTGCAGGGACGCGGATACAAGTGATGCTGGAGTCTGCCGGAGCGTGGTAATTACCGCGATTAATCAAGTCTGCTCCGACGTGCTGCAATTACAGCACGTCGGAGCAGCCTTGCTGCATGTATATTGGTGCCTGTGGGTGGGTGCCAAATTTCAAACCTATTTGAACATTGTGGCCACAGACAGCCATTCACTTTACAGCAACCCCAACAATTGCATCTCCCGCTATGCCACATATGCATGGCAAGATGCACGATTTTGGGATCGGGGATTACTTGCAGTGCAGGGATAGCTTCAGGCCAGAAGCCGAGGGGCTGGATCTTAGGCTCTTAGCTAACTCCTGGATCCCTTCCTGCCAGGCATCACAGCTCCTGAATCCACTTGCCTGCAGATGGTAAGCCAACTACTCTGAACCCCAAAATGTATTCTTCCCTCTCACTGTAACCTTAATGCTAATTCAGAACCATAGAAAAGAGATCATCTCGCAGCTGCTATAAATCAGCATAGTTCTACTGACTTCTGCAGAGCTATGTTGATTATCAGCAAGACCCTTATTTTATGGGCATCAGCATAGCTCCATCGGTGTCAGTAGCTGTGACAATTTACACTGCTGAAGATCTGGCTGTGAGTATTCTGGGGATGCGAATTAGATGCTCAGTGCTGGAATCAGAAAATCTCCTGTTAAATGCACATCGAATATTTAGTGTTTGGAGCATGTCTTGGCTCTACAGCAAACTCTACATTCACAAGTCAAATATTGGTTTTGTTTGTTCCCTGAGCCCATAGAGTAGCTACAATTATTTATAGATTTATTTCTGCTCCTTGCTGAATATAGCTGAATATTATTAACTACACCACTCGGATGTTTTCAATAGAAACACACCCCTCTCGTAATTTATTTGTGAAAGATACAAGAAACTACGAAGAATGCCTTTATAGTTGAAAGTCCAGCCATGAAAAAAAAATAGTTACGGTCAGTATTCTTCTCACAGTTGTTCATGCCGCTAGGACGCAAGCCAAGTCTGCTAACATATAGCAACCACAGTATAATATAGACTTTTCCATCAGAGGGACAGATCCAGCGCCTAACATAATCTTTTTGCACTGCTGGTGGAAAGAAGAGGTGGGGAGGGAGATCAAGCTGACTTAATACAGCTGCTAGAATTTCTCCTTCTATAGGGAGAATTCACAGGACACACACAGATGGTGCTCTGCCCCTTGCCCCTGGTTATTTCGTCTCGGGTCCACATAGGATGGGAATCTCTGAATGCATTAGCACTCAGCAACCCAAGAAGTTGTTAGCTAGTGGCATGAAAGACAACAGCTGTGTGTCTACTCAAACTTACATCCAGAACCATATTATCCCTAGGAACTCCCGAGAAAAGCAGAGTAGAGATGGGACATTTTAGCCCTGGCTTTCACTTCGCACTTGGTGCACGCCAGCTACACCCTGGGCTTCCTGAGGATGCAGCAAACACTTGTTTTGGACTCAATTCTGGCAAGAAATTAAAGAAACCAGGAATATTCCCTTCCCTTTGAAAAAGCGTCTGGATAAACTCCAATGTATTCTGGCCAATAGCTCTTCCAAGGAGAAAATGTGGGGGTGTGCCCAAGGAGGAGAGACAGCTCTTGTTCACGGCGGGTGGCAGCTCAACTGGCGCATAATCTCCGAGATATCGGTGTTTACCGCCAGTCCGAAAACTTATTCCACGTTAAGCTGAATTCTATTCATTCCTACAATTTCTGGACTATAATTACATTATGGATTTCATAAAGTGAAAGCTCGAAAGCAACAATTTAGCCCCGTCTGAAGGGGAGCAAGATTACACTTGCTCAAAATTCGATAGAATTTGTTTGTGTTTGCAGGATTTGCAAACTGCTGCGGGAAAAGAGGATTATTGTAACCACTTTTTTTTTTTTTTTTTTTAATGTTTGTTTATCCATCGTGGTGCAAATAACATCTGTAGCCATCATGCTTTAGCGCACCGAGTTTCCAAGAGACAGAACCATAGCAGGGAGACGGACCTGTTAGAATACATCAACATACGCACCTCCCTGCCAACACAAAAGTCTCGCCATGGCTGTATTTATTAATGCTCTAGCCTGTCTATGGCTAAAAGACCCATTATAGGAGGGTAAACATCCTGCTGTTTCAAGGATGACACCTTCCTTCTCAAAAAAGAAATGGGACACTCCATGATTCAGAAACAGCTTGAGCACAGCTGGATTGTTCATTATACAGGAATATTTAAACAAAAGCACATGCACGCATTTAAGCATAAGTGCTCTTCTGAATAGACATGTTTGTCCTGAACTGAGTCCTTAGTCAGAATGACAGTAGAAACACCGATACATTTCTTTACTACCAGAGACTGTGCATCATCCAGGCTAACCCACCAGTTATGATTGAACTTTTCCAAGAATTCCCTTAATCACTTTTAGCATTAGATCTCTTCTCCTCACTCCTTTCATACTTAAGTTGTCAACACCGTGTCTATGAGGTTAGAAACTGCCGTTATCCCTAGACTGACCATACATCCCATTTGGCTGGGACAGTCCCAGATTTTGGAGGCCACTCCCAGTTGTCAGGTAAAAATTAAAAGAGCATCCCGGGCTTGGGGCATGGAGTCAGAGTGGCATGAGCTGTGAAATAGGAAGCTGTAGCAGACAGTAAAATTGCCCTAAAATAGCTTAGCTTGATTATTGGAATGACCATTAAAAAGCGGAGCCTTTACTGTGAAGTAAAGAACAATGGGTCTTTAATGGGCCATTTACTCCCCTAGCTGCCTGAATAGTAATACCAGATTTGCACCACACTACCCAACCCCACTTCTGGCTGCAGCAGTGCTGCTGACTTGTAAGTGGGGGTGGCAGGGAGGGGAGTGTCCCAGGTTTCACATTTTCCCATATGGTCTCCCTAGTTACCCCCATTTTACAGAACTGAAGTCAGAGGCAGATATTAATCCAGTGTACACACTGCCCAGAATTAAAGAAGGAAGCTGTAAACTGAATGTTGGCCAACAGAGTCCCAGACAAGCACTAGACCAACCTTTCTTTTCACCTCCTCCTGTCCTGGCTTTGACAGGCACTGGGAATATTTACGTGAAAAGAGAATCAGATTTATTCTTTTGGAAGGGAAAATCCCATCCGACTTCATGGCAGCTTGAGCCCTTTGCAAGAGGGAAATATCCAGGCCTAAAGGAACAGAAAAAGCAAAAGAGAAATAAAAGGCATGTTGCACCTTTTCTGTACAGTTGTGTTTTAAGGAGGAGAGAGTTTGTTACAAATACAGCTGGAAACCAGAATTTAGGATCCTTACAGCTAGTGGCCTTGGAAAAAAAAAAAAGACAATACTGTAAAAAGCAAATAATTTTGACAAGCAGAACTCCCAGAAAAAAGTTCATATCAGTATTGATGATGGAAACTATACAGAAATAGGTCAAGCAGGTGCTTAAATACTATGGAGATACGTAGAATATAAAGACACAGGCAGACAAGGAAACTTGCAGTTATCCAGAAGGACAGCTTACCCCACAGCTGTATGTCATGGCCCATTATGATCGCTTCAAAAGAATTTAAGACCAGAGAAAGTAATGAAAGCTTAAAACCAGAATGCAAGAGATAATGCCATGTTATACAAAGGAAGATATTAATCCAATGTATCCATTAGCCACAGAAAGGAGAGAAGAAAATAAGGTTGCTGATAAAAGGATTCATGGAGCTGCACTTTTCTAAAGGTTTAACAAAGCAATTACTGAAGTCTGTGCTAAAACCTCCTTACAGTTTTAGAAAGGCAAGCAGACACATTGTAAATGAACACAAACACTTGAAAAAAGCTTTGAAAACTGAGTTATGTCCACAATGTCAAGCCCAGAATAAAGCAATACCTAAGCATACCTCTGAACATAATATCTGTCTTTGCAATAGAACTACAAATTCCTAATTGGAGAGCAAATACTGGTTTTAAAACAACAGTGACAGCATTGCTTGCCACCGCTTAAAGAACCACATTAATTAACACTGCTCCCAAATTTATAGACCTGTGGCAAACCCCATGGGCGAGATGATACAGATCACATGCATCAGATCCCATCAGCATACAGGGCTGCTACATGGTAGAGCACCACTGACTTAAAAGATGAATCCAGGACTTCTTACTGAACAGTATGCACCTGATAGAGGATGTTGACTTTTTAAAATCAGAAGTGCCACACCTCAACACCTCATGTGTTAACTGGGATATGGTGAGTGAGATCTCCTTTCCAGCTGAATTCCAGTTGCATTAGCAGCATACGTGGAGTCACGATGGGGTTGCCATATATGTTCATTAGGAGTCTGCAAAGCAGGCCCTATTCAATTTGGATTCGGATTCAGCCTGAATCAGGGACAGTGATTCGATTTGTTGATTCGGATCATTGTCCCCGATTCGATTCGGCCGAATCCAAATCTGAAGATTCGATGCTGATTCAGAGAATCAGCAATTCGGACATAGACACAGCTTTAAAAGTTATTTCTACGTACCTTGATGTAGCAGATGGCTCGTGATCACTGCGATGTTGGGGCGCATGGAGCATCTCACAGAAGTGTTTGTGCAAGGGGAGAGCCCAGTACTTCCAGTCCACTTCTAGGTCTCCTGGGGAGTGTGACGGAGGGTCCCCCCCATGCCCCCCCAGCTTGGCAATCAGCTGCAGGGGGACCCCAGGTGCCCCCCCCCAGGCCCAGGAGGCACCATTTGCTGAGCCTGGGGGGCACAGGGGGCCCACAGTGTGCTCCCCAGCAGACCCAGAAGTGGACCACAAGTGCTTCTGGTCCACTTCCAGGTCTGCTGCCAAGTACTCAGAGGAGCCCCCTGTGCTTCTGTGGGATACTCCATGCATCCTACCATTGCAGTACTCACGAGCCCCTGCTACCTAGAGGTGTGTAGAAAAAAACATTTAAAGCTGTCTGTGTCCGAATCACCGTATCTTTCCAAATCGATTTGGAGGGTTCCAATTTGATTCAGAGAAATTAAAGGGTCTTCCGATTAGATTTGGATTCAGAGAATCAGCTACTGCATCAGGCCAAATTTCTGCTGAATCGAATCAGGGACAAAAGCTTTGTGCAGCCCTAATGTGCCATTCATATGATCTGAGCATGCAGTCAATAGTCAGGCCCAATGAGAGTACCTATATTCTGTCTTCTTAAAATTCTCCTGCAATTGCTATTTGCATTGTAACTGTCTCTTTGCCTTCAAAATGTGAACACCTTTGAGTTAATTATGAGGTTGTCCTATTGCAAGAGTCCAAAAAACTTGTTTCAAGATCAAAGATGTATAATAGGCAACACTAAAAACATGGAGTTCACATACATTTGTTCTTGATTATATTACTTTAAAATTAGGACTGATGAATTTAATCTTGTAAAATACAATATATCATGCATGCATTACATTTACCCTGACATTAATACAAGTAACCCAAGAAAAACCTAGTTAGTTAATATGGTAAGCTACCACAACTTTACATCTTTCTTCAGCTCACATATTCACAGTTCTTGATTTGGATTTTCAATTCTCTCTCTAGAAAATTCATAAGAAAAGTGAAAAACCAGTGATGACAAGGATGAAGGATGAAAGGCATGCTAAGAAAATGTTCATTCGCTTTTATCACCTTTCAGTTCAACTTTTTTTTTTTTTTTTTTTTTTTTTTACTTAGATGCCTTACTCTTTTATGTTCAAAATTTGAAATCTTTTCCCATTTGGTGTTACAAACATCATTTCAACAATCATAAAGGCCAGGTACAGAAACTATATCTATTGCGCGGTAGGCACACAGAAATTGCTCTACAGCCATAACTGAAGAGACAGCCAGTACATAGTGGACTGTGAAAATGGCAGCTCCCGCTCCAAGATAACCCTGGATGGATGTGGTATCAGACTTCAGCGCTGTAGGTTAGAGTGCCATAACAAACATCTGTACCAAATCCCATCACTACTCATGGTTGGTCACATTCTGCCAACATCCCATGGAGCATTTCAGCACCCCACTCACCTCCCCGCCATCACGGGGCGGTGGTCTCGTCTAGGCCAAGGCTCATCTCTGCCTGATCACTGGGCCAGCCCTATGGCCTGACAAAAGCCAGCAAAGTCTCTGCCCCTAGGCCTGCCCACATACTTCTGGGTAGCATAGATCCATCCACACAAAGAAAACTGCTTATTGCTGAATTTCTCTTATTGCATGTTGTCATGGGTGCAGGTGAGCAAGTGCCAAATCTGGGTCTGCTGCTATTTTCCTTCTGCCCACAGTTAACCTGTCTTAAGAATGGATTTATCTGCACTGATTTCTGGCACTGGACAAGTTCCCTAATGAAAGCAAAAAATGTACTTGAACATGCCCAAAATCTGCATCAGCGTACTTATACATACTAGTATATGGCATCACTGCTTTCCGACTTGTCTGGGGAAACCAAATGCACATGTAAAATGTAGATCATGAGAAGCACTTAATGCTTAATACAGGATGCAGGAGTAGAAACTATGAGTCTCTCTCACAAACCCAATGCATTTTCCCTTGTGAGCCCAGAAGATTCCCTAAAATCTGTACAGGATGTTGCATGTGACCAGACAAACAGGGTCACTCTCCTGAAGCCCTACTGCAGGAGTGGCCACAGTTACTCACCCTCGGAGCCACATCTGATCCTCCAATGAAGTTCAAGAGCCAGAGAGTGGGCGAGGGGCCAGGGGGGACTGTGCTGAACTCCTCCCAGGGGTGCAGGCCCCCAATCTGCCTGCCAGATGAGAGAAGCTGGGTTCTGCCACCTGGGACCAGCACCGGGATGATTGCTACTGCCACCAGTCCCAGGCGGCAGCACCCAGCTCCTCTCATCTGGCAGGCAGATTGGGAGCTCGCCTGCACCCTTGGGAGGGCTGTGCTGGAGTCCTCCCAGGGGTGCAGGCTCCCAATCTGCCTGCCAGATGACAGACTGGTGCTGGGCACAGCCCACACCCAACACCAGGAAGGTGCTGCTGCTGGCCCCAGGCAGCAGTGCCCAGCTCCTGTCACCCGGCAGGCAGATTGGGGGCACACACGCCTGGGAGGACTCAAGCACAGCCCCCGCAACCCTCCCAGGGGTGCGGGTGGGTCTCCATCTGCCTGCCGGCTGACAGGAGCCAGGTGCTGCCAGCCTGAGACCAGCGGGGCCAGGGCAGATCAGCTCATGTGGGGCCCCGCCACCCCGATCCCAGCAGCACTTTTTGTACTTGCTGTAGTTGGGAGATAACCTACTTCTGCTGTGTGCAATTTCAGATGTACTGGGTCTGGTTCTTCTTTGGGGCTCCAACCTCCCCTACACCCCATCCTAGTGCCACCCAGTTGATATTGTGCCTGTTGTCCTGGGTCTCTAGGACCGTTCCTCTTCTGTTCTTTACTCCTCCATACCTTGGCTGTCTCGAGCCCGGTTTGCCAGGGTCATGACTCAGCCGGTCCTCCGATCAGGCTTGAGTCATGAAGAAGGAACAATGGACACTCAGCTTGGAAGGAAATTCAGGTAAATCTCACCCGAGGGTGCCTACTGGGACCGGCTGTGTCCCCAGTCCTCGAGTGTCTATAAAGTATCAGCTAATCCTGGGCCAGTGGCCCTCCCAAAAGAAAATAGGAAAGAAAAGAACTGGGTGAGCCTTCCTGGCCTCCTTCACCCTCTGCTGGGGAGATTGCTACTCCTTAGATAGTTTGGCATCTCCCAATCAAAAACCTTCACAGGTCATGCCACTTTCCCTGGCGTGGCGGGTTTGTCCACTTGCTCCTCCAGCTTAACTCCGATTGGCTCTTTAAGGCATGTTCCCTTGCTGACTTGCCTCAGCTGCCTCTGGCTTCTTTCTCTCTCCCCTCTCTCAGAGATACAGTCCTGTTCCCTGGGGGGAATCGACAAAGAACAAAAGAAAAAAAACAATAGTAAACTTAACTGCAAGAGCGTTGCAGTACCAGCTTCTTCAGGTTATACCTTCCCTCAGCGTGTCTCCCAACCAGCATTGCCTGCTCCTGCAGCATTCATCCCAGAGAGCTTCAGTAGCAGAGCCCCTCCGGGCTCTCGAAGACCCTCTCTGCCTGCTCCTCAGGATCAAAGGATTCTCTTTGAGTGTCCTGGTGTTCCTGACCCTCCTCTGTTGTCCGGCACTCATCTCTTCCTTCCCCCGGCCCTAGCAGTGGGCCAGAAATAGCCACGCTGCCATGGGCAGGGCTGATCCTGATTGAGCAGCTGCTGACAAAGCATCGCAGCTGCCAGTCTTTTCTTGATGTCAGTTCCGGTGGGACTAATGAGTTCTCCCCTGTTATGAACTCAGGAGAGTTTTCCTTCACTCTTTTACACTATGCTCCATCACCCCAGGGAACGAGGTGTTGTGCACAAGGCAGGCATTGTGCTCATCAGCTGCATGAAAGTTGGTGGCCCAGTCATGCCCCAGACACCCGAGTTGTGTCTGTGTGTCTGCAGGTGCACATGCATACACATGTGCATATGTGTGCATCCAGGATGCCTGGGTTCTACATGTATGTGTGTACACACACATGGGGTGGACACATACATGCAGAACCCAAGTGTCTTACACACATGCACAAACACTTGGTGGGTGCAGGGCATGCTGAATGGGCATGCAGATGGGCTCACGGCCATGAGGACGCATGCCATGATAATCCACTGTCACATCAGACCCAGGTTGGCTGGCAGGGATATCACAGCCATCCATCAGGGCAGCTCAGCCATTCGGCTCCACTCAGGAGTCTTTGGAGGTCTGGGGAGCCTGCAGGGCATGATAGGAGGCATGCAAGAGCCCCACCACGACCACCACTGAAAAGTAAACCTCGAAATTTAGACCACTTCTGCTGTGGGCTTCTTCAGTGGTGACACATAGTGGGTGCATGTGACCAGCCACGCTTGCTGCTTAGGTGATGGGCGGAGGGGGGGGCAGGCAGGAGTGCCAGTGCCCCCCTGCAAGCACCGGCCGATCACTGCAGCTGCTTCTGGGAGCAGCTGTAGTGATCGGCCAGCACTTGCTACCAGAAGCAGCCGCAGCCACTCCCACCAGAAGCAGTTGCAGCGATCACAAAAATCGGCTGCTGCAGGATCACCCAGGGGGACACCCCCTTGGTCCACGGGATTGCCTGCAGGCTTCTTGAATGCCTGTACTAAGCCAAAAGCATTAAGATATTAGGAGGGCCAACTTTAGACCCATTATTATGGTACTAAAGGAAGTAATTGCACTTAAGTTAGGTAAATATCAACTGTAAGAGATATTCCCATTACTACATCAATAACCCTCTGAATAATATAAAAATAAGCTTTTATACTTTCTAATGGCAACAATACAGCCTCTTGTTGCATTTAAAGGGGTATAATTCAACTGAACTTTCCCAGAGTACTTAGCTACTTCAGTTTGGCCTAACAGCTGTGAAAAAGACTTCTGAGAGCTGTAATTATTGTAGAGACTATTAAAATGCACTGATGCACCTGAAAACAAGACTAGACTATTCCAAGAATGACTAGCCAGACAGTATTAGCACAGCAAAACTAACAGACATACAAACTGTAGGCAAAAGGTCTTCAGAAAGCAGAAGAGATGGCTACCATTTCCGCCCCCCTAAATCTCCTTCCACAAAGTAATCCAGAATTGATTTTGTCCAGGGGAGTGGGGAAGGAAGAAAAGAAAACCTTGATGAATTATTCAACAAGTGAGCCTTCCATTAGATGCAACACATATTTTGTTTTCAACAGAAATCAAAGTAACCAGATGCTACTTCAGATGAGAGACTGCCTCGCCACATGCAATTTGTGCATATATCTGAGTTCCAGCAAATTTGGTTTGCTAAGATACCAAAAGTCTTATCATGCCCCTTTCTAAGCTAAGTACAGATAGTCAAAAAGTCTGAGGCTGAATCAATTCAGTCTTTGCAGGTTAGTCTAAACTGTGTACATTGAACCAGAAAGCAACTGAACAGACATTCACTTTTGATTCCAGATATTCAGCCACATGCCTGCAGTGGCTCAAGCCAGAAGCCATGGCACTAGAGCATGACTCCCTGCTCATCTGGGGCAAACAGCTTGGGCCAGGACTAGCCCACCCATCCTGTGGGAGGTGGAGAGGGGGCAGCATTCAGGAAAAGTGCAAAGCATCCTGGGATGCTGAGGGATTGTGAATTCATTGGAACCTGGATGGGATCTGGGACAGAAATTTAATAACTGATTTAAATTAAAATCAGTTAAATCTGATACTACATCCATCCAGGTTTATCTTAAACCAGTTTGGGCCATTTTGAAAGTGGTTTATGTGCACTGAACTTCTGTTATGTTACAGAGTTAAATCAGTTCCCGATCACTTATAACAGTTTGTGTGTAATTTCTGTCCCTAGCTTTAGCGATGATCGGCACCAGGCTGACAGAGCTAATCAAACACTGGCATGCCTCTACCGAGGCATCCTGAGCTAAGCTAAAGATGTCATCTTCCCACTTTACTTGGCCTCGGTGAGACCACAGCTGGAGTACTGTGTCCAGTTCTGGGCGCCGCACTTCAGGAAGCATGTGGAGAAGCTCAAGAGAGGCCAAAGGAGGGCCACACACACGATTAGAGACCTAGAGACCAAGTCACGAGGAGAGGCTGAGGGACTGTTCACAGCCTGGAGAAGACAAGACTCAGAGGGGACTTGGTGGCAGCCTATAAGTATATCAGGGAGTACATCAGGTCCTGGAGGAGCAACTATTCACCAAGGTCCCCCAGGGGAGGACTAGAAAGAATGGGCACAAGCTGATTGAAGATCGCTTCAGACTAGACATAAGGAAAAATTTCTTACCAGTCAAGTGCTAAGGGCTTGGAACAGGCTACCCTCAAAGGTGGTACAGTCATCCACCTTGGCGATCTTCAAAAAGCATCTTGATGCCCCTCTTCCTGGGGTCATCTGACCCCAGCAATCTTCCCTGCCCGAGTGCAGGAGGGCTGGACCTGATGATCTGTAAGGTCCCTTCCAGCCCCTAAAAACTATGAACATTTTAGTCATTTCACTATTCTTGATTCACTTTCAAATTGTTTCTTCAAGCTTTTCTAATATGAGAAGTTGAGAAAGAAAGAAATTAGGTCTTTGGGTCTGTATTCCAATGATAGTCTCATTTGTGACACACGCCCAGCAACATACATTTCTGAAGGACTTCCTCCATTCTTAATACTGGGCAAATATTTTATTCCTCCCAGGTCACTGGCCAAAACGAAACTTCAAAAAAGAAAATTCACTTAATTTCAAACTGAAACAATTTTAGTTTTTTCCTCCTGAAACAAGAAGCCTAATCATTTCCAGGTCAGTTACCTGTTTAAAATTAAAATTTAAACTGTATATAAACTTTTAAAATGAAATGAGATTTCAAGATAGTTAAAGTAAACAATATTTCAGTTTTCTCTTTCCATTTCTCAGATGGGATAAGTCAATGAAAATTGTCTCAATTTTGTGAATATAAGGTCAATTGAACTAAATATGCATTTTTAGCCAAAAAAAGTTTTGAAAATGTCAACCCTACTGTTTCTACTATTCCTTAGCCATCTGAACCTTCCCACTACTTCAAGACATAAACCATGAAAAAAAAAATCCTTTAAAAATCACCAAAAATGTTAAACCAGTAATTCAAAACTACATAATGACTTAATTTACACCTAATAGAAAATAGTAACTCTACTCTAAACCCCTTTCACACAGAGAAATCCAAAAAATGCATGCTGAAATGTTGAATTTCTGTCGTCTGGGTACAGCAATAATAAATTAACACTTCTGTCAAGATATATATACTACTTTAATACCCAAATTGTTTTAGGTTAAAATGCATACATTTCAAATATACAGGAATTCTGCATCAATTATTTATGGCTACCATAGAAAAATCCTATTGAAGCAGGGATCACCTAGTAGACAAGAAGTTTTAATTACACTGCAGCACTTAACACGGGTGATGTCAGAGCCTTTCCTGAACTTCATATCAATGTATTTCTATCTTTCAACCTCCATAGCAAATTCCTTAAGGAAGCAAATGGCAACTTTAAACTTAACGATAGTGCCGTCCTCAAACAACATCAGAAGCCTTGTCATTAGACCTTAGTAAAACCACGGGATTCAGTCCAAGCAGAAAAAGCTATTAGTCACCCATTTGCCAGAAGATAAATAACACCTTTACACTAAAATCACTGTCAGTTCAGACAGTGAAAATAGTGAGACTTAGCAGTGCCAGTGTGCAGACTCTTAGCATGTGCAGGGAGGGTCCTGGCAACCAGTACTTATCATATTTCCAGGTTCCAAGTGACAAATCACAATTGTTCTAGGAAAGCAAGTCCATGCTCCTCTCACCCAATTACATTTCACGGAGGAAATTATTTGGAAGGCGCCACACAGCAAATGCCGTCTCCGCTCCCCCAGGCCAGTTCATAATTCCCCTCTCCTCAAGCCTTCTGCCCAGGCAACTGACTGCTCTCAAGGGCTCAAAGTGGTCCAGCTTTTTACGAGCAGAATGACCATTTGCAGACGCAGGTACCTGAACAGATTTCATTATAATTGTGTACAGGAATGTGAAAGCCAAACTGGAGAAGACATTTAAAGATTTGCAACCGAAACTTCACACCACACGTCATCTAACGTTCAAACGTTTCAGTGCGGTCCAAAGTTTACAACTGTGTTACTGTCTTGTAGTGGTGAACAGAAGGATGCAACTGTTGCACCAATTTCCAACAGCATTTTCAGAGCTACTAAGAGTGAAAGTTTCTCTGACTCAAGCTTGCTCCTGTAGTAAACCGAGGACAACTTTGCATATGTCTAGACAGTGCCATCCCTAGACTCTTGGCAGCCCCGGGCGAACTTTTAGTATTGGGGCCCCCCTTTGCCAGAGATAATGATTTTTGTTGTTGTTGCAGAAGTCTTTATCACATCCGTGGTATCGATGTCTTTAAATACGCCGTTCTCAATTGATAACATTGCCAGTTCCATATATGTGCAATATTAACATTTCGTTTTGCAATTCTAATTCTTTTTTTTCATTTTCGGGCCCCCTTTCTGTCTGGCACCTGGGCAGCTGTCCAGTTCACCCATGCCTGTGTCTGGATCTGTGTCTAGACTGTGGACCACAGTGCCGTGAGGGACACCCAACCTAGCTTTCAGTCTGCTAGCTCTCAGTTGCCAATTCATCTATAGCAGCACGTTGTTCCACACAGGCTCTGTTCTGCCATGCCTTGCCTTCTTCTGGTATCTGAGCTAGTTCATTTAAAGCCAGCTGGGATCTGTCTGCAACGTAAACATACCCAAATTAATAGCTTTTAAATCAGACCTCAATGCAAGCCAAAAGTCCCCCAAAACCTTGTGGAAAGTCTAGACCCGAAGGAATTTAGCAAGGTTTGATGTTATTTTGGGCGCAGGCAGAAGTACCCTGAAGAAGCCGCACAGGACCCTGGGCTTACTACACCTCCGTTGCTACTACCTGGAAAGCTACTTTCCTAATTTTAGCTTCTCGCTCTCAGAAAAGAGGCAGGACGTTGGATTTGGATGGTAGCAGACTCCAAGAAGGTCCAGATGGATTTTAAATACTGGCTACAATTCAGAGAACAACGTCTGGCACGCGATATTCCTCCGTGTATCACCAGGTGGCTGGAGCAGCTAGTAACTAAATGTTTTTGCTTTTCAATGGCTGCTCAGGCATCTACCCAGGGCAAATCTATCGTGATTTCAATTAGCGTCCTAACAGACAGTTGCCCCCACCACAAATGAAGCTCTATGGTATGCTGTTGGCACAATCACCATAAAAATTGAAGACTCAGCAGGCACAGATACTGAATTATACTCTCAGCTTTATCGGAGGTGCATCCAACTCCATGCTGACAAAGCAAAGTGAGACTATGAAAACTGCTGCTGACTACAAGATGTCTTGCTCTGTGAACCAACTTCTGCAGTGGTGTCAAACTGGCACTTCTGAAACGCTATGTCCACATTTAAATTTTTTTTTTTTTTTAAGTTGTGAGTTACATTTTAGTGGTTTATGGGAATCTGAAACCACAAGTTAAGGTAATAGTCAGTGAGGGCTACAGAAATAATAAAGGCAGTAAAGTATCAAACTGCCCTAAAAAAAATGCAAGCTACTGAAAGAGGAGAGGAAACAGAAATCAGGTGGAAAGAGATCCCAAAGGTGGGTTATTCTTAACTCCTTCTATGTAGCGTTCATGCGACTTGCAGCTCAACCGAAGTCAGAGAGCAACAAGCTTAGTCTACTCAAATGGCTACGCTATTACCTTTTGCAGCGAGACATTACTGATTGAACAATTAAAATGCAGGCCTCTAAGCATGTGTTGCTTTCCAAGGTACACCGAGTTCCTCATCGTGTTGCTTTTGCCTCAGATTCAAATGTACCAGTGTCTACCCAAGTCTTACGAAGAGCCCAGTCTTGCAAGCCCTATTCTCAAAAGTTCCCCTGACTTAGGAAAGTAGTTTCAAGCACCTCATAACCCGATTCTCCACACACCACAAACTACAAAGGAGTCACACTTGCCATGCTACACTTATGGCATAGCGTGGAAATAATAACGACAGATCAAAGACAATTTCCCAGCTGTAATAGATTTTCCTTTTGCTCCAGTCAGCTCATTTTAACAGCCTCATTATTTTGTTACAGTTCTTCTTCAGTACAGAATATTTTTTATATATATATTTAGTCCAGTAAAACAAGCGTTTTACTGGACTAAATACTGGATACATTTCTTGCAGTCTGATTCAGAAGATAATGATATGACACCAATGTTGCATTTCTTGTTAGAGGGAAAACAATCTAGAGGGGGAAAAATCCATAGAGGTTTCTACAAACCTAAAATAGAGAAACATCTGCTAAAGTTTACGAACAGCTGGCTAGCGATAAGGTCCAATAGTAAAGAAGGCAGCAGTTAAATCTCTTTCTGCAATCAATAAAAATTGTATGAAAGATTTTATGGAACAGGGAGAAGTACTTGCTCAGGTTCAAAGCTACTTTTACAGGGAGCACTGACAACTTTTGATCATTAAAGCTCCTAAAGATCTTTTATTGATGTGTGAGGGGGGGTTAGATGGGTGTCTCAGCCAAATTGCTCACCTAAAGCAGTCTCAGTTGTCCTCCCCAGGCCTGAGGTATGCTGTCCTGTCACATTCTTGGTACAAGCACCTACACCTCTCATTGGTAAGCAAGATCCCCCCTGTCTAGAGGTAATACCAGGGTATCATCCATTGATTGATCTTAAATTCAGGGTTAACAACAGCTTCTGTAACCTTAGACTTGCATTATTAATCCCTATATCACTGAATGATGGAACATCAATTCCCCAAATCTCATTAAGTAGCAAATAATCCTCATCTTCACATTTTAGCCCTCCTATTCTAGCATTAAAATCTCCTACTAATATCAATTTGTCCATAGGATATTCTAATGTTATAGATTCTAAATGCTCAATGAGCAAATCCCATTTATCACTAGCTCTTTTCTCAAAGCCAGGGACATGTCTATAATTTGCAAGCCCCCTGTATTAAGTGTATTCAACCTTCTGCCTGAAGGATTTTATAATGTTGGACAAACCCCATTACACTTTTATAAGACTTTTACTGTGTATAGCTACAATACTTTGCTATCCAAAGACTAGCTATTCAAAAGTGGTGCCACACAAACTAACACAAGTCATACTATTGCTTTGGCCTTGTTATCCTGAGGCTTTTTATTACTCATCTAAAAAAAATGTCTTCAGCTTTAAATGCAAGGGCCAGTCAAATCCACATTTGCATGTTCTACATTCTCCTAATATTTGCCTGTATCCTTGGCCGTATATGTATTATGAATGGTATTGCTGTTGAAAAGGATGCAAACTGCTCAGATGGAAAAGTTCCACTGATTCACATGTCCTACAGCAATCCAAGCAAGCCAAAAATAAAGAGAAAAAGTAAGGAACACCAAGAGGTGCCTTTGAAGCATGACACTTAAATCTGCACATCCAGTTATTGAAAGGGCAAGTATGTAATGCATGTGAAAAAGAATTTCACTTCATTGCCCAGTTTATGTCAAGTAATATAGAAAGGTGTATCTTTAAAAGAGAAAGAGTAATATAAAATATATATATACATGCACCATGTGTCCAAATTAACATTGCTTAAACTAATTTACCATACAGCGCTGTCCCTAAGTTGATCTGACAACTTCACTAAATTCTCTCTCTGAAGGTATTATTATCACTTGCATCACATCCACACTGCATTTTGAAAATATATAAGTTGATGTAAATATATGTAAAGTATTATTTATAGATCTATCTATTGAATGTTTGAGAAGTACTAAAAACAGTATATTACTGCAAACTTAAATCTTTTTTTTGGGGGGGTGGCGAGATAAACGTTTAGATGTGTGCTGCCCTAGGATTCTTGAATTCAGAGCCATGCACATCAAAATTTAGAGAGAACTGGGCAGCAAGTCTCTGATGAAATTGAGAATGTGAATTATAAAAATGGGCTGCTGATATGAATGGAAATACTCCTAGCGACCTCAGAACAAACTCTACGTACAGAGTGAACTTTCTTGAGTAAGGGTAACCTTGTTACTGCCAACAAGAACTGCATTTCCACCCAGAGGTGACTGCAGTTCGGTGATCAATTAAATCATCACAGCACTTAAGTCTACCGAATACTGAACAACCCCATCTGTCTTCCATTCTTCTTTGATTTTATATCTAAGCCACTTTCAACATCAAGAAATGGTTAGGCTGCCTTCCTAGATTTCAGAGGAAGTCCACCCCGAGGGTTTATTGCATTCTAGAAAAAGACATTTGCAATTTGACCTCCACAGAAAATGTTGGGTTTTTTTCTAGGGAATCTCCACCAAAAAAATAGCTCAAGTTCTAGTACTAAAAGCAGGCAACCATTACAAATTCTTCAACCAGATCTTCAACACCTCCCCCCACGCCTCCCTGGCTCAGTGATCGGCCACAGAGGGACCCCAGGTGCCCCCCCAGACCCAGAAGGCACAAGCTGCCAAGCCGGGGGGACACGGCAGACCCAGAAGTGGACCGGAAGTCCTTCTGGTCCACTTCTGGGTCTGCTGCCAAGCATGCTGAGGAGCCCCCCGTGCTTCTGTGGGACGCTCCATCTGCCCCAGCACCGTAGCGTTCACACGCTGCCTGCTACCTAGAGGCATGTAGAAAAAACATTTAAAGCTGTGTATATCCAAATCTCCAAATCTTTCCAAATCAATTTGGAGAGATTAAAGGATCCTCCGATTCAATTCAGATTTGGAGATTCGGCCACCAAATTGGGCCGAATCGCCGCCAAATCAAATCAGGAACTGAAGCTTCGCACAGTCCTACTCATAACCTTTCAATACACTTATTTTTGGATCATACCTATGAAATAAGCAAGTCCCATTACCTCCATTTACAGATGAGGAAAAAAAGACACAGAGGTAAAAAAGGGACTTAACCAAGATGACACGATAAATCTGTGTGGAAGCAGACCCTCGAACTGGGATCTTCCAAATCCTATGCGTTTTCATCACTGCAAATTAAATTCAACAAGGAGGCAGGACTCCAAAGTAACTTAACTGAGGGCCAACTGTTTGACATCATTAATAATCACCCCCGATTCCATACTTTGGCAGCGATCTAAACTGTTCCGACTACTCGCGAGCAATCCCATAGACTATCGCAGTAGAAGAGGAACTAATGGAATAACTGAAAATCTAATCCCTGAGGGAAATGAACCATTACATTCTACTCTCTGCACTATGAGCCAAGCCAAGAAACATATTCTGCTTGAAAGGAAACATGGGACACAAAACTGAGCCTTTGGAGACTCTGCTTACACATCGCACTCTGCCTATGTGACTTTTTAGATGGCTTATGGAAAAAAGTCGGTCTCTTGGTGCCTCGGTACCCTTTGGTAAAATGGGATTGGCTGTGTTCCCATTGAGGTTTGATGCATTAAAGACTGAGAAGTGCTCGGATACTATGGTGATGGAGGTCACACCAATATCCTTGACAGATATGTAAGGAAATAAAGTTACATTCCACATACATAAGATATGTTCCTTAATTTTGTCCAATACATACTAGGTAATTCACTGCAGATGTTTCCACAGATTGTTTTTCTTCTTGTATTTAGATGACTGAGAAGAAACCTTCTGCATTTAATCAGACAGAGCTTGCTGCAGATATTTGCTAAGCTAGCTTCTCAGCTGGCCTTGGTTTTTGCTGGGGGGCAGCTGAGTGAGCCTGCCTGTTTTGCCTACTCCAAGGATTCAAAAATCCCGAGTCTTCTTCCCCTCTCCTGTTCCAGCAAATCACAGGATTTTGGAAAATGGCTTGGGGTGCTTTTTTATCTACCTTTGGTATGTTGGGCTGCTAGGGTACACCCTTTCTCTGAAATAATGACATCCACAAACTTTCTCTTGTTCTTTACTGAAAGCTGAGATTCTTGCATACTCATACTAATCCCAAAGATGGATATTTAAGAGAAAAAGGCCAAATGAAGTGAACCGTGTGATGAAATCACAAGAGTGGCAAACTGAGAAGAGTCCGTTGTAGCTCCATAATTCTGGGGCCAATTCCACATAAGCCATGACCTTGGCTTAGTTTATAGATGCCACAGGTCTACCTTAATGAGTCCTGGCTGGTTTCCCCCTATTCCTCCAGCCGCAGAAAAGCCAAGGCCCAAATGAACATGCAGCTGATCAGAGCATGTTCATCAAAAGTTCATTTAATCAGAATATAGTGTTTCACCAAAGCCAAAATGTTCTGTGGAGATGTATTACCATCAAGAGATTTTTTTCATAACAATGTATTTTGGGTTACAAGGTCCTCTGGTCATTTGGGAGCAATAGAACAAGACCTATTAGGACCTTGCAATGTTCAATCCCAAAGCTACTATTTCTAACAGGTTGGGGGGTTTTTTTGTTGTTCCAATGAAGAACCAAATGCAGTTTGAAATTGCAGAAGTTGCTGCAAAACAGAACTGTCACCCTTCAGACAGCCCATGTCTCTCGAACTACACCCTTCCTACCCTGCCACACTTCCTATCCTGAAGCCCATACAGGCAAGTTACACCCCAGTCATCTCACCTGGGATTCCCCCATGCTGGCTCAATCCTCAACTGGGAAAACCTGAGCAGTTTCTGGCCTCTTTGCAATAATGCAAAGCAGATAGAGGTGGAGAGGGAAAAAAAACCCCAAAACAAAACCCCTCTTTCCCTTCGGCCTCTCAGATTAACTGCAACAGGGCTTTATCCCAAGATTTTTAATTTCTTTCCGTTCCTTCAGATATTTAAGTTGGGTCAAAGGAACCCGGCACTCTCACAGTTAGCCCGACTGCTGTGCAGGAACTAGGTGTTTGTGAGTGCAAACTCTACCCAGATCATTCAAGTGACTTTTAAAAGACTTTTATCGATATTCCAGTCTCAAAGGATACCGGACCAGATCAATGGACGCCAACCGAGATCATTATGTATGACTTACCTTGCCCATTTCCTTCCTTTTTCTGCCTTTGAGGCTCTTTTAGCGCACTGAATGTCTTTCTGGGGAATTTCATTTAATATCTTGGCAGCATACTCAATTCCTCCTGTCAGATCCTTGAGGCAGTCCTATAAATAAAGGGCAGAATGCTTTATTACTAGAGTCAGCAAAAGGATTGTGCACAATGATGTCCTTATTCATACCACAGTATTATTAAAATGTGCATACAGCTTCTGTGGTTGGGAAGGGAGGGGGAAAAAAATCAAACAACTGTAGTGTGATGGGCTTGGTTTCCTCTCGTTTCTCACACGGGAGGTACGCACTTTGTACGTTGATGTCTACTATACATGAGCTGCCGCCTCAAATCCAGTCTCATGCAGGCTCACTTTTTGTTACTCTTGTATATGCCTTCACACAGCTTGTTTTGCATTTCACATCACAAAGTATTTAAGACTGGAGGCTTCCAATTTTTAACCATGTGCTTGAAGCTCTGGCACTTGCAGCATCTGCTGTCTTTGACGATTGGCAGTGCTGTTTATGGTCAGAGCATGGGACTCTTGAGTTCCAACTCCAGGTTGCCACTCACCTGACGAAAAGCAGCCCATCTCCTCAAGAGTCAGAAGAAAAAACAAAAGAAACTATCCACAGCACAAGGGAGCACTCATCAACAGCAAGACTGGCAGAAGTCAGTCTGCTACAGTTCAGTTTGCTGTTTCTAAAGTAAAGCATCTACTTTGAAAGGAGTCTTGTCCACATACCCTTTATCAACCATCATTTATTTCTTCCAAGGTTATTTAGAAATGCACAGTGATGTCAAACTCTTGTGTTTTTACTGTCAGTCTTCTACTCTTTATGTAAAGCCCCAACCCTTGCAGTTACATGACCTCACAAATATTTTAGCTTTCACTAAAAAAAAAAAAAAAGTTTGTTTCTAGACCTTATAGTTTCAGAAAATGCAACTAGACTGCACCACTAGGGGTCCAACAAAGGAAAAACTACCACAAACTACATATTTCAAGATCAAGATTTGAGGGACAAGGGGCTTCCCTGGGTTTTGTTTGCTTTTGGAGGTGACATTTCTGCAGACACAAACCCTGAACTGCTGAACAAGTTCAGAAGGGCCTAAAAACAGCAGAAAAGCGATGTGCTAGTCAAAAAATCAGCCTTGAGAAAATAACATTTTTGGCATTAAGTAAAATTCATATTCTTACAGAATATAAAGTAGTATTGATAATCAAGCATGGTAAGCACAACAAGCCATTCATTACAATCATTCCTTTGCAAAACAAACCAAAAAGAGTTGGACTCCCAGGGTCTCCTACTAAGTTGAAGGCATCAACCTCATTGCTCAGTCATGGTCAATGAAATGAAAAGGAATAAAAACAGTAGAGAGAGACTTTCACATTTGTACTGGGGAAAAACAAAAGCATGGTTTCTCTTTTCATAATCCACAGGAATGTTAGTTACTTAGGGACAAGCAAGAGAAGTGCAGAATGCAAAGGCAATCATTTTATCCTACAAAAGCCTATTTTTGAGTATTAAAAAGACCATGGCAAGCATTAAAGTCTGATCTGCTTAGATTCTGAACTGGTAAAACTGTTTCAGCCAGGAATGATTGATATGTGCATCAATTCAATCCCAGGCACAAGGGGTTGGCTCCTCTTCCCTGGACTTGAATGGCTACTTTGTAATTAAAACATAGCAGGAAGTAGAAATAGGTAGCCCCAGCTGAATAGTAGGCCTGTGCGAAGTGGCTAGTATTTGTTTCAGATTCGGCCGATTCGGGGGACAGGGATTCAATTCGGTCATTCGAATCGCTGTCCCAAATCGATTCGGGCCCTATCTGATTCAGAGATTTGGCTGCTGCCAAATCGGCTGCATCTAAGAATCGCACAGGGCCCATCCCCGCCTGCTCTCCAAGCTCCCGGCTCTTTGGGGAAAAAAAAGCTCTGCCTCACCAGTTCCTGCCAGGTGGGGGGTGATACCCACAGCCCCACGCTGCAGCAGCCGGTGAGTTCGGGGCTTTTTTGTTTCTTTTTAAAGGACCAGGAGCTGGGGCGGGCAGGGCAGGGCAGCCATGGGGGGGGAAGTGGAAACTGGGAGAGTCAGGGGGTTCATGCAAAGCCCCCTATGCGGTGTGGGGCAGTGGGGATCTCACCCCTGCCTGGCAGCACCCAGTGTGAGAGGGGCTTTTAAAAAAAAACAAGCCAGGAGCTGGGCTAAGTGAGGCAGCCATGGAGGGGGCTGGGACAACAGGGGAGGGGGGCACTCAGGGGGGCTGGGGGAGCAGGCAGGGAATGGGGCCTGGCAGGGTTCCCCCCCATGTCCCCTCCCCCCTCCTCAGCCCCCTACTTATCAGCATGGAGTCCAGGTCCAGCTCCCTACTGCAGCCAGCGGGGACTGCCTGAATTTCTGAATCAATTCAGATAGCTTCAAATCAATTCAGACCTTTTAATAGGTCCCCCGATTCGATTCAGATTCGGAGATTCGGCCACCAAATCAGGCTGAATCTCCTCCGAATCGAATCAGCGCCCAAAGCTTCGCACAGCCCTACTGGGAAGGAAGGATGACTGTCATATTATTGTATTTGTTGCCATTTGTATACCTGCAAGGCTGCAGTGAGGTGGCATTAGCGTATCAGCGTTAAGCTGCAGCTTCCAGAGTTCCCTCTCGCTCATATTTTCTGAGTTTCCTCTTTAATCCCTACCTTTATCGGGAATATTATTTAGCCAAATGAGGAACCAGGGGGGATATCACCTCTCAGGTGTCCTACCTGGTGGAAACATTTGATCACAATCAAAATGCTGACCACACACAAGCCAAGGTTTATTGAATTATATTGGACAGGCTCAGTGTATGTGACTGTTTGCTTTGAGTACTACAACTTTACACATGTAGGTATTATCCGCTGTAACAGCTACCATTTTATGTTCACCTCAAATGCAGCCTATTAAACACAAGGTGCCATGCGGTGTCCTCTATCAGGAGATTTATTCTGTTCTTTCTTGTGGTACTGCTGTGTATAGGGAAAAACACGCACCAGTGAAGGATATGGCAGCCTAACTGGGACCGTTAGAAACTTTGAAAGAGAATTTGTTTTATAATCAGCCAGGAGAGTAGAGTACAGCCATGATGCTCCTTTAGAAGCTAAAACTCATCAGATGAAAGAAAGAACAAACCGTGTGACAGCTGCTAGTCACAATGGTGAAAGCACCATTGAAAGATAGTCAGATGCTCTTTGAAGAAGAGAAGTGGAAGCATCTTTTTTCTGACTTCCCCCCTGGCTGCCATCACCGTTATATCCATGTGGCTCACAAAGCCTCCACAAAAAACCCACACCTGAAAAAAATGGAGTGGTGCACATGGCAGCAGTGTGCACCACCCAAAAGCAGAGCCTGACAGCTGCAGATACACTCTGGCTGCCAACTGGGCTCCCCGTTGCCAGATCGCCACCACGGGAGCCCCAGGAGGCCCCCAGGACCCCAGGTACAGCTGCTGGGGCCACCCCAGGTGCTGGTCCCAGCCTCCCCTACCCCACCCAGGGCAACTTAACATGCACCAGATGCACATGCAGGGGCATTCCCTGGGGATGAGTAGCATTGGCGCAACTCATCTGGACCCAGCCACTGTGTACAGTTCAACACATTTCCACAAATTATGTGCACACCTTCTTGATAAGTATTCAAAAGATGGTATTTTCACTGGGGGGGGGAGGGAAAGGCAGGAAAAGAACAGAAAAATGCAGTCAGAAATACATTTCTAATATTGCATAATTACTTTAGGTATATTGAAACTTTGGAAAAACATAATGTCCACAGCAATAATACATAGTGAGTGCTCAACATTAAAATATCACATCTCTTCTGGGTGAGGGAAGGAAGGATTGCTTGCTGTGCTCAAATGAAGTTTTGTGAGGTTAATCATCATAGATTCACAGATGCTAGGGTCGGAAGGGACCTCAACAGATCACCGAGTCCAACCCCCTGCCCTGGGCAGGAAAGAGTACTGGGGTCAGATGGCCCCAGCCAGATGCCTATCCAGCCTTCTCTTAAAGACCCCCAAGGTACAGGAGAGCACTACCTCCCTTGGAAGTCCACTCCAAATTTTGACCACCCTTACCGTGAAGAAGTTTTCCCTGATATCTAGCCTAAATCTGCTCACTGTCAGTTTGTGACCATTGTTCCTTGTTACCCCAAGAGTTGCCCTGGTGAACAGAGCATCTCCGATCCCTTGCTGCATCCCTGTACTGAATTTGTAGGCAGCCACAAGATCACCTCTCAGCCTTCTCTTGCAGAGGCTGAAGAGGTCCAGGTCCCTCAGTCTCTCCTCATAGGGCTTGGCCTGTCAACCCTTAGCCATACGAGTGGCCTCCTCTGAACCCTCTTGAGGCTATCCACATCCTTCTTGAAGTACGGCACCCAAACCTGGACACAGTACTCCAACTGCGGTCTGACCAATGCTGCATAGAGGGGAAGTATCACCTCCTTGGAGCTATTTGTCATGCATCTGCTGATGCATGATAAAGTGCAGTTAGCTTTGCTGATGATTTCGTCACGCTGACAATTCATGTTCATCTTGGAGTCTGCTATGACGCCAAGATCCCTTTCTGCTTCTGTGCTGCTGAGAGGGTCATTTTCTAGCCAGTAGGTATGCTGGATATTTTTATGCCCTAGGTGCAGCACTCTGCATTTGTCCTTGTTGTACTGCATCTTACTGTGTATTGTCCACTTTTCTAATCTGTCCACGTCTGCCCACAATTGTTCCCTACCCTCTGGCGTGTTCATGTCACCCCACAATTTAGTATCATCTGCAAACATGGACAGAGTACACTTCACACTCATATCCAAGTCACTGATGAAAACATTGAAGAGTACAGGTCCCAGGACAGAGCCCTGCAGGACCCCACTACCCACATCCTTCCAGGCCAATGCAGACCTGTCTACTACCACTCTCTGAGTGCAGCCCCCAAGCTAATTTGCCACCCACCAGGCTGTGTAAACATCTAAGTCACAGCTCCTTTATTTATGAGAATGGGATGAGATACCGTATCGAAAGCCTTCCTAAAATCCAAGAAAACGACATCCCTTTATACTCCTGCATCCAAGCGTTTTGTGACCTGGTCATAAAATGAAACCAGATTAAGTCAGGCATGATCTACCTGCTACGAATCTATGCTAGTTGCTCTGCTGCATTATTTTTCCTGCTGGACTCAAAATATGATCCTTTTCAAAGACTCTTCCAAGGATAGAGGCGAAACTGTTGAGGAGTTGAGAGCAAACTCAGGACCATGTCACACATTACACTTAGGACATGTTAACTGCATATAAACATGAGCATCCATGTGTTCAAGCAGTAAAACATGGACCAAGTACAACCATATGGTAGCACAGTTATGACTTTTCATGGGATGAGTATCTCCAGATTGTATTAAATAGCATGTGTTCTGCTATTTTCAAACTACTCCATGGAGCTACTACAAGTTCAAGACTTTGGTGCAGTGCATGGGCTGGGACTGACAATCAGCTAATCAGCTATCATGCAACTGCTCAGAACAGATACTAACTTTTAATACAGCAAGGTAGTGCTTATTGCAATCTAAATAAAATATATGCCAAGTGTCCCAACACTGACAAGCTCCTCAGTTCTTTTTGTGTCACGCTGTAGCAGGACCAAGTCCCAGGGGTGGCCATGCTGCCTGCTGGTGGCCTCAACTCCTGCTCAGCTTTGGCTCTCCACCTACCCTCCCCTTTTCTCTCTCTCACCTGCCACCACATGCTATTATTATGTTATTTGGGGAAAGGGAGGCTGCCCCAGAGGAGCCGAGTAGGTGGGGGCCTAAGGGCCCTGGTCCCCTTTGGAAAGAGGGCTGTCACCTGAAATACGTAAAACTTTTCACAGGTCCATCATCATTGGTGCCTCTGGGCTGCCCCCAGGATCCAAGGAAGCCTTCGTCTACTGCTCATCTGTGGGTTCCTTTAGACCCAGCTGATCCTCGTCCTGGCCTCAGGTGAGCCTTCCTGGCTTGTCACCCTATCAAACCATTGGCATTAGGGGCCAATTTCATGGCCTCCAGCTCTGCCCATGACTCACAGGTATTAACAGTTAACCACTTCAGAAGTGCCTTTCCCTATAGAAGATCAAGATCTCACACTAGGGCTCTGCGCCTCTGGCCCCAATCCCACCCCTCCAAGGCTATGGCTTTGTCTCTCAAGAGCTGTGGGCCTCTACCCCTGGCTCTGCCCCCTCTAAGGCTATAGTTGCATCCCTCCAGGCTGTTGTATCCCTCCCCCCCCAAAGCTGTAGTCTCACCCTTCTAGGGCTGAGGAGTCTTGGCCCCATCTCCACCCCTCTTGGATGCTGGACCCCTGGCCCTCTCTAGCTTCCACTTGCTGTGAATTTCTCAAGCTTAGGCTTCACCCCTTTGGCCCCTGACTGGGCTCGTCACAGCCATGTGCCCAACAGGCACCAATGAACCCCAACCTTTCCTGATAGTCCCAACTATAATGAAAACATAAGCACACTGGCTACAACACAAACTGTAAGCCAATGGGGGGGTGCAACAAACTCTTTCCTGCAAGCCTTTAGTTCCTTACTTGCAGCCCGCATTGCAGGCAGATATTAGTAAGTCTCTCAGCTATAGTCCTCTCAATGTAGAGCTCCTTCCCGGCAGCCTGTAGGGCCAGACTGCCCCAAAGGTTCAAGCCCCGGGCTTATATACTGCCTAAACCCTGCCCCTTCTGGTCATGTGGTTCTCAGCCTCCCCAGGTGCTTGTAATTAGGCTAGCTGGCTGGCCTCCAGAGCAGTTTACAACTGCTGAGATAGGAGCTACAGCCATGCCCCCATGTAAGCCAGGCAAGGTACTACTGTAGAGCAGCTAGCTCTGCAACAGGCACTCCACTACCCAAGCAACCTCTGCCCTAGTATACTACTGCAGAGCAGCTAGCTCTGAAATAGTCCCTCCCAGCCTATACAACCCTAGTAGGCTGTTATTCTGTAACTCATAAAAAGCAGGCTCCCCACCTGGGTAATCTCCTGACTGCTGCTTCTCCCTTCAAGCATCAGGCAGGCCCCTGGTTCCCTGTTACACACACCAATACAGACTTAAAAGACGGTGCACCATCCCAGATGTCAAGCCGTTCCAAGTTGCCCCTTTACAACAGAAAATATTTTCAGGAGAATGAATTACTAGTGTGTCGCTAGGGCCAGCCTCCCTTTCTCACTCATTCTGGCTTCTGTTGGAAATGACTTGCACATAATGAGACCTACCTGTTCCCCTAAGAGAAAGTCACTCTGCTTCCTTTCCAGAAATTGTTAAACTGACAGAAGTTTCTGACAGAATTTTATGAGAGCAAAATATGAGCCAAGTGGTAATAAATTCTGCATAGTTGGACTGCAATATCTATATTCCTGCAGGTAACATTTGGGAAGGATCGTTTTGATTAGATACTTGATATATACTGCAGGGTGAAAAAGAGGCTGGAGGCTGGTATCGTGTAAGCGTCACTCTAGTGTAACACCTCTGCTCATAGAAACTCAGCGGTATGGCACTCGCTAGATTGCTGCAAATGCTATCATAGTGTTCTCCATAGGGCAAGTGAGAGAAGTGCTGCCAAGCGATGGTTCTGCCTAAAACACTCAGGACTTTGGAAAGAGAGATATCTGAGGGCAAATTCAGAAGCCCGTTTCTGTTTTTGTGTGGCTAGGAGGGATTTTGATATTTACTCCTGCTACTTTTATGATGTAAAGTATTAGCATATTTAAGCTCTCCACCTTTTCCCAAATAGCTGTGACTTTTTCCACAGCCACTGCTCCTAACTGAATCTATGCTTTGCTTAAAGAAAATAAATAACCTGATCCTTTTCTCATTTATACCACAGAGTCACAGAAGTTTAGGGCTGGGTCCAGCCCCCCTGCTCTGGGCAGGAGAGACAGCTGGGGTCAAATAACCTCAACAAGGTGTGCATCCAAGGTGTGCTTTTGAAGATCTCCAGGGTAAGTGCCTCCACCACCCCTGCTGGGAGTCTGGGTACACAAACTGTCAAGAAGTTTTTCCTTATATCCAGTCTGAAACCTTTTTCTAGGAGTTTATGACCGTTGCTCCCCGTTTTCCCCCGAGGAGCTTTGGTGAATAGTCGTTTGTCTAGAAAAGCTTCCCTGATTTCAACAGAGCTGCTTCTAATTCATACCAAGAAGAGATTCGGGATTGTTCAGTTGCTACCAGACACGGTGAAATATAAGTACTACCCTCATCTCTGCCCACTGCTCTGCACTGCCAACAGCACAAGTTCCCTACATCTTATATGGCAAATTTGGCAAACAAAGCATGTTTCTCAGATGGGGAGCCATTAGCGGTAAACTTGCTCTTTACAGCCTTTTGCCCTCCCTGCATATCAGGGGAAGATAGGTCAATAATTTCATTGTTAACAAAGACTTTTGGCTGGCTCTAAATATAAGATCCCACTGGACTACTACCCAGATACTCTACCAACATGTTCATGCAAGACCTGTAGATTTAATCATCTCTCCTCAAAATTAACGCATGGTAGTGGAGGATTGTTAGGTTAGATCTCCAATAATGTAAAGCAGCATAGCTCAGCAGAACCCTCTCCCATAGATTAATTTGGGGAAACACAATTTTATGCAATCCTTCTTGATGCATGCCACAGTATTTAAGCTCTGTATTTGCAACATTTGCTTTCCTCAAGACCTTTCACAGAACTCCATTGCATGCTATTTTTTATATCCAGCCTGACAGTACTTATGTGTAAATAACTTTGCTCACATAAACGGTCCTGAACACAATGATAGATAACAAGCGTTTGCATGATTCAGCCCTAGAAAAGCTGACATCGTAAGGACGGTGCGATACTGGCCTAGTACAAACAGCAGCTGCATTCCATCACTGCAAATCAAAGCATGGGCAAATAAAAAAAATTGTGTTATGCATACTTTTTAACTATTACCAGCCAGCCAGGTAGCAAATCCACCTAAGCTGGAGTCAGTTAAATTATTTGTACTGCACATCTATTATGTCACAGTTCACAGCTAAGAAACCCAAAGCCAAACCCCCCCCAAAAACCCCTTTTGAATAGGTGGATGGCACATGGAAGCTTCATCTTATTATCCTGACACAGATTATAAAAATAGCATCAATAGTTTTAGACAAAATAAAGCAGGAAGTTAAAAGTCTAAAAAAAAAACAAGTTATGGAAGCGGGCAAATAATTATAAATGTAGCCCTTTATGTTTTAAACGGAGCAAGTAAATGAAAAATGCATTCATTTGTCATGACTTGGCAAACTATTCTCATCATTTCAGAATATGTTTAAAAAACCCTAAGAATTAGTAAGAATTCTCTCAACAGTCTAGGAAGCTGCCATTAAGATCTATTAGTCAAGACAAAAAAATCCTTTTATATAATATATATTTTTACATACAAGGAACCATTGGGTCCTTAGTTCTCTTTGGAATAAATATCAATGCCAAATTCAAGGCTGAAATGTCATCACTGTTGGCAGGACGCTACTGTGAGAAAACTCATGTATGCAGCAGTCCCACTGACACCATCAGGTGTTGTTTATGCATGTTCGGAGCCTAGATGTCAAAGTAAAACAGAAGGAACCAGCAGGGAATACACCAAGAAGAAAAGGGGTGAGATGAGAAAGATTAGCTAAAAAGATATTAAACTATTGTTCTTTGTACCTTTGTTTCCAACTGCGAAGTTAAATAGTGCCAAAACTATAAGCACCAAAAAATCTGTATTGGGAATCAAAACAATTTTGCAGTATAAGTCTTTAGGTCCTTAAAATGTTTTATAGAAACTGGAAATACTAAAGGAATTCGTTTTTGGTACAGGTCTGCTGAACAATTCCACTTCTTGGGCTAACTCTTAAACTCCATCCGCAGACCAAATTTTACAGGGATTTTGTCAAGGATTGACTAGTTTATACAAGAAAGACACCGTTTTTTATTCTAACACCACCATGTCTCAATCAGCAGTACAAATTCTCAAGCAAAAATGTCTTTGTCCCTCTAAAAAGCCCTATGAACGTGGCAATTGTGCTGTTTCAACTTTCAACATTTGAAAGTAGGATCTCTTCAAAAGTTCTTGCTGGATGAACATCCATTTGCACAGATAACCTGCCAAAACACAGAGCCTTGTAACTGGAGTGCAGGCTCTTGTGCCTCAGGGCTTGCTCTCATTTTTTTATTTTAATTTGTTCCAGTTTTTTCAACATTGAGGGTGGGGGAAAAAAGTGAGTGCAGTTTGTCAATGACTAGCATTCCCTGAAAGGGCTCTAGAAAAGCTTCTAGGTATACTTGCCGAACCACAAGGCTTCTTATTGTGCTATACAAAGAACCATGTGCATTCATCCCCACACGGCAAGATATCTTCACCCTTTGGGCAAAGAAAAAACCTGAACAGGAATAAGGAGAGAGTCATCCCAGCAGTCCTAGACTGGACCACACACTCTCTGGGAGACCTAGGGTGAGTCACTTATGACCCATCTTCATGGAGCAATGCGGCACCTTGTAGAGAGGCCCAGGCTAGCTCCAAATGAGCTGGTCTGGGCACCTCATTTCCCAGGATAGCAACATTAGCAGCCAGGACAAACGGTTGGGCCAGACAGGCTCCACTGATCCTTTACACCACTTTCGGTTCCAAATATCTGAAGTATCTTTACACACACCTGCACTGCACTGCACCATATAGATGGAGCCTCTTTGTTTTGGGGCCCAGTCAGTAAAAAGGTTGGTAAAAATACTTCCTCTCTCTCACTCTGTCTTGTCTACTTGGATTGCAAGGTCTTTGAGGCAGAGTCTTGCTATGTGTTTATACAGTACTTAGGACAAGAGAGACATGGCCTTGGTTAACACCACTAGAGCTAGGCAATAATGAACTGTATGCCAAACACTGTGGCTAGGGACAGAAGTTACACATAAACTGGTTAAAGTGATCAGAAACTAGTTTAAACCTGTAACAGAACTGAAGTTCAGTGCACATAAACCAGTTTCAAAATGGCTGACATTGGTTCAAGATAAACCTGGTTGAATATAGTATCAGACTTAATTGATTTGGGTCAAACTGGTGTATGAAACTTCTGTCCCAGATCCCTTCCTGGTTCAAGTTAAATCACAGTCCCCCAGCATCCCAGCATGCCGTCTGGTCCAGCAGAGAAGTGTTGGGGATGGGAGGCAGGGTTGGGGTTGCCCCCCATCTCAGCCAAACCCCAGCAGGGATTTGGTGCCAGGGAAGGGAGTTAAACTTCCCTCCTCCCCCGCCAAGTAAGGAGCTGCCTTGCCCTGTTAAAAAACTTATTGCTGGCTGTGACTGTGGTCTACAAATACCAGAGGCACCTGTAAGCAGGAAGAGGAAATGATGAGCAATCCTGCAGAGTCCTGCTGTTGTGATTGTGGACTGCAAATCCCAGAGACCTCAGGACCAGCAGGAAGAGGAAACGAACACACAGACCATGCTAGCTACATGCCAGAGAGCCATGCTCTAGCACCCCCCTGGCTTCTAGCCTTAGCCACTGCAGGCATGTGGCTGCATTTCCTGAATCAAAAGCAAATGTCTGTTCACTTGCTTATTGGTTCAATCTTTGCAGCTTAGACTAACCTGTACAGACTGAATCAATTCAGTGATGAAAGGAACCACAAGATAAACATGAGCCTTCAATGTGACGCTGCTGCTAGTAAAGCGAGCAAAATGCTGGCTTGCATCCATAGATGCTTCTCAAGCAAATCTCAGGACATCATTCTCCCATTGTACTCGGCCTTGGTGAGGCCATAGCTGGAGTACTGCATCCAGTTCTGGGCTCCACAATACAAAAAGGATGTGGAGAAGCTTGAGAGAGTCCAGAAGAGAGCCACACGCATGATCAGAGATCAGGAAAACAGACCTTATGATAAGAGGCTGAGAGCCATGGGACTCTTCAGCCAGGAAAAGCGCAGGCTCAGGGGTGATCTGATGGCTGCCTTTAAGTTTATAAGGGGTTCTCACCAGGATGTGGGTGAACATTTGTTCATCAGAGCGCCCCAAGGGATGACAAGATCGAACGGTCATAAACTCCTCCAAGACCGTTTCAGGCTGGACATAAGGAAGAACTTCTTTACTGTCCAAGTCCCCAAGGTCTGGAATAGACTGCCACTGGAGTTGGTTCAAGCACCTACTTTGAATGCCTTCAAGAGAAATTTGGATGTTTATCTTGCTGGGATCCTATGACCCCAGCTGACTTCCTGCCTCTGGAGAAGGGGGCTGGACTTGATGATCCTCCGGGGTCCCTTTCAACCCTAATGTCTATTAGGGTCTATAGACATCTATCTATGAAATTCAGCTTCAGGCCTTTTGACTGTCTCTGTACTTAGTCCATGTGTCAAAAAAAGATTTTGCTCAGTTACAACAGGGCTGTCCAACTCGTGGCCTGTGGATTGTGGCGGGCCCAAAATGGGGCGCTCCTGCACTGAGCCATGCACCTCACTGCACCCAACCACCAACCAGGCTCTAAGTGCTGCCCTGGAGCACCTCCCGTCTGGCCGCCCCCATCCTAGAGCACACCTGCGAGCCTGGGGTCACCGCTGCCACCACCCAGGAGTCTCAGTCTGTCCGCAGCCCTGTGCCCCCTGGGATGCACAGGCGTTGTAGACCTTTAGGGTGCTTGACGCACTGGATGAACTTGGCCTGGAATACAACTCGTGGTCTCCCTTATTCAGCCGGACCAAGGGGACGCAAAGGCATGCCCCTTTCCCAGCCAGGTCACCACACTTAGAATGACGGAGAACTTTATTGGTTACAGGGAGTAAGTTTGGGGCAGGGTACAGGATAGAGAGGTATCACAGAATAACCTTAGAGCAAACAGGGTGGCTAGGAAGCCGTTGATTGCACAACTGCTGTACTGCAAGCTATATATTTAGATAGATCTCAAGTAGCTTACTCACAAGCAACATCCAGAGGTTGGTTGTTTCCTCTGGAAGCAGGCAGTTTCTTGTGTGTCCCATTTCAAGAGAGAGAGGGAGAGGGCTGCAGCGTTCAGCTGCTCTTCCTCTCTCCCCAGGACCCTTAGGGCTCCAGCATGGAAGCTCTCTACCTGCTTTCCAGCATGGCTCTGCCAAAAATGGCTCTTCCCCTCCTTCTATATGGGAACCCCTTTTATCCCCTATCATCAGCTCATCACTAAGGGGTCCCACCAGAAGCAGCCCCATTGGCTGAAGCCCAGTACTTTCAAATGACATCACCTTGCCAGGTGAGAAAGCTAGTCACATGACTTGCAGTGGCAGGAAACTTGAGACAAAGGGAGCAGGCTCCCCCTCCCTCGGGAATTTACCTGTCCAGGTCACATAGGCAGAGCTGGTTGCTTAGCAATCGGAGTGATAGACAGGTAAGAAAACAATAGTACAGAAAAACCTAATAGAAGGGTCTGGGGAGATGCTGGGAGGGCATTCTGCTACATGGATCACGTGTGATCTGTGGGTCCTGCAGCCACCTCTCCCACTGCCACGAATAGGGGAAGGGACCATGCACCACAGGCACTGCCCATGTGGCAGGGGGCCATGTGCCATCAATGATATAAGAGGCTGGGGGCTGTGTGCTACCCACATGAGAAGGGGGGAACTGGGGAGACAACCCTCACAGCATAGAGCCCATGCTGCACTGAAGTTGGGCAGCCCTGAATTGCAAAATCCACCACTCAAACTTTAGGAAATGCCAGATGCATTATTTCATGGCAAGTCTCATTGTTATTCATTCAGTGCAGTGCGGACACACACAAGGGGACAAAGGTCTTGTGGGAAACTAGCATATGGTCACATAATTACAGTAATTAAAGGCATACTAACTTCTGCCCCAGCAACTTTTAATAAGGCTTGCTGCTAACGATGGAAACATTTTGATTTTTTTTCCCCCAAGATCGTGGTTTCTTTAATACTGAAAAACAGTACGCAATCTCAATACAGGGATTTCTACCGAACCCCACTGAACTAAAGGCTTTCTATAACCTCATACGGAAAGTATGGAGTTGAAATTCCACGGAGGGTTCATGTCATAGGATTCCTACAATCATGCTTCGCTCTCAAACTGTTACAATACCCAGCTGGCCGGTTTCTCTTTACCACACGTTAGCCTTCCTCCATATTGGCAAATGTAACTGCTGAGATTACCTTTCTAATATAGACACAATTTCCCCCTGGTTATAAGAATCCAAACTAGTTAGATTAAAACACAGTCAGTGACTGTATCTGGCCAGAGAACAATTGGTTGAATTATCTGTGTGAAATCTGCGTTTTTGCCCTCCTCCTGGGACATATAAAGTTTCCCATTCTCTAATATTCACAAGAGTCTTCATTAGAGACATGAAGGTACATTAAATGAAGGTAGAAATTACACCTCATTTTAAATATGCACTGGTTTAACAAAAGCTTGTAATCTGCTCAGGTGCATTACATTTGTGATGTCTTTAATGTTTCTTTAATGATTTCAGAAGGTAATTCTCTGTTGCATCGCACACCAGTTTTGTTCAAATACACTCAAGCTTTCCCCTGATGGAGTAAGCAAGTTATCAGGAGAACTAATTAGTTTGACCTTCTGTTTGCCTAGTAATGAGAAATGCATCAAACAGGTTTCTCTTTTCATGTCAGAGTCTGTCAATTAAAGCTCATGCTTTCGATTAGCATGTGCTATCCTCAGGAATACTTACCAGAAACACAGCCAATGAGAGCTTTGCCTTAACCCAGTCACCTCTTCTCCCACAGTTAGGTAACAGGTCTGAATTTTCTTCAGTAGCTCCCAAGCGGATGAAAATACTGTGATCAGGCACAAATGCAGCATCCTTAGGCAAAGATATCTGAATCCCAATGGAATGAGAATACCTAAGTGCAAATGTGAATTCAGAAGTGCTAAAACAAATCAGTGAATAGGCTAAATGAGTTCAGATTTTTACACTCTACCATTTATGGGGTCCAGCAGAAGCAGGGGTGCAGCAGGGCTGTGGTCTGCTGTATCAAAGACTCCTAGGGTATGTGGGGAGGGAAGCACCATCCTGCTTGCTCCATGTCCTCCAGATATGCTACTTCTATGGCTCCTAGGGCTGGGCAGGAGCAATGCAGGGCTGTGCAAGCCTTAGCAAAGATTCCCAGAGTCAAGGGGCAACTCTGGCATTCCCTCTATAGTCAGTGCCCAGGGCTGATGCACCACCCCGATTATGCAGCTGGCCAGCAGGAAAGGCAGTGTGGTTTGAGCCCTGGACTGGCACTTGAGTCATCTGGGGGCTCTATTCCTAATTCTGCAACTGGCCTGATGATTGATGTCAGACAAGTCACTCCACCGCTCTGTCTCATCTGGTAAATAGGAAAAATAATACTAATCTCCTCTGTAAAGTGCGTTGAGAGTTATAGGTGAGAAGTACTATGTAAGAGCTGGGTTGCAGTATCATCATTGCAATAGAGGACTCAGCACCTCACTTCCCAGTTCACTGTGCCAGCGAGCGCCTGAAGACAACTGCCACCAAACTGACAAAAAAACTACCACAAATGGGTTTTATCTTGAGGAAAAGAATAAACTAGTCAAATAAACTAATCAGAACTCAAGTTGATATATATTATTAAACTAGCTAGATTGGTAGAAATTGATATCTTCTATTAGACCAACTAAACTAAATAAACTAGTCACTCTCGGCTGCCGCCAGACAACCATTTTGCTTCTCAACTCATAAATTTGCATAATTAACATAAATTTGTTGATCTAAGCCCCCAATTTCTTTCTGAATTTTCAAAGCAATGGTTGGCTCCTGTCCTTTGATCTCAACAGCACCATGCCACCCAAATGCAGATGCTGGTTGCTCAAATTATGGGGCAAGGCATGCTACATATTAAAGAGTTGCACTGAGCTCATAAATATTCTTTGATTTCCATCAAGATGTTAAAAACAAAAGTCTTTTGCATTACAAAAAAAAAAAAAAATCACTGGTTGAAAGAAAAAAAATAGTACTAGTAGTAGGTAAGGACACCTCTCAGTAAAATGCAACCTACTCCTGCATGGATATTATCCATATCATCTAATCAGAACAGACAACCAAAACATTCGGGTGAGCATGGTGTTAGATGACATGCGTTTGATAGGCACCCACGTTTATGTGGCATCGTACAAGTTAACATGTTAACAGCCAGAGCAGAAGGTTTCTCCCAAAATAAATATGAATATGTTTTGCATTGCAAATCATGTTGCAGTGCTTTATTTGCGCTAAGGAGACAAGAATTTTAAAAACTGGAAACAACTTAGGACCATAATTCTCCATCATTTTAGCTGCATAACAGAACAGCAAAGAATAACTTTCTTGTTACCTCAATATTTGTTCTAGTGCCATAAGTTAAGTGTATTTCCTTAGCGTTCCTTTCATGTAAGAAAAATCCTTTTATTTATGCATCTTGCCCTTCTTGTAAGGTCCGATTCTGCTCTAGAACCCATTGCAAAAAATGATCACTTTTTTTTTTTTTAATAATATCCAAGAAGTACTCAGCAAGCAACCATTCCCATTTTTCAAAGTAAGCCTATTTTTCTCTCGCACTAGTTATACACCACAATACAATGCATTGGATTCAGTAGAGCTACTTTGGATTTGGATTGCTTTGGAATTGGTCACAAACCTCCACATGGATCAAAATATCTCCCCCGGTCTTTATGTTAGCAGAAAGCAGAAAATGTAAGGTATTCTGTGCTACAAAGAGAAAAAAATGCATAGAAATTTTATCTAAAAATTAGCAGCAGTATTTCAGAATCAACCTGAGATCATGTCCCCATTATGCTAGTCCTGTATTGGTACAGACAGCCTCGGGTCTGGAGCGTTTATGACCTAAAAAAGGGAGTATTACAGATGGGAAACTGAGGTATCAAAATACAGTGACTCACTCAAACTCGTACGAAGAGTCTCCAACAGAGGAAGGAAAAAAATAACACTCAAATCCCACTCCAATGAATTGGTCATATGACTATTATCCTTTGGTGTATTTTCTTTTAACAAAATGCTTCTCACTTTCGGAGAGCAGGGCCTTTTGATAAAACTCGCCATCATCTCCACAAAGCAGTCACGAAAACTTAATTTTTAGACATGCTCCAGTCAATTGTCCAATTGTTCTATGTTACATTTCTTAGGTTAAAATTAATGGGGGGGACACAGACTATTTCTTCTTTCCAAGCACACCACAATTAAGAATCCTTTTTTTTTTTTTTTTTGTTAAATTTCCTCCTCTTTTCTAATGGCCAAACCAAAAAACAAAGGCATACATGTTATCTTGCTACAATCTAGGTCTGAAAAAGATGTAGCTGTTACACTTCAGTGACTTCACAGCACCTTTAGGCAGAAACTACTCTTCTGTAAGGCCTCAGGTCAAATATGTTGCTCAGCCAGCCTTCACAATTTTTCAGGGTATTTTTAATTAGTACATTTCTAGCTAGTAATGGAGCTGCAGCTTTAATGGGTGCCTTGTGCTCTAAATGGTTAGGCATCATTGTTAAAACGCCATTTCCAATATGTTGGTCGACCTTCGACATCTCCAAAAAATATTATTAATACCAGCACTATTTGTTTATGGTTTACTGACTTTTTTCCTTTAAAAAAATTGCAAAAAGATCCATACTTTGCTTCTCTTATTTCACAGAAATGGTACATTACATTGAACAGCCATTAGCCAGAGATAAAACTTAAACCAATATTCCCTAATGTCCAAAAATCACACATAATTCTTTCCTCAAATTTTTAAGCAATTACTTTAAAATAAAACATTTCTCAGGAGCCTGCCTACTTTACAGAATGAAAAGTCTATAGATTTAATCCTCCATATTAATCAATCACTAGTTTAATGTTCATGTTCAAATCTCCATGCCCCCCTCCTACTAGCGTATAATAAAAAACACTTTTTTTCCACTCTTGCGTTCCCTTCTTCCCCTCTTTAGCGTCCTGCAAATCTGGTGATTCCTCCTTACCACTAAGAAGTGGAGCACAGACATGCCAATTGACATGGGAGCAGCTCCGGAGAAATGTTGCAATTGGAAGTAAGCAGAGTAGATATGCACCTTATAGACTAACTAAACAAGGTATGGAGAGCTTTCATGAACTCATGCTCACTGCATCAGCTGTGTGGAAGGACAGAATAAAGTGGTGGATAAAGTGGAGCAAGTGATTTGAATACAAAAGGTAGGAAAGGAGAAGGTGGGGAATGCTGGGAAAGAGAGCAAGCAAGAACCAAGAGGAACAAAGGAGTCACAAAACCTAATCCAGGTCATGGAATAAGAATCCATAGTCCCTGTTTAAACTGTATGTAACACAATTCAGTCTGTGGGTGATTTCTTGTTCTGCAATTTCCTATTCAAAATGGTTTTTAACACCTTGCTCTCAGAACAGCAATCCTGAGGTCAGCGATGAAATGTCCAGAGAGGTTAACCTGGAGGTAGTTGATGTTTCTAGCAAGCTTTTGGATAACATGGTATCCTTTTTCAAGCTTGGCTTGGATTCAGACATGTTACCTGAAAGCTTGCTAGAAACATCAACTGCCTCCAAGTTGGTCTAATAAAAGATATCAACTCAAACCAAAAGACTCTGTCTATCATATAGCCCCAGATCAATATGGCTGACCCCAAAAGAAAACTCCCAAACAGGGAGATTAAAGCAATCTGCCGCGGGGGCCTTTGCTTCTGTCTGGAGCTGATGTCAGATCAATGTTCATTCATTCTTACATGTAGGGATCACCCTGTCTTTCCAATATAGGCAGCAGAGGGGCACTGGAAGCAACTGATAGCACATATGACATTGATAGAGCTGCAGGTGAATGAACCTTGGATGTTGTACTCCTTATTCGGTCCATTGATGATGCGATCTATATTGACGTGGGGTCACTTGGGTCTATTGCAAGGTTTGATGCCTCAGTGGGGATGGGAGTTAATTAGTCTGTCGCTTGAGAAATACTGTTTCAGGTTGGGGTCTGTCTTTAAGCCAGGACATATTTGTCCCCCACAGCTACCTTGAGACAGTCATGCTTTTCCAAGAGGGCTTGCAGGTCATTCATGAAGTGTCTACAGTGTTCAAGCTGGGGGCTGTAGATGACAACCAGAGAAATTAAGTTCTCCTTGTTTGGGAGTTGATGTGGAAGCAGCTCAGAGAGATCTGGCTTTGTTGATTTGGAAGAGGCCATTCTTTCCAGGTGCAACAAATAGAAACCACATGGTCAGTATAAGGGACTCTAGTAGCTTAACTGCTCTTGCATGCTCTAGCACAGAAGTTGACAGCCTATATGCCATGCACTACATCTGGTCTATGGAACCAGGGGTGGGGGAGAGAGGACAGGGGCTTCAGTGGTCTTTTGGCAGTGGAGAGTGTGGCCATGTCCCAGCCAGGTAGCATGGACAAGCTGTGGTGGCACTGGCAGCTGGGTTAGAAGCACAAGCCTATCTCAGACCCAATCTGGATTGTTTTGGCCCACCCATTTATCAAAGATTGTCAACTGCTGCTTTACTGTGTTCCCCACACAGCCACATTAAATACAGCTGGTAGCTAAACTTAGTTTTGTCTATACCATCTCCCTACCCATCCTGAGACAGCCACCAAGAAAAGAGACATTCTCCCAGACTACCCATGCTCAAGCCCAGCAACTAGGTAGTAGGTCTTAAAGGAGTCTTGAGCATATGCCTCAGGCTGTCTGTCTTGGGATACCTGGTAGTCTGAGGCTCAGTGACCCTCTTCTTTCCCTTTTATAACTGGTAAAACAAAACAACTTTTTTAAAGTCCACAAAATAGCTAGCTTTGGGTTCTATGACCTCTATTTCCAGCAACAAAGGTGAATTCAAGTTAGGAATTTGTGGATGGTTTATTGATACATTTCCCCAAACTCCAGTGGGGATTTGATTTGTATATATAAGGCTTGATCATTTCTAAAGAAGGGCTTCTGCTGCATGAGTCAATCATGTGGCGCTCCAGTTCCAATCATGTGGTCTAATGACTTGCTAGAACAAAGCAGGTTTTGCTGCCTTGCTTGGACAAAGAATAATTTTCTATTATCTCCTATCCAATTTATATCTACATACATGCACGACAGACACCAGCGTTACCCTTTTGTAATTAGAAACTGTGCAACCACCTGCCAGACTTTCTGTGCTCCAGCAACTCAGCACGCACTTATATAGCAGAGCTACAAAAATCACTGGAATGCTACATGGGGTGACAAACTGCAGTAAATATCTTACAGAGAGACAGTCTGTTTACTCGAGTCTAGGAAATAAAACCCTATATGCAACTGCAGGAAAAAAATCTAGTGGCAGAAGACAGTGTATGAACAGACGGGGAATGTTTTCTTTCCTGCCAAAGTATTTTCCACCTTCCAAGTTTTTTTTTCTTTTGTTTCTGTTTCTTGGCGTTCAAACAGGAGTAGAATTTCTTTACATTTTGCAAGGAAAAAAATTGTTCTTTTCGTCTCTGTACAAAGCATCATTAGTGTAGTATAGAAAACTTATATATTAAGACCCACATTTCCAAAATGACTTTTCATCTCGGACGCCCAGATGGAAAAGCATTAGCTAGAGGTCTGATTTTCAATGCACTTCCTGAAAATTCAGGCCCAACTACAAAACACTCAAAATTATACCCTAGTCTTGCAAACACTTGCACACAATAGTAATCTGAACATATAAGCAGCTCTTCATGGGACTTCCATGCCTTTTAAGATAATGGGAGTTCATATTTGCCTCAGATTTAAAGATATTTAGACACCTAGTTTCCACTGGCAGAAGAACATAAAAACATAAGTACTGCCATTTACTGAGTCAGACCATTCATCCATCTTACCCAGTCTCCTGTGTCACAATGGCAGAGTGGATGCTGAAAGGGAGAGTGAACATAGTGAGTGCCTATATACGCGCTCCATGGTAGGGGGAGGGGTGTTTTAATTCAAGCAGCTCTCGGGAGCCGCTCTAATTAAAACACTCGCAGCATTTCGTGTATCCAGCGTCCTGCATTTCAAAGTGGTGGCAGGGGCACTTTAAATAAAGCTCGTTCAACAAGCAGACTCAGTTAACTGAGTCTGCTCCAATGCGTTCTAATCAGAAGTGTAAAAGTGCCCAATACAACCAGGGGTTTTTTCCACTGTTCCCCTCTCACTTGCAGCCTCCAGCGTGTAAGGTCTAGGAAGGTCCGGTTCAGAGACTGTATCCCTAACTCCCATGCTCAGTAGTTACTGTTGCCCCTTTCCTCCAAGGCCTAGTATGGACAGTCAAAAAGCCTGAGGCTGAATCAATTCAAACTTTGCAACTTTCTCTAAACTGCATAGCTTGAAATGATAAGCAAGTGAACTGTCCTTCACTTTTCAAACAGGAAAAGCAGCCGGACCCCTGCAGTGACCCATATTAGTAGCCGGCAGGCTCTCGAGCCCCACTCCCAGCCTGCTGACCCCTGCAGAGAGCCCAGAGCTGGGCAGTTCTCCCAGCCATACATCCTCCTCCACCTCCCAGCCCCGTACTGGGGCTTGGCTCCATCCCAAGGACCAGGAGCCTTACCTCTTTCTCAGCCTCCAGGCTGGAAGGGGGGACACAGGAGGGACAGAAGTTACATAAACCAGTTTGACCTAAAATCAGTTAAGTCCAATATCATATCCAACCAAGTTTATCTTAAACCAGTTTGGGGCATTTTGAAGGTGGTTTAAGTGCACTGAACTTCTGTTCTGTTACAGGCTTAAACCGCTTTCTGATCACTTAAAGCAGTTTATAGGCAACGTCTGTCCCTAGTCTAAAGAACTGTCCAATATCTATTTTGGCCAGATCAGTGAATCCCAATGAAAAGATCAGGAGTTTGGTATATGATGAGTGTCAGAAGAAAGCTGGCAGAGATGAAAGTGTAATTCTGTATATGTATTTAATAATTAAATAATGCTCCTTCCCCTACAGAAAGAGAGAGTATGTGTGTGTGTGTGACCACTTTAAACGATGAGGCAGCTCACTAAATTAGAAAATTAATGGGAGGTACAGAAGAAATTAAGAGATGAGCAGCATCTTAAACCCCACTTTTCTCACTATTGTCTGTCGGCTGGGAAAAATACAATTTATATAATTTAGCATTAACTCTAGTGTTGCTCAGTGTCTGAAAAAGGAGGTCACCAGTGATGAGGAGGGAAGAAACAAAGCACTGACCACTTAACTACCCCTGATTCTTGTAGTAGGAACTTACATTGGCAGGACTCAACAGCTGGTTTTTTGGGCATGTAAGGCAACAACTTCAGACAGCTGTTCCCAATGTTTCCAAGTCTGTGGCCCCATCAATCCCATTTCCAGAGGGACCTTCAGCTCTTCCAACAGAATGCCCCGAAGGCTTGTTATCCCACTTGCAAGTGCCATAACCCTACTTTGGATCACAAGAGATCCAGCTAGAGCAGAATAACAGAAGAAGGCAGATGACAGAGATCTAACTGCCTTGGAAAATGCACATGCTTGTAAACTAGTGAGACAAACTTGGCAGAAACAAAACACAGATGCAATCATCCGAGCTCTTCTGCCAAGCATAAGGTTAATAACTAGTTAACAAACAAAAAGGGTGTAACAGCTAACTTCCACAATTTAGAGACTCAACCTAGCTATTTAGCCATGACGCTAACCTTTCGCAGTCAAATCTCCCCTCTCCCAAAGCAGCAAGGTATGTAAGCCCTCCCCCTTAAACAGTCTGGCAATGGCATAATGAAGTTGAATGGAGCCTAAGTCCTTGTTCCATATGAAACTCAGAGGCATTTGTTATAAGGCCCTGCTGCTACACACGCTCAGACACACTGTGATTAGAACAGATTGGAGCAGACTCGGTTAATTAAGTCTGCTGGAGCATTGTAATTAGAGTGCTGCAGCATCTCGTGTATTCAAAACGGCGGTGGGGGTGCTTTAACTAAAGCCTATCTGACAAGCTGTAGTTAAAGTGCCTCCACTGCCATTTTGAAACGCAGGATGCTGAATACACAAGACGCTGCAGGATTTTAATTAGAGCAGCTCCCGAGAGCGACTCTAATTAAAATGCATCCCCCACCCCCACCATACCCGGGAGTATGTGTGTAGATAGACACCCATAAAGACTATTTCTCACTTTCAGAGAGGAATGAACTTTTGCCATAACTAACTGCCAGCAGGCTGCTACCATTAAAACAGCGTGATGGCATTTACAACCAGATCAAGTTGATTAATACCAGATAAACAACGAGCCCAGATGACCTAATGTTCTATTAGACATAGAAAATTACATCATCTAGTCTAATCCCTGACCAGTTCTTTAGCTGTTGTATATTTTCTGGTGCTTTGGACCATGTAGTATCCAAAAACCTATTTTACGGCCTTCATTTTCCTGGACAGACAATAAATGAATGTTCTCTGCATAAGCACAAGTGAGACTACTGGGATTTTCTTTTTTCTTTTTTAAACTGTCCTTATTTTGTAAGCTCACATTTGTGATGTTAAACCAGAAAACACTTGCACACATTAAAAAAAAAAAAAACAACCCTGAATTATTTCTATAGACTACTGAGAAACAGAGATCTAGTAGCAATAGAAAGGGTTAACTCGGAGCATACAAATTCAGAACATCATTTCAGATGTGCCCCAGATGCAGGTAATTTATTTATTGGCAAGAAGCTCAAGACACTAGGTACTCTACCATCTCTTGAAACTAGTTCTTTTGTAAGATGCAATTCTTTATATTGTCACAATACTATCTGATTTTGTTCACAAAGTATTGTATTCCTAATATGGCAGCAGTGATACATTGCTAATATTATCCATTGCTCAGCTGGGAAAAATTAACAGATTCGTCACGGCACCCAGCTTTACTCCAAAGGCTAATGCTAGGCAACTAAACTGTCCCACATGCACTTAAACAAAATACAGTTTGATCAGCCAAACCCTGAGAGTTGGTATCATCCCCCCCCCACCCTCTCTGCCCCAACCCCATTTTCCAGAAAATGAGATAGAGACAAAGTGCTAGGAGCAAAACTCAAGGACTCTTGAGCTCCAATGTCATGCGTACATTTGCACAACATGCTGCATCCCAGCTCCATTCAAGTCAAATGTGAAGGACTTCAGAATTGGGTCCTAAATGCAGAGAGTTGCATTTGACCCAGTGGGGCAAATTTGACTTTCAGCAGCAGTCTTACGTGCATAACTGATGTCAGCATTTGGTCATAGGAGTAATCATTAAGGGGTGACTAAAAAATAAGATTTGTTTTGTGAAACCATATTGAAGTTTCAGTATTTGATTCCATTCTCCACCAAATCAAAACCAGGAAACATGAAAGTTGTAAAAGGATCATCAACAGGTTCATCAACATCTTGGAATCAAGCAGGGGTTTAAACCTGCAATTCCCACATCCCAGCTAAGTACCATCAGCTCAGAAATATGGACTATTCAGGGACGGGTGTGTTTATCCATCGTTCACTCTCTCATTTTATCCAGACACTGTTCACCGGACCTGAGGAACCTTCCTGCTAAAAGCTTCATCAAAACCAAAAATGGTCGTGTCTGGGAGTCCCCAACCATCTTCAGTAATAACTGTGCTGTAGATTAAAATATTAACACACTAGGTCTGCACCACCATATCTGGACCCACTTCTTGTTTTCTCTTATCCCATGTTATCCCAAGTTGCCTCATGTCACAAACCCTTTTTTATACACCCTACCTACTGATCTGTTTCAGACCTTGACCTCTTCTCAAGGCAGGGGTCATACCTTCCTTCCTTCTTTCTTTCTTTTTTGGAAAGCAACTAAGACATTGTGGACCCTGACAAAAATGGGATGGAAACAAAAGCCCTGAGGTAAGTGGAGAAATGGGTGACCTGGAGGAAGTACCAGCAAGAGGAGGCAAAAAGAAAGGCCAGCTCATTCATCCTAAGAAAGTAGGGTAATTATTTAGTTACTTCAGGTGCCTGTATACAAATGCACAGAGCCTGGGAAACAAGCAGGAAGACCCAGAAGTCCTCACACAGTCACAGCACTATGATGCAATTGGAATAACAGAGACTTGGTGGCAGGTAAGTCTGTCATGGGGAAGGGGCAGATCGAGGCCAGCACAGTGCGGGAGGGAGTAGGGCAGAGACAGGGGCTGCGGTGAATGAGACCCCGGAGCAGGTCATGGGACACTCAGAGCCTGGGCAGCTCGTCCGGGGGGGAGAGGGGGGGTCCACCACTGCGCGCACCCCAGAGGCCTGGGAGGGCATGTGCCCCCCCAACCTGTGAACAGGGTGCAGGAGGGCTGCCATTGAGGGCTAGGCTCTGTGTTCCTCTGCCTTTGCCCCGAGAGCCGCATGATGCCATGTGCCTGCCACCACCGCCAGGCAAGCAGAAACAGAGCGCTGCCCGGCAGTGACAGACATGTCATTGCACCATTCCCAGGGCAGCAGGGTGCAGAGCCCAGCCCTCACTGGCAGCCCACCTGCACCCCATGCCTAGATCAGGGGGTATGCACCTTGCCTCCCCAGCAGAGCTGACCCTAGGGGTGTGCAGGGCTCAGGGCATAAGAGTCTGTGCAGGGCCTGTGCGGGGATGGAGAGGGGGATGACAGGGGTGGCAAGCAGCCAGAGTGATGAGTGGGAGGGAGCGGCTGGGAGCTGCACAGAGTGGCGGTGCCTTCAGCACATGCCAATGGCGCTGTCTGCAGGACTCCCAAAGCACGGGGCCCAGGGTGCTCAGCCCAATTTGCACTCCCCACCCTCCAAGGGATGGCTCTGCTCCCCTCTGTGCCACTGGACAAGCTGCCCAGGCTCCAACAGCTCCACAACCCACCCCAGGGCCCCATTCACCCCAGCCCCTGCACTTCCACACTGTGGCAGCTTCTGTCTGCTCCCTCCCCCCCACCCCCCAAACCCCTTCCCCTTCAGAGTAGACTGAAACTTGCCTGGCTGCTATGCTGGACAGTAATCCACACACTGGGGCTGTGATACTGCCTGTGTGTCTGAGTGTGTGCCATCCCCCCCACTTCCTCAGTAGCCTGCAGTCCACACCTGTGGGGGCTAAGTCCCATTAGCCCCAGCCTTCCACTGCTTATGAGTATAAGAGTATTGCTCAGGCATGCAGGGATGAAAACAGGAAGGCCAAAGTGCAACTGGAGTTGCAGATAGCAAGGGACGTGAAAGGTAACAAGAAGAGTTTCTACAAGTAAGTCAGCAACCAGAGGAAGATCAGGGAAAGTGCAAGTCCCTTACTGAATAGGGGTGCAAATCAGAGTGATTACGGAATGATTATCAGTCATGCTCTAACTTGAGCACTTTACACAAAGCACCTAGTTACATCACTGAAAGTAAACAGATGTTGGGTGTTTGATGGTGGGGGCTCTGAGCCTCCATGCACTGGCTGAAGCCAGGAGGCAGGGGATTCTGCAGGCTACTCTGCAAGCCTGGCAGCTGGGCCAGCTGATGTCTCTGGGTTTGCTCTCCCACCCACCTGGAGACACCAGCAGCCTATTAGGCTGACAGGGATTCCCCCATGTGGTGGGGCTCTCTCAAGGGATAGACCCCCCCGCCCCATCAAGCACTGCCTTCCTCTGGATGGCTGCACAGGGAGAAGACTCTCTGCCTCCTTCCTGTGGCAGACCAGGGGCATGACATGTATCCCTCATAGGGAACTGTATACAAGTTCCCCAAGGTGCTCTAATTTAGAGCACCTTTATTTAATACCTGATTTAACAAGGGTTAATTTTTCATGGAACCAGCCATTTTAAAAGCACTCTGCAACTGTGCACATGTGCAATGACACAGCTGTAAAGCACTTTCAGGAGCCAGATGATATGAAAATTGTCGTTTCTTTCTGTCTAGTGCCAAATGATGTGGAAAATGCTGAAAGTACTCAAGGCAGACAAGGCTTTTTGGGTAAATGTGATATCTTTTATTAGGCCAACTAAATAGTTGGAAAAAATTGTTCTTTGAAAGCTTTCAGGCACAAACACCCTTCTTCAGGCATAAGGAGAGTCTGCTGGTGTTTTGTGTGCTCTCCTGGGTGGAATAGAAACCAATATGCAAAATGCAGGTCTGTGAAAATGTAAATGTGTTGCAGTGAAGATCACCCCTGAATTACACAGGCAAGGGCACCTCCAAGACTACTTCACCTGGCAGCACAGTTTTGAGAGGAAGTGAGCAGCCAACAGCAGCAAAAGAACAGATTAGGGACTATTTTAAAAAGTTGGACGTGTACAAGTCCACAGGGCTGGATGCAATGCACCTGAGGGTGCTAAGGGAGTTGGCCAACATAATTGCAGATCTTTGAAAACTCATGGTGATCAGGAGATGTCCTGGATGATTAGAAATAGGGAAATATAGTGCCCTTCTTTAAGAAAAGGAAGGAGGCGGACCCGGGGAACTACAAACCACTCAGCCTCACCTAAGCCCCTGGAAAAATCATGGAGAAAGTCCTCAAGAAATCCATTTCTAAGCCCTTGGAGGAGGTGGTGGTGATTAGGAAGAGTCAGCATAGATTCACCAAGGACAAGCCACACTTTACCAATCTGATTGCCTTCTATGATGAGATGACTGGTAGGGCTGTGCGAATCTTCGGTCACTGATTTGATTCGGCGGAGATTTGGCCGGATTCGGCGACCGAATCTCCAAATCCAAATGGAATCAGGAGACCCTTTCATCTCTCTGAATCGAATCAGAATCCTCCAAATCGATTCAGAAAGATTTGATGATTCAGACAGACACAGCTTTAAATGTTTTTTCTACATACCTCAAGGTACCAACCAGGTGGCTTGCGAATGCTGAGATGGTGGGGCAGATGGAGCATCTGACAGGAGCACAGGGGGGTCCCCAGCACGCTTGGTGGCAGAACCAGAAGTGGACCAGAAGCACTTCCACTCCACTTCTGGTCTGCAGCAAAGTGCAGCAAAGTGCAGACCCAGTGGCTCAGCAACTGATGCCTCCTGGGTCTGGGGCAGGACCCGGGGTCCCGCCATGGACAATCGCCGACCCAAGAGGGACACGGGGGGTCTGCCACTGAGCACACAGGGGGCCACCCATGTGCTCCTGTGGGACACTCCATCCACCCCAACATTGCAGCATTCACTAGCTATGCCTAGTACCTTGAGGTACATAGAAAAAACATTTAAAGCTGTGTCTAAGGCCAAATCACTGATTCTCTGAATCAGCATCGAATCTTCAGATTTGGATTTGGCCAAATCAAGTTGGGACAGTGATCTGAATCAACTAATCAAATCACTGTCCCTGATTTGGGCCGAATCCGAATTGAATACAGCCAGTTTTGCACACCCCTAATGGCTGGCTCTGTGTATGCAGGGAGACCAGTGGATGTGATATACCTTGACTGGAGCAAGGCTTTTGATACGGTCTCCCACAACATTCTTGCAAGTAAATTAAGGAAGTACAGGTTGGATGAATGGACTGTAAAGTGGATAGAAAACTGGCTGGATTGTGAGGCTCAAAGGGTAATAATCAATGGCTCACATCTAGTTGGCAGCTGGTACCAAGTGGAGTGCCCCAGGGATCAGTCCTGGGGCCAGTTTTCTTCAATATCTTCATCAACGACCTGCAAGATGGGATGGATCTCAATGGGTTTGCAGATGACACCAAGCTGGGGGGAGTAGTAGATACACTGCGGGGTAGGTCTAGTATTCAGTAACCTCGACAAATTGGAGGATTAGACCAAAAGAAAAATCGCATGAGGTTCAATAAGGACAAGTGCAAAGTTGTGCCCTTAGGGCAGAAGAAATCTCATGCACTGGTACAGGCTGGGGACCCACTGGCTAAGTGTCAGCTCTTTAGGAAAAGACAATACAGTGGACAATAAGCTGAATATGAGCCAGCAGCGTGCCCTTGTTGTGAAGAAGGCTAATGGCATATTGGGCTGCATTAGTAGGAGTGTTGTCAGCAGATCAAGGGAAGTGATTATTCCCCTCGATTCGGCACTGGCAAGGCCACATCTGGAGTACTGTGTCCAGTTTTGGCCCACTCCTGTTACAGAAAGGATGTAGACAAATTGGAGAAAGTCCAGCAGAGGGTAATGAAAATGGTGAGGAGTCTGGGGCACATAATTTATGAGAGGAGGCTGAGGGAACTGGACTTATTTAGTCTGGAGAAGAAGATAGAGAGGGGATTTAACAGCAGCCTTCAACTACCTGAAAGGTGTTTCCAGAGGATGAAGCTAGACTGTTCTCAGTGGTGGCAGATGACAGAACAAAACAAGGAGCAATGGGAAGTTTAGGTTAGAAATTAGGAAAAACTCTCATGAGGAGGGTAGTAAAGCACTGGAACAGGTTACCCAGAGAGGTGGTGGAAGCTCCATCCTTGGAGGTTGTGTAGCCAGGTCTTAAAAAAGCTTTGGCTGGGGTGATATAGCTGGGGATGGCCCTGCTTTGAGCAGGCGGTTAAACTAGATGACCTCCTGAGGTCCCTTCCAACCCTAATTTTTTATGATTCTATGAAAAAATAAAAAAAATGATGATTATAATGTTTTTAAACATATCTATTATTTGTAAAAGATGTGGCCTGTGTAAAAGGACCCCTCTGTAACGCAACATCCATGTCAACAGGGATTGTTTTCACATTGCTTTTCATTATTAGAGCCAAGGGGATGGAAAACAATTTAATGGCCTTAAATTCAATGAATACAAAACCTAATGGGCGAGGAAGAGGGAACTTACAGTAAACCTGATACTTGCAACAAAAATTAAATGCATATATATAGCATTTTTACAATTGTTCGTTTACAGTATCCTACATGCATAGGGTATTTTGCAATTGCTTCTAACACAACAGTCTCGCAATTACTTGTACTGCTATTTGAGGGTTACGGCCATTTATTTTTGCTAATCTACATATTCTCTCACTGGATAACTCTCCTTTCCCATGGCACTTTATACAGGAGCCCTGGATATCATTGGGTACCTTTATAGCTCCTGAGACGTCTTCCTAGATTTATAATAAACCCACCTCTGAACAATATTTCAGCCCTGTTATGTAAAACCAATAATTCCTCCATATTCCTCATTTCCATATTCTTTATAAGAATTGCACACACGGAGATAGAGATTAAATTACTGCACACCTCTTATGTCCTTAGACCAACACGGCTACAACCTACACCCCTGCACACCTCTTAAGCCTTATATTAAGGACTCACATCCATAAATCATAAACAAAATAGGCACAGAAGAAGGCGATTAGTGAATTGGCCAGACTAAGTAAGGATTTGACTTCATTTAGTTTGTAGAACCCACATCGGTACTAACAGAATATATACGAGCAATTGAACATTTACAGGCTCTTATAGAAGGAATATATGTGGGATACCCACTACAGAGGACTGCTACATTTGAGTAACAAGCTCCAAGATGACAAGCTCATAGGTCTAAGTCTACAATTTTAGATTCAATGATTATTCAAAGAGCTTTTTGCCACAAGAGATGCATTTATTAGAAGCTTCAGCATGATTGTAGCAATATGTAGATTGGATTATTACAATGGAAATGTATGTGGTGTCAATGTGTGGTATGAGTCATAGGCTAGAAATCTGAAATAGAGATAAAAGGACGTGATTATTTTGGTCAGACATTGAGGTCTTCGGTTTAACAGCTTGAGCAAGATGTACTGTATCAAAAAACCTCTAGACTTACCGTTGCTCAAACCTAAGGTACCCACTTTAAGTATTGACTTGTGGAGCATATTACAAAGAGGTATGTTATGAAGATGGAGACACAAAGAGAGATGGAAAGAAGAGATGAATTTTGCAGACAAAAAGCTACAAATCCTACCAGCTGTAAGTGCGACAAAAATGTACGAGTCTATCAGCTTTAAATTAGTAAACGACCGCTGATTACGATCAGAAAATATGTACGGGCAAAGTGTTAAGGATGATTTCCTAAAAGCAAAGTGATTACATCACTCAGCTAAAAAGGATGTAGGCAGTTACCAACAGTCCAAACTACACCTGGAATTAAGCTGGAAGCCAATTTAGCGGGCAGGGTACTCGTGAACTTGATTCAATCCACTGAGTTGCATCTTGCAGGTGAAGACCTCAGCTAACTAGCTTTCATTTGACTACCAGCTAGCACGACTCATAAGTCTAGTGAATGGGATGACGTGGTGTTGCATGCTCTCTCTAACTCTGCTGCTCCAGTCATCTCCAAGTCTGCTATCGCCGCCTGATGTAAACATCGGGTGGGAGCGACACCAGGACCGAGTTCTTTGGTTATACTCGCAGGGGTCTGTTCTTTCTCTCGTGGAAAACCAAACTATGCTTGCCAGGGTCCGACAGACACGTCACTGTCTCGTCACAGCCAGTGGCATCAAAAGCTGTTGGCAAATCATCTGTATTGGTACCTGGTCTTTGTCCTAAGTCAAACAAAAGCTGCACCAACAACCTGACAGATTTAACGTCTACCTGAATCTACTGCAGGTATGGAATATCTTGACTACTCTGCCCACCATCTCCTGCAACCTGAATCAATAAACAGTGATTTGTCGTAACAGGCAGTGAGCATGATGGTCATGCAATCAGTAACAGCTATGCTTCCTTCGGATATTCTTCTGAGCACGCTCAGAGCTGCATTTTGACATAATATCTTAATACATAAAACCATGCCACAGCTAAAACAGACTTCCTTCTGGAGAGACAATTGTATTAATTACAGGCACCAGTTGCATTAATTTTTATTAGCTTTTTCAAACACAAACAAAAGCCATAAAACAAAGGACAACCACGTTGAGCACTAGTTTATTCTTTGCTTGTCTTTCTAAAGCAGCCCAGATCCTGCAAGATGTTGATTTTCTCCAATCCGTTTGGTTGCTAGTAGTACCTAGAGGGATTGCTCCATCTACAGAAGAGAGGGCTTAACCTGGAAACACGCTGACCAAAATCTCCAATGGCTCCACGGTCCCAGAGGTGGAATGAGATGGAAACAGTCTGGCAAGGCTCCCGAGAGAAGAGAGTCAGGAGTTAAGAAACACATGAGCCAGTTTTTCCTGGGAGAAAAATGGTGACCCATAATTGTCCGATTGCTATCTTAAGAATGCAAAGCGAATAGACCATTTTCCAGGTCCTCAGAAAAATTAACTCTGTGTAGTAGGGGCCCACATGAGCCCCGTACTTACTGGGATGGTGGCTGCTAGCATGCCCCCAGATGGCAGATCCCTGACCAGGCTCACGGGGAAATGGTGAGCTCGTGCACCCAGGGCACGCTCCACTGTGCTGCTGGACAAATGGCTGGTTCACGGCAGGTGTTCCCCAGGCCCCGTGCCCAGAGCAGGGTGGGGGTCAGAGACCCAGCCCCACATGGGCTCCGACTGCAGCCCAAAGAGGAAGCAGGCAGCTAGGGCATGGAGCACCACTTGGGTCCTGGAGGTGGCAACTGCAGGGAATAACGACCCCCTCAGGAGCTCCTAACATCTGCCAACAGCAGGTGGGGACGGATGAGGGGCCAGACAGGCTCTTGCCAACCCGGAAGCCCCTATGTAAGCATGTACCGACCCCAGGACAGGGGGAAACACCGGCGGATGAGAGCTGTCATCCCGTTTCCCCACTGAGGCAGGGGACCAGTGTTGCAGTCAAAAGTGGGATTCAAACCTAGTGCAGTTAAGGATTGACACAATACCTTGTTTGATTAATGGCAGCAAGACTTTAATAACAATACCACAAATGAGCTATAAAACTAAATGACAGAAAAGAGACTCCTTCCCAATATTCAGTAAATGAGCTATCATAAAAGTCCTAGTATATTTTAGCTGCAGAAGTTTCTCTTACCAATGCAGGTAGGAAGCAGTTCTTGTCTTTACAGCTTTCACTGAGCGTGGCTCCATCGCCCAAGGGTGATAAGCTGGGTGCAGAATGATTTCCCTGTCTCTTTTGGAGTGCACACCTTGCTGGCAACTCTGTCATTCTTATACAGTTTAATTGTATAGCTTCAAAGCATTCTTCTCTGATAGTTGGTTGATTAAAATCTGAACAAAAGCAGGTAGGAAGGGACTATCACATTACAATTGCGAAGTGCTTGGATCCTGTTCTGGAGCATTTAGGTGTGAAACTTGTTTTTGCACGCTTTTGATGAGTCCAGAGGTTACACTTCAATCCAATGGGACGGGTCTTGACTGACTGAACGGAATAGCTTGGGGCACTGACCACAGGTAGTTTTGGGTAGTTGTTTTAACAACAGTCTCCACCGGGGATGATCTAAAAACTCCAGATAGACATTGAATTCCTGTTCTGAGAAAGATGCCTTAATCAAGGGGGGAGGTGTCAACCAGAATACAGTCACAAGGACATAGGGATGTGCAGGTATTTATGAATGGTTTAACATAATAAAACATTGGGTACATTTGCAACTAGCACAAGAGATAAAGTCAATTGGGACTGCTCTATTTTGCATGACTTCAGTAACGATATTGCACAGGCAGGCTCACACAGACTGAGCAAGTACAGGACAATCCCTGCGGGACTGGGACTGCCTGAGGAAAGGCGACCAAGGTGCCCAGAAGGCCAGAGAAGAGCTTAGGGTGCAGTCATTTGAGCTATTAGTTTTGTTTGCTTTTTTATGTGGGCCATGCCTGGCTGACCCTGAACTTATAATTGAATCCAGTAAGCATAGTCAGTACACACCAACTCCAGACAACCTGGCTGCTTCTTTCTTTTCTCCCCCTGAACTCCAAGGCAGTCAGTCAGGATGGCCAAATGTGTGTATTCAACACCAGCTGGGATCCCAAGTGGAAAAGGGTAGGGTGTAGGGGAGAAGCCCAGCAGAAAACACCAACAGCAACCCATGCCAACCTCAGCTGGCTCTCATTAAGCAGATACTAGCTCCTTATACCTCTTCTCAACTACATCAAGTCATGGCAGGCAAGATTTAAAAGACAGCAAGACACCTCCTGAGCCTGCAGCACGCAGGCCCCATCCTAGTACAGCCACTTGGCTTGGGTCCCTCTATACTGAGCTCATTTCAGATGAGGATTATCTGGGCAACTTCTCAGTCCTGAGGCAAAGAAGAAGAGTGTTCTTGATGGTAGAATATTTGTAAAGGGGTTTGGCATAAACCAACCTCTAAACAGGTGTTGGGAAGAAACATGGCCTTTGAGCAGGTTATCGTCTGAGCGCATCCTACACAGTCTTGGGGAAGCATTTTGAGGTTGCCATTGTCAGAGACGAAACACTGGACTAGACGGACCGCTTAGATCAGGGGTGGGCAAAATACAGCCCGCCAGCCCATTCTATCCGGCCCACGAGGCCCCTAAAAAATTTAGAAAATTAATATTTATCTGCCCCTGGCTGCCTATCACGCAGCACTCGATGGCTTGCCAAAACTCAGTAAGCAGCCCTCCGCCTGAAATAATTGCCCGCCCCTGGCTTAGATGATCCTGTTCAGCCACTCTCGCATTGTGAGGCTTTTCAGGAAGATGCCTTTCAATGAATGGCTTCTCTGCACCAGGGTCACTAAACAGACAGACATATTAACTAATGTTCCCTTCAGAGCACAATTAAGCGCAACCTCTACCCTCTCTGTGCCAAGTCTGAACAAGGGGTCTCTTTCAGTATCGCGGCATAATTTTGATCTGTTGCATCTTTGGGTTGAAGGGGGAGGGGGAGAAAAATAAGCAGTGCCTTCAACTTCAATCAGCAGCATGTTCGGAGAACGCAAATTGCTACTGTGTCTGCTGCAGGATCTGAAATGCAAATGATCAAGAGGCCATTAGAGACATTAAAGATTTAGCAGGCGTATGTTCATCCTGTTTTTATTGTGGGGGGAAAGAGGCATTAATTCCAAAGAAATACATAATGAAATACAGTTACCATATTCAACCTCTCACAGAATAATTATGAGTCTCATTAAGAGCACTCTTAGTGGCCAATCAGTAACATTTCATGCAGGCAACCAAACAAAAAAATAAATATTAAAAACAAATATATCCCAGTCAGTCTAACTTTAATAACAGTTATTTACATCCGTGATGTGGCTTATGGAAGGGAGGTCCAGGAAACAGAGCACGAGCTGCAGCCATCTGTTTATTGACTGGCCTCTAAATGACCTTCAATTTAACTTGAACTGACCATACTTCCTCAAGGGGAAGGAGTCATTCTGATTCCTTTGCAGCCGACTTCGGAGCACCATCAGGACAGCGCCTGGTGACCTTGCATTCTGCATTTTCTAAAGCAAAGGGAGGCTATAAAACAATTCTACCATGAGCCCTTTTAAAGAATATTCCTGCATTTTCATGCTGCAGAGATATAAAGACAACTAGATTTAGGCAACTAAATGTATGAAAAGGACAACTGAAAAAGCCTTTTACGAGGTTGTTGGGAGTTTCAGCATCCAGCCATCTAGGCTGATCAGTCTCACACAGGTTAAAAAATCTACTTCTCAACTACAATGGGACCTACAAGCTTCTATTTTCAGTCTGCAGGCTTAGGGACTATATTATTGTCACAGTCACATCATGTTATTTCCATCCAAACAGCTGGAGGTTTCCCGTGTAGGAAGCAATTATTATGAAAAGTGTCAATGTGTCATTTTCCCCAAGTCAAATATTTAGCTTCGTGTTATAGCATTTGACAAGTACCGGGCTCTTAGCCTCTACCAGGGGGAAAGAAAAGGAAGGAGAGGAAAAAAAGAGAGAGTGTGTCAAAGAAGAAAAGAACAGTTCACCCGCTGCTATGCAAGCAGATTTTTGACGTCGCTGCTTGACGCCACAGTTGTGGTGCATTTCTGGAGTTTAATTGCTTTGGTGGAATGAAGCTACCTTGGCAGATATGAGACTGTATTCATAAAAGATCTCACTGTTTGCCTTGGCCCTGGAGTATGCACACACACACACACACACACACACACGCTTCAATTTGAAGCAACACGCTTACTAATTCAGTGCCCACTGAGCAGTCCAAGAGTTTCTTGAGATTCAAGACCGTGAGAGAAAAGGCTTGACCCACCAATCAAAGGTCTTATTCAATGTCAAAAATGGGGGCAGTCCCAGATGATGTCAGGTCCTGAAAGATTAGACATGGTCCTCAACCTATCACTAACTAAGATGTGGAACCTAGTGCAGGACTTAAGCGTGGTGGTGCAGTTACTTCTCATGGTATGTCTACATGAGAAAATGAAGATTTGATTGGAGCTTGCACTACCACACCCATGCTAGCTTAGTTTCGTTATCATGGGCAACAATAGCAGTGAAGGCAGAACAGCACTCAGACATAAGGCAGCATTCAAACTACCCTTCGATGTTATGGTTATTATTGCATGCTAAAGCCCAAGCCCATCTTCACCACCATTCTTACCCTGGACTAGCTAGCTTAAAGCTAGCACAGACCTGCCAGAATATGCTACAGCTGCACCTTCCTTTGGCCGTCTAGTCATATCCTCAGAGATTTTTCTACTAAGAAAGTGGGATATGGTCCATTCTAGGGCCAGTGCAATATAGCAGATGGTTTTCTGGGTTAAGTGCTTAACTCACCCTTGATTCAAAGGCTAGTCCTGGCCCCTGGAGTTGAATGCAAAATTCCACAAAAAGGTTTTCCCCTGACAAAGCTGGAGCCTATCGAGAAAAAGCCCTGATATGGACAACATGAAAGCCATCCTTTGGCAGCTATAACCATTCAAGCACCCTCAGCCTCCTTCCCCCCCTCACCCTTCAGCACTCCCAATACCACATGATTACTCTTGAAGCTAACAGCTTGTAAAAAAAGACCTGAAGGACCAAAATGAGAAGGAATCCCACTGAAAAGGACTTCAATATTTTTAACTGAAATCAAGACAAGAAAGAAATACAAAACAGATGAGATCCTGAAGCACAATTTCTGTTGAGAAGTGATCTACTGTTGGCGCGGTATATTCTCTAGCTACATATGGTATATTAAATTATTGAAAACTCTGAACTTCAAACATATGTTTAATAGCTCCAGTCTGGTTTCGAGTCCAATGGTATGACTTTCTTACTGTACACAAAAAAATACATATGGATGCACTTATGGTGAAAATATACACTATTCTAGAGAAGCCCAAGCATGCTGCAATATTGTTTTACAATGCATATTGTCCATAGCTTCATACTACTCAAGGCGGTGCTGCTTAGTCCAGAAGTGGGTCACCAAAAGTAGCCTGGTAGATCATATACCAACTGCTGAGAATATAGCAAGATCTTTAAGTCTCTAGGGGTCTTGTTCCACATTACACTGTAAGCTGCACAAATGTTGATCAGCTTAGTGCAAGCTTGCAGTCACACCTTTGATATAAGTGGCACAGCTGTGGGCAGCGGGCACACCTTCACAGAACAGGTGCTAGGTAGTGAGGATCAAGACAGAGATAATCCTGCCCTGCAGTAGCGTAACCATAAGCCACATAACAAGTGCTTCAGGCCACCTAAGGGTGTTAACCTGCAGACAATCCAGGGGTTAAGAGCTCCAGGAGCTGCCTATTGGTAGCTGTGATTACCACCTTGAAAAATCACATTGTGGATATGTCTGCACAGAGCAATGCAATGCAGTATGGATATATCTAAGCTACTTCACTGAGAGCTAGCTCAGGGATCAGATGCAGATTAGTAGTGATAGCACAGAGCTCTGCGCAAGCTAGTTTCTCTGCTCGTGTACTAGTTTGATCATCTGTATTACTGCACTGCATTGTACAGGGGAGAGAGTCAAGCCCCCTGGATACAAGTCCTGAATCTCTCTTACTCTCAGATTTTCCCCACAGACGTTTTGCCTCACTTTCCCCGAGATGAAGAAAGGGATAACAATACTTGTCAATGTTCGGAAGGTGCTACATGTACAGTACACCAGTAACTCAGTATTCTAGTCAATGCACTAAAATACTGACTAACACAGGAGTATAATTGCTTTATTAGAAAGTTAATTTGGACTTCATTCCTGACAAATCCCAGAAGCCCAGAGAGCTATGGGATTCTGTTACATTCTGTGTATGTAACAAGAGAGAGAGAGAGACATCTGCATAGACCAAATGATTTTACTCGTCGGTTTTTGTGACCTGATGCTAGGGAAGAGGTTCAAGACAATGTATCCGAATACAGCGACACCTTCCTTCTCCATCCGAACCATGTTCACTCCAGCGCGCCAAAATGAAATATTTCCCCAGCAACGAGACAATCACAGGACAGTTGATACAGCACGGAGGGTGTCTAGGGATAAGTAGAGTTTAGCAAACCAGATGGACCAAAATATTTCTCCCTGCTCCATTTTCTTTCGTGAATCAAGAGAGACATCTGGTGGCTACATGGCATTACAGTCATTCATCTCTTCATCTTAAAAGAATGAAGCTATCGTGCCTTCGCTCTTACTTTCTACCAAGCCCAAACAAGACTTTTGTCCAGACACAGAGCACCAAGGAATCCGGAGCCGATATTCTGTTGCTCAACAGATTAAATAAAACCATATAATGCCAAACACTTCATCTCACAAAAGTAGTATGCGGTGCAGCAAAGATTTTTATTATATTCATTTTAGAGACACTTAAATGTAGAGTCGTTAATGGACGCTTGGTCAAGATCACGTTAGAAAGTCAGTATCACGACCTGAATCTCCAAATAGCCAGTCCCCAGCTTTACGCGCAGGATCCATCTGATCATTAAGGTAACACTGTAGATGCAATATACTGCATTGTAATTTCAGCAAACAGTCACAGATTAGAGGCTGGATGGGACCTCGCAAAATCATCGAGTCCACCCCCTTCCCTGCCATAGGCAGGAAGTCTGCTGAGGTCAAATGATCCCAGCAAGATATGCATCCAAATGCCATTTGAATAAGTCCAAAGTAGGTGCAAGCACCTACTCTGGGGGGGAGTCTGTTCCAGACCCTGGACACTTGGACTGCAAAGAAGTTTTTCCTTATGAATTGGCTTTCCAGGAGTTTGTGGCCGCTAGATCTTGTTATCCCTGGGGGAGCCCTGGTGAACAACTATTTTCCCAGGTCCTGATGCACCCCCTTATATACTTATAGGCAGCCACTAAGTCCCCCCTGAGCCTTCTCTCCTCCAGGCTGAAGAGTCCCATGTCCCACAGCCTCTCCTCACAAGGCTTGCTCTCTTGGCCTTCGATCATGTGGGCAGCTCTCCTTTGGACTCTCTCAAGCTTATCCACATCCCTCCTGAAGAGGGGAGCCCAAATTGGACTCAGTACTCCAGCACCCCTTACACACGCTGAAAGCTAGCAGAGGCAATGTCAGACAGGATCAATTATATAGGTGAAATGAGGAAGTCTCCTGTGAGATACAAAAGCAGCAGTGTTGGCTGCAGTCTGATTTACCACCATCGGCTCAGGAGTTAGAAGTCCTCCTCTAACTTCAGTAAATTGCTTCTACTGCATTAAACCCTACAGTAAATAGCCTGTTAGTCCAGACAGAGCCGGGAGGGACTGTCAGCCTCAGCCAGAAGACAGCAGCATGTAAAACTGTAGACAGGCTAGAGATATCAGAATAACAACTTGACTTGGAAGACAGCATAGCCCAGTTGATGGAGCACTGTCCTGCAACTCAGCGTACCTTGGCTGTACTCCAGATTTCACTATTAACCTGATGGGTGACCTAGGGCAAGTCACTTTTCTTCTCTGTGCTTCAGCATCCCCAAATGCAAGATGGGGATCTTAACACTGATTTTCATTTAGTACCAGCCTTAGATCAGATCCAAAGCTGTGACTTCAAGGAAGAAAAGCAAATAATATCACTATTCACACACTCTTAAGACTAGTTCCTTCCCAAAGGGACTTATTACACTAACTTTTTGAAGAGGTGGAGGGAAAGCAAAAGTACAGAAGTGGGGGGGAAAACCAAAGGAGTCATCTCAGCAAGTTACCTATAAGTAAATGTCTGGCTTCAGAGAAGAAGCACTAGTTGTAGGTTTTGAAGCTGTAAAAAAACGTGCTTAGATACCGTAGGTTGCATGAAAATCCATAGAGCATTATTGCCATCTAGTGTTGTAATAAGATCTCTACAATTACTGTAGTTTTCATAGTAAGAGAGAGGTTTGCTCATTTGTTCCAAATAGAGCAAAAGATGCATGCAACCGTCTCGCTGCGTAACATGCCTTTGGTAGCTGGCCCTTGTCATTTATTACAGGGGATGATAACCAATACCAAAACCAATTGGATTAAAATGCCAATTGGTTTGAAGTGGGGATGTTTCTAGTTTCCCGAAAGAAACAGTGTTTGAAGAAAGCCATGTTCCTTTTTCAGATTATTATTTGCTTCACAGAGACTTTTAGGAAGAGTATGAGAAAGCAAAAGGATAGTTTCTGCATGTGAATTTTAACAACTGGAAAGTTACTTGAGCAAATCATAAAGCATTCAGTCTGGAAGTACTTGAAGGGTGCAAGGGTGATTACTAGCAGCCAGCATGAATTTGTTAAGAAGAAATGACAGATAAAGGGAATGTGTAAGGCAGGATACACCTGGACGTCAGTAAGGCTTTTAACGTTCCAGTCTCTTAAGTATGTTGGACAACCAGGAAGACAGACTAACCATTTGGTGGGTGCATAATTGGTTGAATAACTTCAAGCAAAGCATAGCTTCTAATGGATCAATATTAGAAAAATCTACACAAGACAGTAGCAGTTTTATAAGACTATCCATCATAAAGGCCAGTTGCCTGGAGATAGCAGTAGTATATTTCTACTAAAACTATTGCATCTTACTGATGCTTTTACAATAGTTTTTAAAACCTTATAGTCATTATTTAACCATATTCATTACGATTGAAATCATTCTTTAAGCTAAGGCTAGTAAAAAAAAAAAAAAGACAGAAACCAGGGAAGTTCTTTGTACAACTTTTGTCCCTTTTTCTGATGAAAAATTTCAAAAATGTTGACCTGCTCTGAATCTCACCATATTTGGGTTTTACCTCCAACTGACTCCTGAGATGCTCTGTTTCTTATTTTGCTGAGATCTCAGAGGAAATAAACCCGGGAGCCTTCCTGGAGCCCTCTGTTGACCCTCTTCCTCTTCTCATTCTCCTCTCTCCTTCCTCCAGCCTGTTGCTAATGCAACATGCTGCATCACCTCTGGCAGTCTGTAAGGTGATGGGCACGTTATAAAAATCTACAAAGGGAATTTCTCCCGAAAGCTTTTTATTCCCTTCTCATTGTCCTTCACCCACTCTGTGCATTCAGCCCCGATTTTGCTTCTCCTATTGTTTCTTTCCCTCTCAGACCTTTTATCATCTCCATCTCTTTTTCCCTAGTGTGCTGATTCAACACTCCAGAAAAATGGTACCTCCTTCCAAGGTCAAATGCTATAAAGGACAAACGAGCGTTAAGCAGTACCGATTCCAAGGTGATGCAAGAAAAGCAGCAGGGAGCATCAAGGCAAAAGGGAAAAACAGATGCATGCAGAGTTTACGGGAAGTCACAAAACGTGTAGACCTGGATGGGAATTTTTTCAACACAATGACATTTCCATGAAAAGTGCAGCATCAACAACACTTTTCACAGATATGTATTGGCTTCCAGGAAAGTTCTCAGAAGTTTTTGGAGGTGAATTGCAGAATATAAGCTGAATGGTAGCCTCAGAGATCCTGGTCCAAGGCTCTACTTGGAGGAGAACAGATGATCACTTCTTGGTCTTTTAGGTAAGATCTGGACAGGTAGGAGCGGGGAGGACAGACAAAGGAACACCACCCCCCTTGCAATAGCCCCCAATAAAGACAGTAAACACTACTGAGAGCACTTCATCCCCGGCAAATGCAGACTATGTACTAAACAAAGAGCTTAAGAATGCATCAGCATCCTACAACTTTGTACCAACGTGGGTATCCGCAGGCCACTTACAGATGCCACTACAATTTACTTGCCTTTAAAGGTCTGCAACCTCCAGTCTCTCCCCCTGCCCCGCATTCGGTATTGTCACCTGCCATGTCTTAATGTAAAAATGAGTTGGAGAGGCTGCACAGAGGGTAAGGCGCAATTTGACCAAGTGGGACCTTGAGGCCAGGAGGATCCACAGACCAAACATCCCACTTTTACTTTAGCTGAGCTCTCTAGCTCAGGGCCCACTGTTCAGGACCACAAGCTCCTGGCTCAGCTTTTCTTATGCCCTCTGAGCTCAGCTTCCAGGCCCCACACTATCTACTATGTAGGCTGCTAGGGGCCTCGAGTCCTGTTTTCCCCCGCCACGTCTGAGCAGGCTCAGCCTCATTCAGCCACACACTCTAGTTCTTCTCTTCTGTTCACTCGCTGAATTTCAAGTTCGGGGTGTCCCCGGTCACACCCCTTCAGTGGCCTCCATCTCCCCTTCAGACGCAACTCGGTCCCCCAGGAAAAATATGACAAACACAAAGTACCAGCACCAGTCCCAACTCAAAGAAATGTCCAGCATGGGGTTTACCACACCTCCTGAGTGCTGGGCTCCAAGTAGAAAGAAAACAGAAAGTGCCCAGGTACTTAGCTTGCTTCTTATGCAGATCCTCAGCTTTCCTTTACCCGGGGCTCCCTCTTGACTCCTCTTGCTGCACTCTGGTCTCCAGGCCTCGCGCCCCTTGGAAAAGATTCTTCCCCCAGCAGCTTCCAGAGCCAGACTGCCCTTTCCTGGCCTGAGGCTTGAGTTTATGCACGGTGCTCTGGATCACCTCATCCTTTACTTCTACCCATTGCATCATCCGGCGCTCCCTGCACCAGAAGCCAACAGCCACCTCGCTCCGGGATCCTCCGCCTGTGAGACACACAGCCAGGCTTAAGGTCAGGGAGGACCAGGTTAGCTCCAGAGGGGCGGTTAGTTCTGAAAACATGGGTACTAGACACCAGTAGTAATTGGCCTGCCCCAGGAATACCCTTATCTGCCTCTTGGCGAGTGGTGGATAATCCCTCAAATGCATAATCCCTCAAGGCATGCACTTTGTCTGCTAGGAATTTAATCTGCCCCCCTCCCACAAGAAACACCAAGTACTGGGTTTCTTTGTAGCCTAGGGCACACTTTGGGTTTGTTGTAAGGCCTGCCACTCGCAGCTCCTCCTGCATGTCTCCGAGGGCTTTTAGGTGCTCTCTCCAGTCTGTAAAATAAATTATTGCAGCATCAATATGTAACCCTGGTGTGGGACTAGTACCCTGTCCACGAGTCTCTGAGAAGTGGCTGCTGACCCATGCAATCCAAAAGGCATGCAACGAAATGCAAAGGCCCCAACTCACACTACAGCCTGTAGTAGCTACTTCAGCTCTCTGGTCCTGCTCATCCATCACCGACTGGAGCTCTGTCATCCAATCCCTCGTTGGGCCGACTCAAGGCATGGTGAGAGCATACCTGGCATCCTCTTCATCGCCTACCTTCACCCTAATCCCTGGGCTCCCTGCTCTGGGCTTTCCCCTACTGGGAGAGAGCCCTTACTTCTTGACCCAATGGGTTGTTGTTTTTTTTAAGAAAAGGGTCAAAAGGAAAAGAAAACAGGAGAACTGCCGAGCCTGCTTGACAGCAATCTCAAAAAGCAGTGCTGAAGTGCCGCACATTGCACCGGTCCGGGCTTGTTCCCCTTTGGTGGTGAGTCGTCCCAATCCCCTGGTGCTCTCTGCTCTTTCCCCTTGGGGTTAGACCAGGCTCTCAGGGTTTGGGCGGCCATGTGCAGTCCTTGCCACCACAAACTTATTGCTAAGGCCCTACTTAATTTGTGGTTTCACAGAAATACAGGATTGCCCACAAAAGCCATGAAATGAACAAAAACAACTTAATAAAAAGAGAAAGCTGACTCCCTAGTGGGAGCCACAGGTCCTTGCTGCACAGAAAGAAAGGTGCTGGCTGGCAGAATGGCACAAAGGGCAGCAGATCGGAGGGCAGCTGCCCTCTCATCCCTCCTCCCACCAACAGAGCCTCTCCACCAATCAGCACTGAGAGGTAGGCAGCATGAAGGCCAGCCAGCAATCAAGATGGTAGCCACGCCTTGTCCCAGGATCTCTCCACTAATCAGCTCCAAAAAGCAGGGTCTCTCTGCCAATCGGCACCAAGGGGTGGGGCCACTGCAAAATGCTCACAAAATCAGCTCTGCATGCTGTGAAAAACCCTTTCTCTTGCCGTGATTTAAGTAGGTCCCTACTTATTCCTCCAATAGGCACCTAAACAGCACCGAGGCTCGAACAACCTGGCTCAGGTCCAAGGCAGGTCGGTGCTTCTGACCCAGCTACTGCCACCCAGCAATGCAGGGGCAATGCGTAGGGGGTGCACATGGGTGCACGTGCAGGGGAGTGTGGCAGTGCACCCCCTAGAAAAAGGTGCTGTCAACACCATCAGCAACACCTGTGGGGAGTGGCCGCTTGCCACCCCACTGATGGCACCACCGAAGGCATCTGCAATCCCTGCTGGCCACCGACCCTTGGTCAGTGCTCACCACACACCCCTGGCCGCCAACAGCACTGATGGCACCTGCAGGAGCTCCCCTGCTTACCACCGCCAGGCTCCCGCCACTGCCACTGCACGCCTGCCACCACCATGCCCCCCCAGCCACCATGGGCACGAGTCGTTCACGCAGCAATGGCATGGACAAAGCTGCTCTCCCCCGCCCCGTGCTGCCAGAGCCCCCTGCCTCTACAGGCTGTATCCAATGGCTCTGTGGGGTGGATCTGCCCACTGAGCTGTATGTTGCCAACCCCTGGTTTTAAATTATTTAAAACCAATATTTTAATAATTTGGTAATGTCTATAAATAACCTTCCTTTATATTCCTAAATACACATAGTAACAAGAAAGAGATGGCCAAGTTAGAGAGTTCAGATAAGTATTATGGCTTGCTGTTCTGCACATTGCCACTTTAAGTCCCTGCATTTTGTATCTACGCTGTCTGAAAAGACAGGTAGCCATGCTGTGTACACTTCAATGCAGGCAGCTCCCAAACAGAATGACCCATAGCAAGCTCCCTCATGAAGACCTTGGTTTTTAGTGCTAGACTTAAGAGAAGTCAGTCTAATAGAGTATGTGGCTAGCCCTGTGGTTAGGGAAACAAAACGTGGCTGTTTAGGTATATGAATCTGCAATGGATACAATTTCCTCAGGTACAGTCTTGCCCTTTCAATTCAAGTAGTTTCAGGTCATGATTTTAGGTCTACCGGCCCCTGTTCATTGACAAATATAGTGGCCATCACACATACAACTTGAAACTATGGCTGGCCAATCATGCGTATGAAAAATTCTTCAGTTATCACACCAAATATCCCCAATTATCACACCAAATAACGCAGGAACACCACTGCAAGATGCAGTGGTTTGGCACTTTACTGTATAGCACTATAGCAGACATTTTTTTGAACAGGTGCTCAGACTTCGCTACCTTATGCTTGCCAGGTTTGTAAGAGCTACTCACATACAAAATTGGCATGGATCTTGTCATAAAGCTAAACCTTAGTATTAGGCAAGTTTTCTGTACAACACCTGTTCAAGACTACTGTACAAAAGCACACTTCAGGCTGTCAAATTCATTTAGGGTGAAATAAAAACCCATGCAAAAAGCCCACACAAGCTTTTCTGCTTCACCTAACCTCTTTCATTAAGGCATTAAGTATTAGGTGCTAGGAAGGGTTCTTTGCAGAAAGGTCAAGTTTAACTTAAATTAAAACCAAGCCACCTATAAATTGCTTTAGTTATTTAAATACGGTAATAAAACATTTTGTCCTAATTTAGCTCACTAAGCAGCATGGCTACTTGTAACCTCAATACGAATTGTGTAATAAGAGTAATTTCATATAATGTCAAACTCCTATAGGATTTATTCAGATGTCACAGATGTTGTGGTTAACTTCTGCAATTAATGATGATCTGATTAAATGCACTCCAAGTGGTAGCAGAGACAAAGTATGAATTAATTACTGTCAAAAGGGTGAAAGGTCAGGATATGGTCCATATTTATATTTGTCATGTTTCTGTGTTCATTACCTGTGATTTATTTGACATGCTTTACTAATTAAGAATCAAATCACTTTCCCAGAAAAAAAAAAAATCGAAATCTTGCTATAATGGTCAAAGTGCCTTGTGAAAAAAATATATTACTTGGTATTTATTGTTACCATCAATTTGTACATTTGCAAATTTGCAGACCTAAATTGCTATTTAATTGCATGTAGTAATTATTACACTGTATTGCCTAATCCTGGTGCAAGCAGAGATGCACAGGAAAAACAACAGAAAAGCCTTTCTCTTCCTTCCTCGTTAAGTACTATCAGCAACTACCAAAGATAGTAGGATCCTATTCCTCTCCAGTGATAGACACTTGTATTTTGAGAATGAAACTCAAAGTTTTAAACTCCACATATTGAACATAGGATCTGGCTGCATTCAGTCATATTTGTTACATAGTCCTGAACTGAAATGCAATTAAAGTTGCACAGTTTTATCATGTCTTAGATGCACAAGATCTAGGTTTAACAGAGAGAAGGTTTCATACTGTACTTGACCAACAAAACTGCCTCTATGTACAACTGGTCAAAGAAGCAGAAAGATCTCTCAACATTTCTTTAAAACTATTTTTATCGAAGTATAGAGTTTCAGTTTAGTGAAAATCACACTATAAATTGAGAAAGCTAGTAAACATTGTTTTTACAGAAGTTTCCAAAAAACTAAATGCAGTCAATACTCAAGTACTTTCAAGGTTTCTTTTCTCATTAGTCTACTGTGTACCAAATCCAGCCATCCTAGGAACTGGCACAGGGAGCCAGCAAGTGAAGTTCCCACTTTCAGTGGCGGTCGCCACTCGCCACCCGCTCTTCCTCCCCACTGCCAACACTGCTGGTGGCATCTGCGAGTGGTCTACGATCGCCGGTGGTCACCAACCCATGGTCGGTGCTCACCTCCCCACCCCCACCAGCACTGGCGGTGTCTGCGGGAGCTCCCTGCTTAGCACTGCCATGCCCCCCCAGCTGCCAGGGGCACGCGTCATTCATGCCCACTTTTATAGAAGGGATGCTAGGCAGTGGCAGACTGACGGGGACGCCAGCCAGGCCCTTCGGAGTTCTTATTGTGTGCCGTGACTAAGTATTGATACGAGAAGGACCGAGGTGGGGGGAAGGAAGCATTGGCCCCCAGGTGCCAGAGACCTATGGTATGTCACTGGTCACTGATACTGGGGATTAGGGTCACAAACCAACAGGCAAAAAAGAGAGGGGGACAGACATGGGTAAATAAATATTACAGTTAAAGTACATACACTTAGGATCTGGGTAACAGGAAGTAAACTGACACAGTGATGAAATCACCCAAGAATAGGTAACTGGTAGAAAACACTAAACACTATGATATGTATACACTGGAGAACCTTAAACACTCCCACCAGTCCGGAGGGCTCAAACGAGTCTCTGGTCCCATAAAACACTTAATTGCTATCTGCCCAGGCTCCGCGTCCGAGCCCTACTGCTGCAGCTTGCAGTCCTAGTTTCACCACTCCTTCTGACTCTCTCTAGCCATGCATTTCTCTGCTGCAGCAACCCATGCTTCAGCGCTGCTCCTTCCACTTCCTCCTGCCCTCTGCTGCCTTCTTGGAGCTGTAGTGCATGTCACAGTTCCTTTCCCTAGGCCCCTGGAGGCTTCTGGACATTGTCGTTCATGCTACAACATTACAGCACACAACACTCACCACAGTACATTACAGCTGATCACAGATACTTGAAAAAACAGAAAATTCCTTAAAAAGCATTAAGGACATATGTTTGCTATTACTGTACTGAACCTATAAAAAGCAAAACCTTATAAATGATTGCTTATATATAATTTTTGCAATAGGCAAGCTGTATACTCATGTCAAACACAGCAATTCTATCCATTTCGGTCTACTTTGTACATGCTTTTTACTGAAAAAGAATAAATATTCTGGCTTTCCAAGTCAACCTATAAAGTCATCTTGTTTAAATAACAGTTTTCAAGTTGTTTTGTGTTTACCCATGGAAAAGACGCCCTTTTCCCAATAATCTGTTAATTGTGAGGTAAATATTAACATACCTGGTAACAACTGCTGTGTTAGGAGTCATATATTTATTGTCAATTGGTGCACAAATCCAAATAAATAGAAGCACAGTAGGAAAAGCATTGGTAAAAATGTTATTACTGGAACAGCTTCAGCACAAAAGCTTCCAGACAATGAGCTGGGGAACCATAATATAGACATTGTGCACAATCCTCTTCCCTCCGACCCAAGACTGAAATACATATTCCCATCATTCTCAGGAGCTGGGGATGTTTGACAGTTCTGTCATTGTTCATCTTCTCCCGCGCCCCATGACCTGCCGATAGTTCAGGCCTATAAGAAATATTGACTCATTCCAGCAATTTGCTAGTTTTATTATTAATCATGGGTGCTGCAGTAGTGCCTAAGAGCCAACCAACCACTGCATTAAGCACTGTGTAGGGGTTTCTGCACAGGCACAACGAACTTCACGATCATGGTCCAAGACTGACATCTGCTTACATACAAGGTCTAGCACAATGGAGGTCTGATCCTTGATCAGCAGGGATCCAAGTTTTCCTCTGACCATAGAAAAACATGGTAAAGCCCAGATTTTCTCCTTTAAAAGGAGAAAAATACAGGAAATGGTGGGTTTCCTCTTGCTGGCTTGCAGAGTTACAGCCTGCAAGGGGCTCAGGGGAGCAGGAGGGCAGTCAGACTGGGGGCACCATGTGCATGTGCGCATGCACGCACACACATGAATGCCAGACAGCCTGGAGACTAGCTCCTACAGATAAGGCCGGGGTGGGCAGGATTGAACCCCCATGAGGGAATTGGTCAGGGCTGGAGCTGCTGCCCAGACAAGGTAGTATATGGGGCTTGGGATCTGGGGCCATGTGTGGCCACAGAGCCTGGGCAGGGAGCGGGATGGGGCCATGGGCAGCTTGTCCAGGGGCAGGGAGGCTGACTCCCCACTGTTGCGTGCGCTCCTGGAGAGGCATGTGTGCCATGTTCCCCCCCAATTTCTGCACAGGGCAGTGGCAGGCTGCCCGCTGTAAGCTCAGGGCTCCCCACCCTGCTGCCCTGCCCCTGGGACACCCATGTCCCAGCAGGCATGACCCGGTGTGGCAGGACAGAGTGAGATGGGAAAGCTCATGTTGCCACTGCAAGCTCCGTGCCACCCTGGCGAGGCACCCCCTGCCTGCCCCACAGCAGTGGGGGCACAGAGCTCACGGTGGAGGCATTGAGCTTCCCTTCCTGACCCCACTGCCCTGCCGCACCGCGTCTCACCCACTGGCCTGCGGAGGCCCTGTGGGGAAGGCAGCAGGACAGGGAGCACCAAGCCCACAGCAAGCAGCCTGCCTCCATCACGCCCCACGGGCTCTGCACTGGTTGTGCTGCCCGAGCGGGAGGGAGAGCTGGGCTCCGTGATCTGCTCCACAGCAATAGCCACCACCTCCCACAGGCAGCAGCCAGGGCTCAGGTGCTGCAGTGGGGGGCAAGGAGCTATGGACCCAAGTCCTTGGCCCTGTAGCCCTGGCAGCTGGGGCCTCCTCCAGCGGGGCTGGGAAGTGGGGAGCTGTGAGTGGGGAGTGAGGGGCAATGACATGGGCAGGGCTCCAGCATATCAGGGCTGTTCAGTGGCACAGAGGGGACGGGGGCAGGCCCACAGCTGGACCCATATCCTGTGGTACGAAAAGGGCAGGGGAAGCTCTGATTTTCCATGATAAAAAAACCCAAAATGCAACACCAAAATGTACAGGTATTTAGAATGTATTTAATTATAGTGATTGAGGCACTGGCAGGCTTCAAAATTGGTTTAAGATTGTAAGTACGTCAATGAAACATTGTGTTCAATTGATACCTATATAGTGGCATTTCATTTAAATCATGGAAAAAATGCAGAATTTAGATTTTTTTTTAGGTTTTTCTAAATCAGAGAATTTGCAAATTTTAAACAGACAGAACCAGGATCCCCAGATCAGTACCCATAAGTGTCCTTCCAGTGTGCCATTATTTTAAGGTCTACTACTGTTAGTATGATTGTATGCCACTTCTCTTTCATGGAAAAAGATGGCACAATGCAAATGGAAGTTAAGCACTGCCTCCAAATCCTACCAACTTTCAGTCCAAGACATGAGCCTTCTATAACCCTGAAAATCTTTCTTGCACCACAAACTAAACAGAAGGTATCAACACCCTCCAAGAGTTGGGCTTCATGTTGCTTTCCTTCAAGTGCCCACTCCATTCCCAATTAACCGCTACAGACAATCGCATAGAAGAGATTTTAGACACATTTATAGGCCTTCAGAAATACATGGCTCAGGCAAAAGCAGAGTCCATGATGCAAAGCTAGGTGAAACTGGTGCAAGTTTTCTATTAAAAGGGGTCTCAAAAGCTTCTACAAGCTCTTGCACTTTCCCCATCTCCCCAGTTTGCACAGCAAATGAATGCAGCTGCTTCTCACACAGCATGTCTTCTCAAATATGCTGCCACCTTCCTATATAGCTTCTGCTATTTTTTGAATATAAGTCTGCTTTTGGACCAGTGTTCTCCTGGTAGCATCTCAAGTATCAAGGAAATAAGGTATTAAAAGCTGATGGAGGCCCCTCTTGTCTCTCCATCCACCATCTCAGTAGCACTTCTCTCTACATGAGTGGTTTCCAGCCAGCCTTGCTCATACAAGCATTCTGGATTCAAATATATAAAAGCTTTAGCGAGCCCGGCCGGGAGTCAGAAGTTGGATCCCAAGCTATCCCTCTCCAGGCTCCTACACTCCCACCTCTGCAGCAGGCATAAGAAGCAAGCACTGATTGATTCTCTGTAAACCAGCAGAGCACATCCAGCTTATTTCTCTGAGACAGTGTCTATCTATCTACTCCTCTGTTAGGGAGGAAATGCTGATAAAAAGAAACACCACCACCCAATTGGACCTACCCATACCTCTGCAAACAGGAATTCACAATTATCATCAAAAGACACCACAGAGACCAAAAAAAAAAAAAAATTCACTTTCAGGTCAGATGACTTTAATTTTAAATTAAAGAAAAAGAGAGCACAGCATATATGAGGTTTACAGTTTAAGCTGCAGCAGTTCCGAAAACAAAACAGCTACTGGACCCAAAAATTCATGTTTCACGGCTCTTTTCAAATTATACCAATACAAACACATGTGTAAGTCAAGCCCCAACCTTCCAAAAGGATCTCAATGCTAGTAGTGAGTACTGCTTCTATGAGTAAAGTTGGACACGCAAGTATTTACAAGCTCAGGTCCTGATCATGCTGTCTTGGTGAAGCATCTATTTTAGATTTCTTAGCACCGTAGATATATAATTTCTCAACTGAAAAACAAACTATCCAAGCACATAATGTTCAACTTGCTGCCTTTTCTGTAGTCCCAAGGTAAAAAGAAAGAGGCAAAACAGTTCCATGCTTACATTTGAGTCATTTTGATCATTTGAGCTTCTTAATAAATCAATTTTATGCTATTCCTGGGAGGGTTCTACACTGCAGATTTCCTTTCATCCATCCACCAAATGCTTATCTAGTTGTCCTCCTCTACCCTCTCGCTGAACCGAATTTCCTTCAGGATGGTTTCAAGACTCTCAAACTGTGACAATTCAACACAAGGGGATTTTTAACATCTCTTTGAAATATTCAGCTGTAATGCTTCAGACACCAAAGCAATATAAATCCTGGCTTTAAATATATCCCCAATGAGTGAAACTTGGATGGCCTAATACTCTTATTCACATGCGAGAGAGCCCAAAAACCAGGCAATGAACACTAGTCCTTTGGCCTAACAGCCATTCAGCATTTTGCCCCATCATCAAAAAATCCCTCCCTCCACTCATTATATCTACAACACTTGCCAATTGTTGAGAAATTAAGTAGGTTTTTATTAAAAATAAAAATGTAACACTGTCAGTATCATACTATGCCGGGTTGATTCCCAAAGGTGCAGATTTTGGAAGGATACAGAGAAGCACTTGGGCACTTCCCCTCCCCTGCCTTTGAATTACAGTGCAGGGATTGAAAGCTCACCAACTTCAACTGCTGAGCACCATCTCCCACCAACGCCAGTCAGCTTGCAGGACCCAGCCTGGGGAAAAGTTTCTTCAACACCGTACATCGACTAATTTCCTAGGCAGGATATGTATTCTCTTACATACCCCAGTGGTTCCCATTATTTCTATGCCATTCTACGTACACCTGAGAGATTTTGCTATTACATTAATACAAAAAGAATAAACTAAAAATATAGCAACACCACTCAAATGCCTAAAAATACATGAGTGGTGAAATAAAAGACAATCTGTGCTTTAAACCCAATATATTGTACCCTGCAAAGTAAAGAGCTGCTACCCTATGCTGTGTAGCAAGGAGGTACCTGCTTTAGGATTCGTTTTCCAACATCTTTGGTTGTTTCTGTGCACTTCAATAGGCCATATTCTTATCTGTGTGCCAAAGTCTTCCTCATTCAGATTAGTGAAGCCCATTAGAAAAAAAGCTTCCCAACACATAAAAACAGAGCAAAGAAGCATTTTGTACACAGCATAAAGAGCCCCACAAAAAAAAAAAAAAAGGCTAGCAAGCTAGCAGGGAGATTGTCCACAATAATATTTAGCTCTAATAAACATTATTTTTCGTGCAAAGAAAATATTTGCCTCCATTTTACAGCTGGGGAAGCTGGCACACAACAGGGTGAAGTGAATTACCCAAGTTACACCACTTGTATAGTGGGGGAAAAGAGGGCCACAAAACTGGGAAGAAACTAAGGTCCCTTTAACTCCCAATCTGGGGTACTGCCCTTTGAAACATACCCCTGGGATTAGGAGGTACTACTGAAAAAGGCCAAAAACTACAACCCCCAGAGAAGGGAAGTCCCCAAAAAATTCCTTATAAGCCTCATCCTAAAAGGGGATCTGGAAACAGAACATAAGCTTCAAACACCAATGATATCACATATTAAATATATTCCCTGCCTTTTAGACTCTTACCTATTCCTGAAGATGTATCTGAAGATCAGGGAAGCAGTACCTGGCTGCTGCCAACAGTCTCTGGCTGGCTGTGGCCCAGGTGGCTCAACTCAACTGATTACAGCTACTGCAATCACTAGGACGGCGTTCACCTGCGTGGGCTGCAGCCAGCATGGCTACTCAGGCTCACAGAGGGCAGGTAAGGATTTTCTTTTACTATAGTCTTTTTTTAAACCAAATTATTCTCAGCAGCTTTTGGGAATGTTTGTTCTAGTCTGTGATGCTCAGGTAGCTTCTACTTAAGTAATATTTACACCAAAGAAGTAACCAACCCAGTCTGCCCTTTAGAAGGAAATTCCTACCAGAGAAGATGGTAGAGGGCAAAAGTGATGATGATGATGACAGATTTCCAGCCCCAACTGTGCAATAGGGAAGGATCTCATTGTATAACAGGAATATTTAGGGATAAGAAAAAATGGAGGGGGAAAACAGGGTTTGATAAAATGACTCCGACTTAAAAATGATTGTAAATGTTTGGTTTAATTACCTTTTTTAAGTATCAGTTGAAAATGCAGTGCATTTTCCAACTTTAGCGTGCCCCTCAGTGTTAGAAACTTAAGCAGAGCAACACAGGAAGCAAAAAAATAATCAGCAACACTGTGAAAAGGAGCGCTTTACTTCAGTAGTCAATGGTAAGTTCTTTGTGAAAGCAGAAAAAAAGGGAGGTTTGCCTTGAAATGTGTTAGTAATGAGAGATGACTCTAATGGCACAGGTAAGAAATTGTTTTGAACGTAAGGGGTGTTTTTCATACTGGTAATCGAGCAATTGCTAAGCAGGTATGGTTAAATCTAGCTCCTGGCTGTAGGGGACAGGGATAAGGTGGGCAATTGGCAGAAGGTATAAATGGATTCCCAAAGGAGAGTTCCTGTTAGGAAGATTCCTATTTCCTTCAACAGGATGCTGCATGGGTCCAGAGTACAGGGGATTGCAGGTAATGAAATAGGCTGAGCTTGCTACAGTTTTTCTTCCCTATATTAGGGAGATCATAGGCAAGGCTCATTCATGATGGTATCAAGCCAAATTCACCCTACTCAAGAAGCAAGAATTTCTTACGGTGACCACTTCTATTGAACCAACTATGTAGTTGGGATAAAGTTAGACAAGCTTTCAAATGCAAGAGACCTGATAAAGAATGTCTTCCATACCAAAGTTTGTCTAACCTTAGAGCTGGTCCAATAAATCACCCTAAGAAATTCTGGCCTGGTTAGTCCAAGTCCGAGTCCCCAGTAAAGTCCGGTTTCAATATGATGTATTCTTGTTAATATTTAAGCTGGAGTTAATGAGTGGAACTAGAGCATCAAATACAAATAGATGTTGTGTAGAATTTTGTAGATATCTGATGGACCGTAGTCTATTTCATTCTCTTCTAATTTTTGAATGTTGCACATATTCCCCATAAAGATAATGTATCCAGTGCAGCAATAATTAGGGTGTCATTTGCAATCGTGCATGTACTGTTTATATCAGCCCTTGCAACACTGGCTAGGCACAGACACTCAAAAACCCTGAGGCAGAATGGAGCTAAATTATGCAGTTTTCTGTAACTAGCATAGTTGAGATGAGTAGCGAACAGAACACATGCTCACCCTTTAGGAGTGGAGGGGAAACCTTATGCCAGGTTCTGCCATTTCTAAACCAGTCTATGCATGCCACACTTCTGTTCTCTTACAGGTATAAACCGGTTTCTGATTGCTAGTTATACCAGTAAAAGTGTAATGTCTGCACTTAGCCATAGTGAACATCTTCTCCTTGCTGAGTGTGTCCCATGCTGAGATTTGAATCTAGAGCTCGCCTTATTCTGCTCTTCTGCAGATTGTTTGCTGCCTCTTTAAAAGCTATTTAATGCCTTTTCAGAAGAGGCATATGACTTTTCATTCTGCTCAGTGTAGTGTTGATGTAGTTGATATAGCAAGTGACTATTTGAGTGGAATATGTTTTCTTTGCTAATTGCCTAAGGTTCTTTGGTAGTTAGATTTGATGATAGAGTGATCTCCTTTATAATACAGAGGTCACCTGAGAGTAATCCAAAAAGGATTTTAAATGAAGAAACCACTGGGCACAAATTTTCCCAAGCCACGCACTAGCTACATGAACTTGGTGCCTCCTAGAGTATAGGAGGATCATTCAAACTACAAGGGTGGTCAAGCATTGCAGCAGGCAACCTGGAGAAGTTGTGGCATCTCCATCCTCAGAAATTTTCAAGACCAGCTTGGACAGACACTTGGCTGGGGAGGGCTTAGTCAGGGATGATCTTGCCTTGAGCAAATGACTTTGCAAGCTCCCTGCTAGCCCTACTTTCCTATGATCTTTTCTTCAGGAATAGCACAATGTCATCATTGGGCAATGCACCTAAGCTGCCTGCTGACTTTTGGCCCACTGTTGTGTTTTCAACCTGGACCAACTTGGGATTCTCAGGTGGTGATTTTGCAGCAGAGGTGCTAGCTAAGCAGTGCTGATATGCCAGTGCTTTCCCCCTGCATCTATCCAGAAGGACAGATGAGTTCTCCCAGCATTTACTAGGGAAAAAGTCATAGGGCAGCTCATAAGGATAATCCTCCAGGAGTCCTTGTGTTCTCACGGATGAGCGCAGCACCAGAGAGGATCTAGTGGGTCTATCTATACCTTTCGCTTGCTGGGCTAGGCGGCATCATGTTGAAACCTGATTTAGAAGGAAGTGCAAGTGGAGCATAAGCAGTAGGGTTGTATTTGCATAGCCCTGGGCCTGGTGCTATCAGACAGCAACCATTTATTCTGTTACAAAATGAGAAACTCCAAAAACAGCCTACTTACCTTAGCAGACACCATGAACAGCTTCTGCTTATTTTATAGAGCAGCACTTCTATTAGAAACATTTATGCTCTAAAGAAGGAGGTGGCATGGAAATTACCTGCTGGGGCTGCTTTTATTGAGTAGCGTCCTCCTAAAAACCCTCAGCTGTCTGCTGATTTTATTTTATTTTTTTTCCATGCCGATCATGACTCCTGCACCATTTCTGTTAAGAACGCTGAACTAGGAATGACTTTCCGCTCACTCAGGGATTTCGGCAAGTCTGAGTAATGATTGCTTTCTGCTCTGAAAACAGCTGCAGCAAGGAAAACATCAAACTGCTAAAAATTCCACTGACTAATAATCCCTCTGCATTTCTTATCTGTCTGGTAAACTGCAGTAGTCATTTGTACGTTATGAAACGCTGTAGCATTTGATAGCTCAGTTAAGATGTGGAACAGTATAAGTTTCTAGTGTCGGCTTGTAAAAACGATTGTGTTTAACTTGTAGAGTGTAAAAAGCAGAACGGAGGATTCTTATGAACCGCTAGAATTATGACCATGCGCAAAGGAAAGTAGCCTATATTATTGCCGCTTCTGTTGCTGGCTATTGGTAAATCTGTTTCAAACTAATAAACTAGCATTTAAGGACTTCAGTGGAAACACCTCTTCAAATAGGAATGCAAACTTTTCCGAAAGGCGCATTTCCTAGTTCAAAAAATGCCATGCTCTATTATTTGACTTTGGTACAGTGTGTGTGCATGGAGCACTGCGTAGTGAGTAAAAACCTGGTTCCAGCCCACACAACTGAGACACTAAACTGATCATAAAATGGTTGATTGCGGAGGGTTACGGTTTGCCCATCTGTGCTGTTCAGCTCCTTCATAGGACTGTAGGGAGAAGTGTTGTGCTTTGTTAATAGATCTTGGGACCGCAACTCCACTCTCGGGGTTACTGTGATGTTAACTTCTCATGCTCGGTAAGGGAGTAATATATAGCATACATTATAACATGCATAATGTGATCATTTTGAACATCAAGAAAGGTTAAATTTGCAAGGAAACCGCAACTTTATACAACTCCAGTAAGCTAAAAGTTGCCTATTGGCCCTCTTCCAAATGAGCAGAAAATATTCCTTTAGTTTGTCTCTTCCAATAAGTAACATTAACTAGAAATGCAGTCATTCTTGGGACAAAGCAGCTTGCTAATATGGTTGCACTGTAAGTTATTATAGTAATCTTGTATGAGCTGGGACACTACATATATCTGGGATACTAAGCACGCAGTCATCTTAGCGTAAATAAGGGCAACTAAATTGCTGGCCCATCCTGCACTTATTTAGAAACAAGAGGTTAATGACTGAACCCATTCAACAAATAGTGTGATTTGGCCCTGGCCAAATATAGATGTCTCTGCTTTTTACATTAACAGTTTTCCATAACAGGGGGCTAAGGGTGTGTTTAAAAGCAGCTGTTTCTCAAATCCATTTCCAGACAACATTAGTTCAGTTGATTAATTTAGTGTGCACTCTTTTTCTTCTCCACTAGCAACTTATTCTAATCCTGATGGCTGTCACAGTCCAGATGTATTCTGTTAAACTCCTCTAGGACTATGTAGTATACTCATTCCCCTACAGCAGAAGTGATAATTACAATAGCTTTGAACCAAAGTTTGCCTGCCTTAGGTAGAGTAATGTGTTTTCCCTCTGAGTGGCATAAATTTGCTATTTGAACTCAGCTTTTTGCCAAGTGCTGGAGAGGGATTTGGCTTAAATCAATATGGTAAGGAAAGGAAAGTACTGCAAAGAATGACACCAGTATCTCTACCTTTATTCTATGCTCATCATGTTCTGGTATCCATCCATTTTAGGCAGTAAAATTTCTATCTGTCTGTTAAGTGGGATCACAAAATGAGCCAAGGTCTGCAGGCCTCCACACCCGTCAGTGGCCAGTCCATCAGGAGGCAACGCTTAATTGCAGCCTGTTCAGAACTAAACTAGCAGCTCAGGTCATGGCATTCATTTTTGGTCAGCCCTAATTTCACGCCGGATACACTGTTATCATCACTTTCAGTCCTTCAAGTGAGAGCTGTCTTGTCATTTCTTCATAACATGCACATCTTTTCTGTTAGAGGGTCAGGTTGTGAATTCCTCAGCGAGCAGTTACTCATACAACTAACTGCACTGATCACAGCAGGGCGACTCAGGGCTACAACATGGGAGTTAAGGGGATAGCCTCTGAATCAAAACTTCCTATACCTTAAACACTGGAGGCTACAAATGGGAGAGGGACAGGGAAAAAACCTTGTCCAGAGTCTGTTCACTCATCCTTTCAGCATCTGCTCTCTGCCACCGTGTGACCCAGGATACTGAATGAGATGGACCTATGGTCTGACCCAGTAAATGGCAATTCTTACATGCTCATCAAAGGACTGCTCACCAGTGACAGTATGGGATTCACAATCTAAAGAGTTTACAAATGATATTGCTTTACTCCAGAGCCTTCAGTTGTCTTGATCAATGGATCCTCTCATTGAGGACTGAATTATTCCATCGTGTCTGATCCGACTGATCTGCCTGACTCTTTTGAATTATGTGGGAGTCCTGCAGTGTGGTATCATGAATATTTTCCCCTGAAATGAAGAGAGTGCATTAGTGCAACTGCACGTGCGATATTGGCTAACGTCGTAACTTCTGCTAGCAATGAAGCCAGTAAATCTAAAGGGATTACATTTGTTGACACAGCGCACATCTGGCTGAAACAGGCGCTCCAGAGATTTTACAGTCCTAAATCATACCCCGTCCTACACACTGTTCTGACTCATCCAGATGTGCTGCATGTTGACAAATGCAATTCTTTTATCAATGGAAAATCCGTGCAAAATTTGGCCTTGAATTTGCGGTTGCAAGGTTTAATCTAGTTTCAGAGGTAGCTTTAGATTCAGCAGATTGGTTGTAAGCACTTGCTGTATGTGAAACCTAACTTTTTGTGGCTTCTTGACCCAAATGTTCAGTTGCTACAATCTGGTCCTCTTCAACTCCCACTGCTCGTTTAGTGGCCAGTGTTTCTATACAGGTTAGATTGTAACAAATCCTAGACCACCCAACAACTCAATGGTTTGTTACTGTCCCAAGCACTAGGGTCACTTAGCGTGTCCAGCAAGACTTGAACTAGGACTTGGAGCCTTCTCCCAGCAGCTCTTCAACTTTTGCAAAAACGATTCTATCAGCTGTAATCATCCTGAGGTCTGACATATGCTTGAGCAGCTACTGATCTCATTCAACAGTATGCATATGCACTAAACCAATGGTTTTCAACCTTTTCTCATTTGCAAACCCCCCAAAAAATTTCAAATGGAGGTGCAGACCCCTTTGAATTGTAAATATGGGTATTTACATAGTTTTTCTTGATCGTAGTCATCTTTCGGGAAGCCCTTAGATGTAGTCTACAGACCCCCAGGGGTCCACGGACCACAGGCTGAAAACTACTGCAATAGACAGTTTTCTATAATAGCTACAATACACTTTTAGTTGTCCAAATCCTCCATCATACAAACAGTGCACCGGTTGCTGCCACTTTGATTTTCCGCCTTTACACATGTCTTAGTAACTAGCAGGAATGAGAGAAACCGGTGCTGGGCATTAATGTACAGAAAAAGTAGGCTAGCCAACGCTCCAAAGAGACCTAATGAAAATAAACTAATTAGAAGCTAAGTTAAAAGGGTCAGCCTAAACCTTGTTAGGATTTCACTTGCCCAGACAAACTCAGCTATCTGAGTGACTTTTAATGGGCGCTTTCCAAAGGGGTTTGGATAACTAAAATCCATTCATCGGGATTTTTTGTTTGTTAACATATTTTAGAAAGGGTTATATATACATGAACAGATCAGCATTAGAGTCCTGATAAATAAAGGGAAAACCTACTTAATTATTCTGAGATTGCTACAGTTTTAACCCACTGAATTGAAAGTCCATACCCGGTTTAGCAGGTTGTTTTAATGGTGATTCTAAATTCCTATTAGGAACTTGGAGAGGGGCACACACTGCAGGCGGGAAGAGTTTGGATGAATTCAATCCATTTGCACGTGGCTTCAATACTAACTGCAGCTGCAAGATCTCTGTAAACAGTTCTTTTAATAAAGAGGTTGCTTGGTTTTATCAATAGGGAGTCCTCACACATGGTATATGAAACTGTGATAACTTTGCTTAAGCCTGTGTTCTCCACCCTTAACTTCAGGTTTCTGATCTCAATTTGGCATTACTGAAGAAAATTGAGGCAAGCCACTTATCAACCAATGTGAAATACTGCCAAAACTTGTATTTATAAAAGGAGGGATAAAAGGCCATCCATTATTGCACAAGTAGACATTGTGGAAATGTGTTGATCAGCTTTGGGTCTAGATCAAGGTTGGGCAAAATACAGCCTGCCAACTGACTGGATGCAGCCCACAGTGGGGCAACCCTCACCACGCTCCCGCCTGCTGGCCCAGGCCCCAGACAAGGGCATGCAGCTTCCAGCGGGGCAGTTCCTGGGGCTCTGCTCCCCTTGACTTGAGCGAGAACCGCCTGAATGAAGCTTCCTGCCTGCCTGCCCGGAGGTGCGCAGCAGGACAGGAGTGGGAGAAGAGCCGCCTCTAGAGGCAAGGGGAGCAGAGCAGAGCAGCACCCAATCCACCCACCCATCCAGTGCCAGCTGAGCAACCCCCAGAACGAGCTCCCTCCACTTCCTTGACCCCCACTACCCCCCTTTCTGAAAACAGCATCAAGAGCAGGGCTAGGCTGCATCAGCTGAGCCCAGTTTCTGGTGAGCACAAACACAAGTTAATGAAAGCACTCAGCTTTGGAGCACCTTCATCTGAACCCTCATGTATTGTGGGACTGGGCCCTTTTGAAGTGCTCTGCAGCCATGCACTTGTGTTTGGTCATGGCTGTAGAATGCGTTCAGGGGCCAGATCAGGCAAAAATTGTCCCTTCCTTCTACACCTTTAGACTCGGTTCCACCATTTTTAAACCGGTCTGTGTGCCCCAAATTTCTGTTCTGTTATGAGTATCATATGCGTTGGTAGAAAATATTATTTTGGGCAGCTGGGGGCAGTGCAGGGCATGGTGTGGAGCATGCCACCTGACCCCTGACCCTCCCTTCTCCATGGCTAGAATGGCCGGTGCATGCTGCTGCTATACACAGCAGAGGAGCGTGCAGTAGAGGTGCTGGGTAAAGCGCTGTCATGGTGGTGCAACTAGAGCCATGTGTGGAGGGGCTAAGCCCCGTTAACCCGGGCCTTCCGCCACCTATGATGGGTATAAACTGGTTTCTGATCACTTATACCAGTATAATGTCTGTACCTGGCCTTAGGGTTCAGGGCTGACTGAAACAGTGGTTTGGGGGGCCTCCGCTATTGAAGTAAATAATCAATGAAGACCAGATTTTGCAAAGAGATTTTCTTATTTAACTCTTTTTTTAATCTTTGGCAATATAACAAGCTTGAAAGAGGATATTTGTTAGATTATTTTTATGAGGGAGGGAATTCATCAAAGCAGTCTCGTAACTTCTGGAAGGCAATATTTAAAGACAACAAAGAACAGCGGCAATTAGGAGGCAATGCATCTTCTCCACCACACGCTGCGAGTGCTTCCTCGGCGGCTTCTGCATTCAGTTGAGCATATTTATTCTCATGAAAGCTTTTGTTAAAACTTGTTTTTGCATACATGAATTGGCACTCTCGTTGCTGGCTCGGGAAGCAATGCATAATTCGGATGGCCCTTTTTAAGAAGAATAAAGCACTTCCAGCTAAATACTGATAATAGATTAACTGTCCTATCTTTGTTGCCAGGAGTATTTCTTGTATGTCACAGCTTTATTAGATCCAGTGATGGCTGTACCTGAGCACCTTGCATTATCTACTTTTATATGGCCCAAGCAATGCTGTGATTTAGGGAAGTGCTGTGTATTCATATTTTACAGATAGGGAGCTGAACCACAAAGGGTACAGACTGAAATTATATTAGTTGAGTAACTGACCCCCTGAAAGTGCTGTATAGCCATGCTTTGACACCCGTGCACGGCTGCAGAGTGGTTCTTTGTTTTACGAGTGGCTGGTTGCATAACAAGCATTCTTGTTCTTTGCTTTAAAAGGGAGGAGGAGTGCACTCCAGCCTGAGGTTTACCCCTCCTGAGTTGGCAGGAGAATGGGTGCATTGGAGTCCCCCCACCTCATGGACCCCCTCCAGCCCCGACCAGGCAAACCCCAGCCTGCAACTTACTCCCCATCCCTTCTCTCCCTTCCCTTCCTGAAGACAGCATCAGAGCTGGGGGGAGGAGGGGCTGGGCTAGGGGAGAGAGGCCGCAGCCAGGATCATCAGCTTGATCAGCTCTAAAATGGAGCTCAATTGTCTTCTCCCCTGCTCCCCCTCAACAGGTGAACATCAGTTGGCCGAGTCGGGGGCTGGGGGGCACTCTAACTCATGGCACTTTACATAATGTGCCATGTGTTGCAGCAGGGGCCTGCACATCTGTCAGCCGCCAAACAGACAATAAGATTATCCAAGTTCACACAAGAAGTCTGTGGTAGAATCTGAATCCCAGCCAAATGCCTCTTTCCTCTTGCACCATTCTAGTACAGTTCTTCCTTTCATCTTAGTATGTGCCCAGATTTTGCCAAGTTTTTGTATATCTTTCTCTGTATATGAGTACATGTACATGCATGATATCCTTGGTTACCAAACCCTTCTCCAGGACTCAGCAAAAAGCTATTTAAAAAGCCAAATTCACGTGGTAAGCAAAACTGCCACAGGGCCAAAGTTCTTTCTCTTAATACAGGTTCTAACTGACTTGGTTAAACACATTTCCTTGTGATGTTGCACAAGCTCCTTCTAGCATGTACCAGATTTGTGCTGCAGCATGTTGCCCAAGCGCCACTTAGTGTGTTGTGGCTAACTACTAGAGCAGGAATAATGGCATCACACCAATTGATTCACCTTTATTAATCAGAGATAACCAAGGATTACCTGTACTCGTATATAAATATATACATATGTATAATATATATATACACATACACAGTGCCAAAATCCTACTAACACATATACTTGTAGGTTATGTTGCTAATTCTTATACCTCTGAGTAATCCCATTGACTGGAAGTGTGAAATAGTTGCACTTAATTGATTGCAGGATCCGGAGAACAGATTGTGATGTTCTAAATATAGGAAGCATTCAATGAGCGTTCTCCCAAAGTAGGAAGCAGGTCTGTGGGAATTGGGCACAAGGTTGGGCATCAGGAATCTGAGATTTCTTTTAAGCAGTGGCTGTGATTAACCCTTCTGCCTGTGTCCTTTCTGCCTTTGTTTCCCTAGCTGCACAACTGGGATAATTGTGATTCTCTCTAACAATCATACTGGGAGTTCAGTAGTATCTGGACTATATCAAGGACTTGTATCTGCTGTATTATTAGTACTATAAAGGTGGTTTTGCCTAGATTTTCAGACTGATCTCATTTTCATATGATGTAACACCCACACACACTTGGGTTGTGTTTTGGGGGGGGCAGGCAAGATGGCTCCTCTTGTTCTAACCAGGTGTTCAGTGCATGGCAAACTAGGGCCTGTATCTGAGCAGAATATGTAAAACCCTCTGGCCTCATTGGCCGGAGGAAGCAGAAGATCCTCCAGGCAGACTGAATAAGACAGGGCCTGGAGCATGGCATTCCCTAATTGGACAAGGCTTGAGTGAGGTCACACCAGATCTATCAGAACAGCTCAGCTAAGGTGGGGGGTTCTCCACCCATCTTCACTGGAGAGGCAAAGCAAAAAGCTATGTAACAAGAAAGGTACAGGGAGAGAAAGTCTGTCCCTGAGTTTGAGGCTCCTATTTCCTCCCTCTTTCCCCCACTTTTTTTTTTTTCTGAGTAGGGGTGTTAATCCCTGGAGCAAATTGATCATGAATGGAGTCCTGGCAGTTTTGGCTACACAGGCCTTAGGTGGGATAATATCATGGGGGTGTTAATCCCTAGAGCAGACTGACCAGGAATGGGTCCTGGCAGTTACTGGCCACATGGGCCTGGCCCCCTCTGTTTTGTAATTGTAGTGTCTCAGCACAGCAGCATAGCTGAGATTGGCTGTCCAGGCTGCAGCCATAGACCTGTGTCCTTCTTGCTGTTTGCGTTGCAAGGGGCTTCATGTTTTAGCCTAGTTGCATGGCTGAACCTGAGCCATGTGTTTGGCTGGCATGGTTGGAGCAAGGGTGAGACCTGGCACTGCTTGTGTTCGTCCAGGCCTCAATGCAGTATAGGCCTGGCCGGCTTTTTGCTGCCCAGTCCTGGCCTGGTGAGATAGGCCTGGGCCTCTTTTTTTGTTCCCAACCAAGCACTATTTGTAGTTCAGGCCCAAGCCAAGATAGGTCTGACCTTTCCTTCAAGTTCTTTTGCAGTTTTCTGCCCAGCAGAGCTGGGTTTGGGACTAGGAAATTAGGGGTGCAGTATGCTGATGAAAGATGCAGTTAACCCCTCAAGGCCACCACGTGGAAGTAGAGATCTGTGCTCTACCACGTCTCCAGGAGCAATGGACCCCATTGCACTGCAGAAGGACCCACGCTCTTGAGCAGCTCCCTGCATTCAGTGAACCCAAGGAGCAGCTCATAGGACTCTCCGGTGTGGGCCCCCCCTCTCCAGCCCATTGCTGAAGGGCAGGTGTAGGGGTACAAACTGGAATTATCCCAAGTCCCAGACTGCCTGGGCATGGATGAAGCCTTCCCCAAGAGGATGCCACCTATAGACTTTGCTTTGTAGTTAATAGTGCTTTAAAATTATATTTAGTATTTTCTTCTGTTTCGTTTTTATTTGCTGTAATAAACTTGGATTTTGTATTTACACTGTTCACAAGGAGGGGGTTTTGTTTATACGGGACACCCCAGCAAATTTAGTGTTCCCAGATTTCTGGGTGGGGGCTCAAGCCACTGGTATAATTTATGAGCAGGGATCCTGGTTTTCCTTGATAAAAAAAAAAAATCACAAATTCTCTGATAAAAACCCCAAAATCTGTGATCAAAATGAAAGGCCACTATATATATATATATATATATATATAGGTATCAGTTGAACACAGTGTTTTCTTGATATATTTGCAATTTTAAAGCAATTTGGAAGCCTAACAGTGCCTCAGTCACTAAAATAAAATGCATTCTAGATACCCATACATTTTGGTATTTGATTTTGCATTTTTTATCGTGGAAAATCAGAGCTCCCCCTCCCCCCTTTGCTCACAGAACGCAGGTCCAGGTCCCTCACTCCCCACCCACAGCCTACATGGTGCCCTATGCCTGGCCACCCTCCTCCCACTCCCCCCCAGCCCCTTGCAGGCTGGGACTCTGCCCGCCTGAAGAGAGTTCTTTGCAAAAGTGCAAAATACATGGGTTTGCCCGTTAAAATGAAAAATCCACGTTTTCCTCGAGTAAAGGGGGGAATCCATGTTTTTCTCTGTTTTTCTGTAGGAAACGGAAAACCCGGATCCCTGTTTATGTCGCAGGGATATGTGAACCCGGCCCTTTTTGCTGCAGAAGGGTTACAGGATGACCTCAAAGTCACAAAATGTTCTCTCTTATCTAAAATTTTGGCAAATATGAGGGTTTTATTCCTGGTAAAATATTAATTTATAGGTTTATTAGGTAATTTCTCTCCTGTAGTTTCCGAGTTCTGAACAGACCCATTCTTCAGCTTACACCGTCAAGTCGTTTCTGTGATACTGCGGAGCTATTTTCAATGGAATAATAGGAGTTCCTGAAATCTCAGGAAACAAAGGAGATGAGGCAAGCTGAAAGACGGAGCTGGCTGTTCCCCCTGATTCTGCTCTGGTGTGTTTAAGCCAGTGTTGTCTGCTTTATCTTTCCTCCTATCTTGTCACATACACTTCCTACACTGCAAAAAATAGCTACACATACCATATCAACACCATCTATCTAAGCCACATAGATTACAGCTCCTGTTCCAGAGGATAAAAGGGCATTCATCAACAATGAAACCTTCCCTATGAAAGGCAATCCCTACTAAGCAATATATAAGCTCAGTCTTTTGAAAAGCAGATTGGTAGGGGCATTGAACTCCTGAATCTTAGCTCTAGGACAGGGGAAAATCACTTAGCCTCTCTGTTTCTCTGCCCCCTGTCAACAAAATACAACATAAGGGAAGGCTGTGGAGAAGATGACTGAATAATGTCTGTACAGCACTGGAAAGACACCTGGTGTGAGTCTCTGTTTCATTCTACTCCACTGGTTTAAGTCAGCGAATTCCTGCCCAACTGCACGGGCACAAAAACAGTTCAACGAAGTGGGAAATGTTGTTTGCAAGGTACTGTACAGAACTACCAGTCAAATCCACCTCTGGGTCAAATTTAACTGGTTTTGTGACCCTCCCTGTGAACTAGTTGTGCCTTCTGCCAGGGTTGCAAAAACCCTGGTCCTTTATTTGGAGTCTTTACCTTAGAAAGTTCAGGTCCCTCTCCCCACTACCTGCACCAAAGGAAACCAAAAGCAAATAACATTTCCTCTCCAGCTTGAACCATAAAGGTTCTCTGGCTTCCCCCAGTAGCAACAACCTTCTTCAGCTTCTCTTCTCTCAGATAGGGCCTTGTGTAAATGTTTCTAGCTGGGAATCTGCCCAGGGATTACCCCCAGCTGCTGCTCATTGCTGAGCAGGGTTTGCAGTAGGGCTGTGCAAAACGGCTATGTTTTGTTTTCATTTTGCTGTTTTGGATCACTTTTCTGTTTTGATTTGACCAAATCTATTTCCAAGTTTTGACGCTCTTTCAGAGATTTGGATCAGCCGGGGAGAGGCAGGCACAGCTGGGTGGCTGCAGGTTCTCCTGAGGCTCCTCTGGCTGTGTCTGCCTCTCCCCAGGTGGGTGGAGCTATGGAAGAAGTCCCCATGGGTGCCCTGGCTAGACCCAGCGCCCAACTGGCCCCAGCCTCCCTGCACTAAAAAAAAAAAAAAAAAAAGCCCCACACTCACTGGCTGTAGCAGCAGCAATCAGGGCCTCTGGGTGCTCATGGCAGAGCCCTTCCTGTGCAGCATGGGGCAGAGGGGTGTAGCAGGGATCCCCTCCCCCATGCTTGGCACCCATGCAGCAGTTGCCCCATGGCACAGGTGCAGCACAGCTCAGCAGGGTGCTGTGCACTGTCTGGGAGCTGGGGCCACGGAGGCTGGGTGGTGCTAGCCTCCGGCTGACAGGTGGAGCTGCCGCAGGTCCCATACAGTGCGCGGCGCCATGCTGCACCCACGCCATGGGGCAGCTGCCACATGGGTGCCAAGCAGGGTGGAATGATCCCCACTGTCCCCCACTGTCCCATGGTGCATGGAGTGGGCTCTGCCACAAGCCTCCAGAGGCCCTGACTGCTGCTGCTACAGCTTGTGTGTGTGAGGCCAGAGGCCATCTGAATGCCAGCCGCAGGCAGAGCATGCCCAGGCAGCCCTGTCTAGTCCTGTTGCTGCCACTGCTTCACATGGGATCCAGCGATACTGCAGCCCGTGGCCCCTCCACTAGCCTGACAATATCAGTCTACGAGCTGGAATAGATGTGTGTGTGAGCGAGAGAGAGGAAGACTGCATACCAGTACAGATGTAATTTAATAAGAACGGCACATTATTTTTAGTGAAAGGTTAGGTCCTACAAAATGGATGAGCAAAAGTCTGGTGACGTATGGGACATCTACTAGCTCAGCCTGTGCCCCAACTTTTCATCTTCACAGCACATCTAATACATGTGACTATATGAAGGTTTGATCTGAAGGAAACCCTGGGTGAATGGTTGCCTATATATGCAGGGGACTGTACCTGATGACTTTGATCAAGAAGCTTCAACTCTGGGTTTCTTGAGTAAGAGAAAACGACTTTGACACATCTGACAGCTTTTTGGCTGAAAACGAGTTGATGCTGGACAGTGATGTGAGAAGCAAAAGAAACACTTGCTGGTGCTCAAATCTCAGTTTCACCAGTATTTTTCCTGAAAAGGGCAATGAGAATGAGTGGATATGTAACCCCTTTGTAGCAGACTGCGACTCGAAGTCCTGTCTAACATCTAAAGAAGAAAAGCAGTTACTCAAGTTAGGGGACTAAACCCTGAATTCAAGCAGGAACCCCTTGCTCTATTCTGGTTGAAAATAAAAAAAGGAGTGCCCTGATCTGACAGATAAGGCTATTAAATTCTTGATGCCATTCATCACCTCGTACTTATGTGAAAGTGGGTTTTCAGCCTTAGGATCAATAAAAATGATCAACTAAAACAAACTGGATGTTAACGATCTAAGGCTGAAGCTGTCACCTATTCTACCAACCTTTCACAATCTTTCTGCCAAGAAGGAAGCTCAACCATCTCCTTAGAAGGGATGACAAAATGGTGTGTTCACAAAATTATGTTGTTGTTGATATTATTTTTATTTTGAACAGAACGGTTTGTCAGTAATTATATACTTATGTTGGCTATACACACAGTAGCTTTCCAAAGGGGTCCACACTTCCATTCAACATTTTTTAGGGATCCACAAATGAAAAAAGGTTGAAAACCAGGTTTTCCTCGGGCCCGTGCAACCAAAGTTTCTGATGTGGCTTTCTATTCCTCCTCCATCTCCTGTAGTTCTTCTGTCTCTTCTTTTCCATACATCCCTACTAGCAGCTCAGATTCCCAAGTGACCTCACATGGACTGGTCTAACACACATAAATTTTCAGTTGCTACATCACTGCTATCATTTTAATAAAGACCATGGCACACTCAGCAAATGTGTGCGTGCTGTCAAAAATGTTGCCTGGGATTGAATGCATTTTCACGTGTGTTGCATAAAGATAGTGACAGGTTGCTTTCAAATAAGACACCCTATGGGAGCTCATCAGTGCAGGGCAGTGCAGAAGGGGCTTTATTTTCTGCACAGATAACTAGAAGGGGAAATTGACTGTGTGCACCGTAGTGCAGATCTTCGGTTCCTTGCTTAGAGCAGAGATAATTCTCCCCACCTCCACTGTGTCTAAACACGCTGACAAGCCTGCCAAATGGAGAGCCTGGTATCTCAGAGTTATAGAAAGCCCAGAGGTGCACTCAGCAAACATACCATCCCGAATGCACTTACACCTTATCAACAGTAGCCTAACAGCAACCGAGTGCTTGGCTTGCCCTTCAGAAAATGGCCTTCAAAATCCAAGCTGATAATTGAAGCACTGGGTCTGCCTGAGTCAGCTGGGTTATCTTCACACTAGAAAGGTGGCATCACTCCTGTAATATATTTAGTTTTTTTGTATTTCATCTCCTCTCTAAAAGACAGGAGTCTCATTCTCTGTGCTAGGCCACATATGTTCTAAAAAAATAATTACATCTGGTTTAGTTACTTGTGCCACACTCACCATCATACTTTCATAGAGCAGCTAAGGGACCAGTTTCCACTCAAAATGCCTGTATCATAATTTCTGCAAAAGCAGAATTACTGTTAGTATGTTGTGGCCAGCCCACATGTCCCGAGAAAGTCTAACCAGAAGCTTTAGTAATCCCAGCATGCATCTCCTGATACAAGTGCATGCCTACCATGTTACTGCCAGTGTAACGATCAAGAACAGCAAATGCAGGCTTCTGGTAGCTGAAGGAGTCACAAGAAATGGGTAGGAGACATCATAGCAATCATGTGATCAGGAGCTGATCAGAGATTGGTGGTCACTGATACAGTTCCAAAACCAGGACCTCCACCTTGGACATGTCTATGCGTTTATTGGCTATTCTGTGCGTCTGGTTATTTCTAAAGGAGGCAAGGACAAGAGTGTCACTAACTCCTGGAGCCAGCTGATATTCAGGGTAATAACCTCGTGTAATACTGATTCACATCATGTGGGACTTGGAAAATAAAGAGCCGTTCCCTAGCAGCATATTCATGTAGCTGGTGTGGGTTAGGAGCAAATGGCTCAGAAAAAGAGTTCCATGATATTTCACATTCTTCATTTCACGCCCCTTATTCCAGTGGCAGTATATGCAAAGCAGCGGAAGATCCCTATGGAGTGCAATCAGTGAAACAACCGTTCATGCATGTCCAGTGGACTGCAAAGGTGAAGGAAGATGGCAAAAGACTGACTTTCTAACCCTATTATCTGCAAAACGTTGTGTACAAGGTTTTATCACTTAGAGAGCCATTCCACGCTATCTGATGGCAAGCGTGTGGGGTGCATTTCTTATCGAGAAGTGCAGGTCAGTAGTACACAATGTCTTACTAGCTGTTTGTTTTAGTTTCCTTCCTTTTTAATATCTTCCTTATGCATCTTGGGGGGTTAGCGCTCCATCTTCCTTAGTGCTCTACCTTACCCTAGTTCCTTTCTCTGCCTGCATATGTCTACTTTCCCATTAGCATTTCATTAAGCCATCATCCTGTTTTGGCCCTAACTTCGAACACTTCCCACTGAGCTGCTTCCATTTACCTCCATGCAAATACTTAGCTGGGGAGCTGATGGCAGGGTTTGCAGGGTGATAGTATATTGGTTGATTAATTAGTTAATTAATACAGGGCTTGCAGGGTGATAACTGATGATACCAAGTTACGGGGCAAAGTTGGTACACCGGAGGGCAGGGAGCAGATTCAGGCTGACCTGGACAGGTTGGTTCAATGAGCAGAGAGAAATAGGATGCAATTTAATAAAGATAAATGTAAGGTACTTCACCTGGGAAGGAGGAACCCCCAGCACACCTATAGGTTGGGAAGTGTCCTTCTCAGCAGCTTGGAGGCAGAGAGGGATCTTGGAGTCATAATTGACTCCAAGGTGAACATGAGCCGGCAGTGTAACAAGGCCATCAACAAGGCCAATCGCACCTTGTCATGCAGTAGCAGGTGCATGACTAATAGATCAAAGGAGGTGATGCTCCCCCTCTATGCAGCACTGGTCAGGCCGCAGTTGGAGTGCTGTGTCCAGTTCTGGGCGCCGCACTTCAAGAGGGACGCGGGGAATCTTGAGAGGGTCCAGGGAGTGACTAGGAATAACGGGTGTAAACTAGTTGAGAGTGGATTTAGGTTAGATATTAGGAAGAAATTTTTCCCAGTAAGGGTGGCCAGGATCTGGAATGGGCTTCCAAGAGAGGTGGTGCTATCACCTAGCTTGGTGGTCTTCAAGAAGAGGCTAGATAGTCACCTGGCTGGGGTCATCTGACCTCGGTCCTCTTTCCTGCCAGGGGCAGGGGGTCAGACACGATGATCCATTGTGGTCCCTTCCGCCTCTACAATCTCTGAATCTGTGAAAGGAGTGTGGTCTAGCAGCTCAAGAAGAAAACTCAGAGCCAGAATTTTGGTTTCCATTTCTGGCTGCCCCTCTGCCTGACTTGGGTGGCTTTGGATGAGTCATTGAACCTCTCCACAACAGCTGAGGGAACTGAAAGGAAGGGGCATAATTATTTTAGTCACTTGACCTCTGGACTTAGGTTTAAGGGAGACATGGCAATTTTTTTTATTTTTTTTATTTTTTGCAGTCTCAGCTTTGTTCAGACAAAACAGGCTACAAGCGGAAGTCTTCCAGTTCAGGGCTGATTAAGGCTTGCTAGTAGAAAAGGTTAAGCTGTTCTCTGAGGAAGAGAGAGAAGCCTGGCATATACAACCTTCCTGACTTCTCAGCTGTGCTTGGCAAAGGAAGCTGGCCCAACTGAATGCGTGTGTCAAAGTATGTGTTTCTTATGAAATGAAGACTTATGTTTCAGCCAGACTCTGTCTTGTTTAGTAAATTAAAAACTAGCATTTGTGACCCAGGGAGTGGGGGAAGATGGCCTCTTGGCAAGTGATATCTATTGATGGTAAAAACCTGTAGCTAATTGCAGCATACTCTGCTGATCTGTTCCATGTGAGCAGTTTGAGTCAGAGGCATGGGAAAAAGCAAGCGCTCTTCTCTGCAGTGGGGTCAGACATCTGTGTTCTTGTGCATACAATATACAGTTGGTTTAGGCAGCTTACTGAAGCCAAATGTCACCTGCCACTTTCCAGATCAATGAACCTCCCAAACCAGGCAAGTCAAATCTCTACTAGCAAAACAGGGGGACCACTTCTAGGTATTTCAAGTGCTCGTATCTCACATAGAGTTTCAAAGCAAGCGGCCTTCAAAGAGGTGAGAAATTCTTTCCCAACTCTGGATGGCAAAGAATTAATTTCCAGCCAAATGCTTTTCTGATTAGAATAAGTAAGGGGAAAACACATCAGCACCTCAACTGAATGTCTTTCAGAAAGCAATTTTCAATGCATACGTTTCAATCAAAGCAACAAAATGCAATTGCCTGCTTGCCAATTCCACTGCAACTGAAAACATGTCTATACTTGGGATGGGGGCAGTCAGCGTTGTTTCAATTATATACCAGATCCCAAGCAAAGTACATGTTCTGTGATTCACTGGTGCTTCCATAGCAGGGAGTTCCACCTAAGTATGAACACCAATATAGAGACAGGCCTGTGGGGCAGAGCTGTACTGCTACCCAGCACATCCACAGGTGGCAGATAGTGGCATGATCTTCAGGGAAGGTTAGCTGTGAAATAAGCAGGGGTAACTCTGACGAATAAGCAGTCATGGACCAAACAGCAGCAGCACTACCAGGATGTGGTGAGAACAGCAGATGGCAATGGTTTCCCTCCTGAAAAGCCACATATGTCCTTTGACGGTGCTGTGATATGGTGAGTACAGGCTACCACTATAATAACCCTGCCCAGCCCTCAGATACAGGTCTACAAATCCTCAGCAGTGGAGCTGATGCAAGAAGACGTTAGAACTCAATGGCTGTGAAGGTGGATGAAGGATGCAGCAGAATGAGATCCGCAGTTGTCTTGGTCTCCTTGCCATCGGATCAAGGTCCTGTTACATCAAGAGCTGTGTGGAAGCTGATGTGCAGCAGCTTCTCCACAATAAAAGGAATCATGCACAAGCATCTTCCATGCCAGCACATTCCTTAAGCCCTTTGGAGACTGGCGAATGGCAATGGGAGCAGGATTGTGAGGGCTGGAAGCTCCTAGTCATGACCTGGCATGAAGGTGGCAGTTACTAAAAGGTCGTCTAGCACTTGCACAAGACAGGAGTGCACTTTGGCACCTGCAACTGTGGGTGATCAGCCCTCTTCAAGATCTACTCTGCTTCTCCCACATGGGGAGGGAGCTAGAAAAAGTGCCCTAGACACAGCCTGTCTAATACAATATTCTGTATTTCTTCCTGACTGGATAACTGTGTTCAATGGGATCACCTTTACTGCAGTCAAAAATACCAGCGAAGACTCGCTATTATTTTTGTGACCTGGAACATCAGGATCCTCACGGGCAACTCTAATAGTCAATGGCCAGAGCGCCTCACTACAATCATGCTCTGAGAACTTAGGTGACACAACATCAATGTAGCTGCACTGAGCAAGACCCAGAGAGCGCGAGATGGGCAGCTCAAGGGACATGGAAGCGGCTATACCTTCTTCTGGAAGGTAAACAGTAGGGCTGTGCCAGGCTTCGGATAGAGCTTCAGACCCGGACAAGCTTTGGATGCTTCAGGGTCCAAAGCAGCACGTCCAGGTCCAAGCGCTGCCTCGTTTGGCTTCCTGAAGTGCTTCGGAGCCGCCTCAGAGATCCGACCATAGCGTATAATGGGGAAACGATAAAATATCTATAACTTTGTTGTTTTTTGTCCGATTTGGATGACGTTTCCAGGATAGTAGACTTTGCAGAGCGGACAAAGCCTGCCAAGTTTCAAGAAGATTGGTGCAAGGAGTTTGGGGGCAACTGTACCCCAAATTCTTGAAAGCAAAACTCCTATCATGTCTATGTGTTACAACACAGGAGGGTCAAAACTGCAGGGCTGGTAGCTCTTGCTGAGGCCACAAAGCCTGCCAAGTTCCAAAATCGGTGCAGGAGTTTGGGGGGAACTGACCCCTCAAGCTGCAGACAAGCACAACTGGTGCCAGGGGTGCTTGTGGGACTGACTGTCTGTCTTGGGGCAGGGTGGGGAGACACTGCTGCAGGCCTGGCTGCAAAGCTGCTGTGTTCCCAGTTACTAATCAATCAATCATGATTCACTTAGGGACCAGCTCAATACACAGGACCCAGCTACTACATAACGACTTAACAAGCATCAATTAGCACCTACACAACCAGGCTAAGGAGAGGAAAGAATCAATACAATCAACTGCCCCAAGACAGACACAGTCTTGGCACAAGTTTTGTCCGTCAGCAGCTAGGGGTGCAGGGCCCCAGACCCCCCTGCACCGATCTCCTTGACAGCTAACAGGCGTTGTGGCCACTGCAGGGGCCACCATCCCTGCAGCTGTCACCGCTGCGCCTTGACACACGCAGCGTCACCCATGGCACGAGTTTTGCTTGTCTGCAGCTTGAGGGGCAGTTTCCCCCTAACCCCTGCACCAATCTCATAGATTTCATAGACGTTACGGCTGGAAGGGACCTCGGAAGATCATCGAGTCCAGCCCCCTGCCCAAAGGGCAGGAAGTCAGCTGGGGTCATAGGATCCCAGCAAGATAAGCATCCAGTTTCATCTTGAAGGTGTTCAATGAAGGCGCTTGAACAACCTCCGATGGCAGGCTGTTCCAGAACTTGGGGGCTTGGACAGTAAAGAAATTCTTCCTTATGTCCAGCCTGAAACGATCTTGTAGTAGTTTGTGACCATTCGTCCTCGTCATCCCTTGGGGCGCTCTGGTGAACAAACGTTCTCCTAGATACTGGTGATCACCCCTGATAAACTTGTAGGTGACCATCAGATCACCCCTGAGCCTGCGCTTTTCCAGGCTAAAGAGCCCCAGGGCTCTCAGCCTGTCATCGTAGGGTCTGCTTCCCTGACCTCTGATCATGCGCGTGGCTCTTCTCTGGACTCTCTCAAGCTTCTCCACATCCTTTTTGAATTGTGGAGCCCAAAACTGGACGCAGTACTCCAGCTGCGGCCTCACTAAGGCCGAGTACAGGGGGAGAATGACGTCCCGGGATTTGCTTGAGAAGCATCTATGGATGCAAGCCAGCGTTTTGGTCGCTTTACTAGCTGCAGCATCACATTGCAGGCTCATGTTCATCTTGTGGTCAATGATGACCCCCAAGTCTCTTTCTTCCATAGTGCTAACCAACATAGCACTGCCGAGCCTATAAGGATGCTGTGGGTTTTTCTTCCCAAGGTGGAGGACCTTGCATTTATCGGCGTTGAACACCATCAGATTCTCATCCGCCCACTTGCTGAGCCTGTCCAGGTCAGCCTGGATCATCTTGAAACTTGGCAGGCTTTGTGGCCTCAGTAAGAGCTACCAGCCCTGCAGTTTTCACCCCTCTGTGGTGTGACACAGCCATGACATGAGTTTGGCTTTTAAGACTTTGGGGTACAGTTCCCCCCAAAGTCCTGCACTGATCTTCTTGAAACTTGGTAGGTTTTATGCTCCTAGCAGAGGCTACCATCCCTGCAAGTTTCATCCAAATCAGACAAGAAATAACAAAGTTACAAATATTTCATTGATTCTCCATTATACCCTATGGCCAGATCTCCGAGGCAGCTCTGAAGCTTCGGCCCTGTTGAGGTGGAAACCCAGTCCAGAGCTCCAGATCAGATCGCAGCCATCCGAAGTGGCCAAATGCAAAGCCGGATGGGATCACTGCTGACTCGCACAGGCCTAGTAAACAGGAAGGAGAACACTGACTTCACAGAGTTGGTTTTGCCATATTAAGAATGAACTCAAACCAACTCAGTGAGTTCCCTATTGGAATTAATGAGTGCCTTATGACTCTGGCGGGAAACCAATATGCCACTGTCATCAGTGTGCATGCCCCAACTCTTGACATCGCTGATGAAACCAAGAAGGAATTCTGCACTAACCTTGACCAAGTCCTTTCTGATATTCCAGAAGGAGACAGATTTATTCTTCTTGGTGATTTCAATGCCAGAGTCAGGAGGGACTCTAACCTCTGGAATGGACGCATTGGCAAGGAAGGAGTAGGCAAGGTCAACTCCAGTGGCATCCTCCTCTTGACCAAATGGGTGGAACATGCACTCGCCAACACCCTGTTCTGCCAAAAAAACAGACACAAGACATCATGGCAACACCTACAATCTAAGCATCAGCACCTGATTGACTGTCATTGTGTGTGCCTGGGATCGCAAAGATGTCTGCGTCACCCAAGCTACGCTAGCAGCTGATGACTGCTGGACTGATCGCCAACTCATCTGTTCAGTTATGTCAGTCAAACTGGCTCCCAAACTGTGGCTGCAGCAGAAGCAATGATGACAGAAGATCAAAGTTGAAGGACTCAAGAACCCAAGCAAGTGAGACCTCTTCCACGACTGCCTCAATGAAAAATTGATGAATTCCAATCAACAACAATGGGCAAATGTCAGCAGCATGTGGGGGTGCACTCAGGGCCACCATCATCAGCACCTATGAAGAGACTCTTGGATTCTCTACCAGGAAACACCAAGACTGATTTGATGAGAGTGACTGGGAGGTCCAAGAGTTGATCAATAGCAAGTGCAAGGCCTTTTGTACTTGGCAAAATAACACTAACTCCAAGCAAAAGAATTTGAATCTCCAGCTTGCCAAGGCAGTGGTCCAAAGGTAGACGTGCGATATGAAGTACAAGTCTGAAAATGTGGAAACTACCGAGGGATTGTCTTGCTGTCCACAACAGGAAAATTGATTGCGAGAACTCTTCTGAACCGTCTCCTTCCATTTGCTGAGGAGCTCCTCCCAGAATCTCAGTGTGGATTTAGGGTGTCAAGAGACACACCTGACATGATCTTCACAGCTCTCCAGCTGCAGGAGAAATGTTGGAAACAACACAAGCCTCTCTATAAGGCCTTTAGGGGTGTGCGAAGTGGGCCCTATTTGATTCAGTTTTGGATTCAGCCTGAATCGGGGACAGCGATTCAATTTATTGATTTGGATCACTGTCCCTGATTCTATTCGGCCAAATCTGAATCTGAAGATTCAATGCTGATTTGGAGAATCAGCGCTTCGGCCATAGACACAGCTTTAAAAGTCTTTTCTACATGCCTTGAGGTAGCAGGCATGGCTCATGATCACTGCAATGCTGGGGTGGATGAAGCATCCCATAGAAGTTGGGAGAGGGGGCCCTCAACATAACCTGGAAGTGGACCAGAAGTACTTCAGAGCAGAGAGGAGGGGCCAGCCCAGCTCTGTGAAGCAAAGAGCAGAGCCCTGCCCAGGCCAGAGAGCATGCTGGAATCCTGGAGGAGTCTGGTTTAACTTAAACCAAGAAGGGGTCTGGGACAGACAGTGCATAAACCGGTTTGAGCCAAATCAGTTAAGTTGGATACTACATTCAACCAGGTTTATCTCAAACTGGTTTCAGCCATTTTCAAGCTGGTTTACGTGCACTGAATGTCTGTTCTGTTACAGGTTTAAACCAGTTTCTGATCACTTAAACTGATTTATGTATAATGTCTGTCCCTAGCGTTAGAGACTAATTCATTCAGTGTCTAAGGGGCCACCTGCTCTGCCTTACACCAATGTGTGTGTGTGTAAGTGTGTGTGTGTGTGTGTAAGTGTGTGTGTAAAATAGAGTAAGCTAATGAAAACTTTCCTTAATTGAGACAAGAAAAGTCTTCATGTGCGTAAGATTTAACAGTACATTTATTGTGAGCTTCAGACTTGAAATTAAATCCTGCTTTGTGGCTCAGTGCCCTTTCAGCAACATTTTTTTTCAGTTGAAACACCAATATGTGATCTGTAGGTGCCATTAACCAATATGATACTTCTTTTTTATGAATCTAAGTTTGCCATTCTTGATTGTGGAGTTATAGACAACTCTTTCCAGGTTCTTCTTCCTTGGAAGCCCTCTCCTATTTCTAACTGTAGTGTGATCTGATAAGTGATTTTAAATATTCAGAAATGTCTTTGATTATTTATGAGACATTTACTTTAGGTAAATGTTTCCTTCATAAATCGAGGGAGCAGTGCCCTGAGAGAATGAAACAGTGTTTCTGAAAATGGAAAAGCCTTCCAGTCACTTAGTTTTACCAGCCCACTATAAATTCCCCCTGGACAGTTTTGCAAGATGCTCTGAAGCATGAAGATAAATATGCGGATGGCCTTGAACCTGTACTAGAATGCAACTTTTTTTTTTCATTCAGAAAAATGGCTTTGCACTATTTTCCACTTCTAATAAAGAATGTTTCTTTTTAAAGAAATGTTTCATTTTTCAGGAAGTATTTAACAGTATTTTTAAATTAAATTCATTGCTGCAAATTTCATTTTCTGATAACCTATTTGTTTTGGCAAATGGAAAAAAATCATTATATTTTTGCAAAATTGTTCATTTACCTTTATGGTTTCATTTAAAAAGCAAACAAATGAATCTGTTTTTAGCCCCACAAAAATAAAAATTATCTTTTCTATAGCCATATTCTTTTTAACAAACCTAAATGCAGTAGTGTTAGGACTACTTGATGTCCAGATCATCGGGTCCAGCCCCCCTGCACTTGGGCAGGAAAGACTGCTGGGATCAGATGACTTTTGATTCCAGAAATGCAGCCACATGCCTGCAGTGGCTCAGGCCAGCAGCCGGGGAGTGCTAGAGCACACATCACTGCTCAGCTGGAGCAGACAGCATAGGCCAAGACTAGCCTGCCCACCTTAGGAGGAGTTTGCAGGGGAGGTGCATCCTGGGATGCTGGGGGACTGTGAGTTAACTTGAATTTGGAGGGGATCTGGGACAGAAGTCCAACAAATCAGTTTAACCCAAATCAGTTAAGTCTGATACTACATCCATCCAGGTTGATCTTAGACCGGGTTCAGCTATTTTATGTGCACTGAACTTCTGTTCTGTTACAGGTTTGAACCTGTAACACAAACCTTAAACCAGTTCCTGTGTAACTCCTGTCCCCAGCCCATGTCTGCGGCTGAATTGAAGTTCAGAGGTGGAGTGGTGACCTGTCCTTCAGCACATGTCTAGGATGTGGAGCTCTGCTCTTTGCATACCAGGCAGTAATTTCACTTTGATCCAGGGGATGAAAGATATTACCTTCCAGTTTCCCCAGGAGGTGAACCCCACTCTTCGCTGTTATTTTGCAGAAGGGTGAATAACAACACAAAGTAGAGAGCTGAACATGTTGGGGTTCCTTTTTCCTGGTTATATTCAGTGAGACCATTTCCTCCTTTCTGCTGACAAAAGCGTAACAGAGTTACACTAAAAAAAGTGCTAACAGAGGTGTAACCACCAGGTCTGTGCCTGGGCAGTGGCAACAGCAAAAGCACTGATAGTGCCGGGCCAGCTGCTGCATGGTGGTTGGACCAAAAGGGTGACAACCGCTATTTTGCACCCCTCTAAGAGGGTGCCCAGGTCTCGTGCCTTGGTCCCCACCCCTTACCCCATTATACTACTGTTCCTCCTCCTTATCAGCGTCTCAAGCAGAATTCAAGTCTTGCAGTATACCCCCCGCCTAGGGCTGCTTAGCTTAGCTGTGACATATAACAAGGGCTGAGTGCCTAACTCTGTACCAAGAATCTGTAAGGAATTTATTGAATTTGTCCACCTACTGTCATCTGTCAGAGCACGAAGAAATATTTGTTCATGAAATGCTCTCTCTTCCGAGGTACTCAGAGCAGTTCCAGAGAGTTAAACAACCTCATAAAGCAAGCAAACAAACCAAACTCCAATTGCATCCTTTAAGAAAAGACAGGGGCTTCCCCTCCCCTCCCTCCCCAAAGGCGAGGAATTTGTTGAAATTTTAAAACTCCAGCACAGATGCCAACATGACCTAGTGTACAATGGCAAAGTCTAAACAAGGGAACAAAATTAGAAATGTCTAAAAATGATACCTCCTTAGCTAAAATAAGGCTCAGCACATTGCTTTCTGAGCGGTGCAAACATCTTTATTTGAACATCTGCAGGAGATTTCAGCAAGGTGAGTCAATAATGATCGCTAGAAAGAACCACTGCATTTCAGAGTTTCCTTCAGTGATGTTGTGTTAATGCAGCGAGTTTGCAAGCACTTTGGGGCAGGGGCCTTCTTTAACATGTGTGTACAACCTACGGAAGAGATCCCTGCTCTCTCTCTGGGGATCTGTACATGCTCCTATCATACACATTTGTATTCAACATTTATTTTAATTTGGAATGAAAGATGCTGAATTCTTTCTTTATTCATTCAACTACAGCACTGCCATTAAAAATATTTCCACTAAGCAGCTTTTTGTGTCATGGAGAAATGTTTTATTATGCTCACAGCTCAAGTGACAATGTGATTTAGGAACAATTCATGTTCCAGGAATACGCTTGACTCTGACCCACACAAAGCACTTGTGAAAACTTGGACATAAATGCCACAAATAGGCTGAACTGTGGTTGAACTGTATTTTCAAGCTAGTGGTCTGATTCCAAGGCATGTGCAAGTGTTAAGCTGTCTGTAGATCTCAGGTATACAAGGTCTTATCAAGAAGGGCAAAGGTAAAGAGCCTTCTCAATTGTCCTTCCTGTAAGAAACTCCTTTAATTGCACACTGTAGTCGATGGTAGGTTTGATCGCCCGTTTCTTAGTAATAGATTAACACAGCTGGCTGTAAAAATCAGGAAGAATTATCAGAATTTTGTCAGGAAGAAGCCAGAGATGAGTGCTCTCTTCACGGGTAATCAGCTGCAATTGCAGGTTTGTTGCATCATTCAGCCTTGACAAGCCCTCCTTCTGCAGCTAGCTCCCCTTGATGTGTTTGGGTTTCTTATTGTTTTGCTTTTCAAGAGGAAAATTCTTGAGGGCAGTTTGGAGCGGCGAAAGAGTTCACTTCCTGCCCTTAGCTGCGGAGCAGGGGCGCTGGAATGAAAGGCTTTTGTTATATGGAGCTGTCTTGCACTTAACAGATGGGAGGCAGGCTGCACATGCCAAACAAGGTTCAGCGACCAAAACCACAGGCCTCAGCCCTGTTGTTGAACAGAGCTCTCAACATGCAAACTTGGCTCCTGTGGTTCCAAAATACTGCGAAGGCATTGGTAACTGTGGTCAAGCAGCTGCTACAGCCATTTGTTTTACTGAGGCATTGTGTTTCCTTCGGTCCCTCAGTCCAATCGCTCCAATGTGACCTATTAATATGGAAAGCATTGTTGCCGTTGTCAGCTGCGTGATTTATTCTAAACCCATGGTCAGTATTGCAACCCAGCAGCACGTACCCCAGGGGCGGGCAGTTATTTCAGGCAGAGGGCCGCTTACTGAGTTTTGGCAGGCCATCAAGGGCCACATGACAGGCAGCCAGGGGTAGATAAATATTAATTTTCTAAATTTTTAGGGGCCCCGTGAGCTGGATAGAACGGCCTGCCAGGCCACATCCGGCCCGTGGGCTGCATTTTGCCCACCCCTGACGTACCCTATGGGGAAAACCACTGCTCATCCGAACAATCCTACAGCAATTATTTGATAGCAATGTCTGGCTTTGAATCCTATCCAATAGACTGACATATTTTCTGATTAACAAATTAAAGGAGTGCCTGCATCATACTAAGGTACTGTTGGATTTTTTGGGCTGCTAATCATACATAACATGGGTCTCGTTGAAGACAGGAGTCTAGTTACTTCACCATTTTTACCCCTTCTCTCATTTTACAATGTAGTCCTTTCCACTTCATACTCATTCTCTTGTTAACTCCTATAATGCAGTGTCCTTGGTCTTCGTGTAATCTGGAGAACTGAGAGCAATTGTTCCTGACTTAAAATGGAAGAAGTCATCTCCTAGCTGGGAACTAACACATGCTCATACACCAATGAGTCAGGCACAGAGAGGGCACATGGGTAGCAAGTTACTCTCTCTCACTACACCCAGCAAACAAATTTAGGCTTGTACTAAATGTACTTGTCCGACTACAAGTGAACTAGGGGACCTAGATCTACATCTTTCCTTTTTAGTGAATTCACTTATTATCTTGCTTACAAACTATTATAAATTGATTATTCTGTGAAAGTCTCTGCAGTTAAACTTAGAACTAATTTGCTTCTGATCATGCCAAAGCCATTGCTGTCTCATTATGCTAATTTGCATCTAAAAGATACTAGAAAATGTCTTTAATGAGTCCCATATTAATAATAATGGATTACAATCACGGTCTGAAACTTGCTGCTGGGTAAGGGAATCAGGAAAACTTCTGGGCATAAGGCACTGCATTTGTTCCTTGACTGTACGAGACAGCTTCCTCCCATGAGCTAAGTACAAATCCTGTGGCTGAATCAAATCAGTCTTCACAGGTTAGTCTAATCTGTGTAGATTGAATTGATAAGCAAATGAATGGACATTCTCTTTTGATTCCAGAAATGCAGCCGCATGCCTGCAGTGGCCCAGGTCAGGAGCTTGGGGGTGCTAGAGCATGCCTCCCTGCTTGGCTGGAGCCTGAAAACGCCAGCCGCAAAACCAGAAGTGCCGGTGGAAGTGCACTTCTGGTTTCACCGCTGGTGATTTTAGACTCGGTAATTGGCCGCTGGGGGACTGCCCCCCGGTCAGTGATCTGGTGCCCCCTCCAGATTCAGGAGGCACCAGTCACCCATGGTTTTAGACAAGAGTCTCCCATGGCAGCATTAAGCAGGTTCTAGGTCAGAGTAGCAAGCATTTGAGAAAAAGGTTGAAATAACCCTCTTACAAGCCACCCAGGCTGATGTCATTCTCCGTATCACTGCACAGCTACTAGCAGGAACTGTGTATAAGAGTGTTCCTGGCTAGGAAGAGTTAACTTTTATTAGATCACCACCACTACATACTGCTCTTAGATGTGTTGACAATGAGTCATACTTCTATAGCCAAGATGTCTGTTCTCTTGTACGTCTCTATTGATTTACAGAGGTGTCTTCTCTGTGTCGCCACTGATTTACAGGTAGGAGATAAATGAAATGTTGTCCATTACAGTCTTCAAGCTGGGAGAGATTTTTTTTTTATGAATCTGGAAAAAATGAGCCCAAATATCAGTCTTAACAGTGAATGGGCTAGTCCTTACTTTCAGCTAAAGCAGACTGGTGGAAAGCCAGTGGAAATCTGTATGGATTCCTTTCTAAAACAGTCTCCCCATGTGCCAATTCTTTCACCTTCCATCATAAAAGGTTTAATTCCTTGATTATATTTACTGCAAAGGCCCTGGTCCTCCAATTAATTCTCTGTGTCAGCCCAAGCTGAGAATTTTTGGGACTGAGCATGGGATCTAAAATTAGATTTCCCTGATGCAGCGTAACTTTACAGCAAGATTATAAACTTACATCAGCAATGATCATTTCTGAACCTACACTATTGCTTTTCTAAGATTCTTTAGGGAGCTTTTCTGAAAACTAATCATAACAGCCCATCTTTCCTCTTCTTTAGTGGCAAATAAAATCACCCTCTAAGATATACAGTCATCTACAGAAGCATCAGCAAGTGGGCAGAGAGGCAATCAGTTGTTATCTTCTGTTCTGTATATTTTCTAACATCTGAGTAAGCATCAGGAAGTTAATTTGCCACAAATGTGATCATCTGCGTTTACCTGTGGAATTTGATTAAAACTGAACCATGATATGGAGGAGCAGAGAAGAAGTTAGAATATCTACAGGGGGGAAAATGCTAGCAAGTAGCATACCCGCATTCAGCAAATTGCCTCAGTGTAAAAATAATCTTTAAAGAGTGACCAAAACTAGCAAAGAAGGTTATTTTGGTTATTTTCATAGAGTGGTAGGCATCTGTCCTGCAGAAAGATTTAAGAAGCTGCTATGGCAACCTCAAGAAGAGGTCAAATACGATCAAAGTCTTCCCGCACTGTCAGGAGCAACTATGGGCTATATTCTCATCTCTTCAGGTCTCACTGAGGGCAGCCTGGCTTTGTTGATAGTCCCACTAACTTTGTGAAAAGCTACTGCTCCATTTCAATAGTGAGAAAGCTTTGCTGTTTTATCAGACAAAGCTCGGGTTCAGAGGGAGGTGCTGTTTGAGGGGGCCCATGGCATTACAAGTTTCAGGATAGTGTGCATGATATAAGGGGCACATATGAAGTATTCCTGCCCTTCACTGAAGGTGATTCTTGTATGTTCACATTACAGCCTGCATAAGGGGCTTTTGCATCCTTTTTGTAGGCCTCCTTAGTATATCAGGAAAGGCCTTTTTTTCCGTGATGCCTGTTCCCTCCTCCCATGGTAGCATGGTGAGTGCAAAATAAAGGAAATGTCTGCACCAAATTGCCTGGGGAGTTCAGTTTCTGCAAGTTCCTTCTCCCATATTATCCATAAATTCTTGTCTCTTCAACTTGGCCTGACATTAGGGATGATTTCTGAAGTTGATGGAGTCCTTGTGAGATAGATGCCTGTGCACTCTTCATGTTGTGACAGCTGAGCCTCTACATAATGGTTCTTCTGCTTCACTGGGTTGCAGTGCTGCAAGGTGGATGAGTCAGACAGCTGGTCTGCTCTGTTGTTTGGCTTAGTTAATCTCTACAGAGTTACTCTTTATGGCTAAGTACAGACAGTCAAAAAGCCCAAGGCTGAATCAATTCAGTCTTTGCAGGTGTCTAAGCTGCAGAGATTGAACTGGCAAGCAAGCAAACAGACATCCACCTTTGATTCAGCAAATGCAGGCACATGCCTTTGGTGGCTCAAACCAGAAACCAGGGGGTGCTACAGCACACCTTCCAGCCTGCCAGCTCCAACACTTCCCCCGCCTCCCTGCTTGAGCCAAGTGCCCCAGGCTTGAGCTAGCTGGAGGGTCTGTGGGGTGGGGGTAAAGAGGAGAGCGCCTGCCAGGATGAGGAGGGGGTGGATGGGGGAAAAGGTAGTGGCACTGAATTCATAAAAGCTTGAACAAAAATGGCCCTTTCTCTGAAGTTAGTATGTATTGAACAGAAGGGAACAACCCTGCGGAGTCCTGCTGGCTGTGATCATGGACTACAAATCCCAGAGGCACCTTTAAACAGGAAGAGAAAGTAATGAACAACCCTGCAGAGTCCTGCTGCTGTGGGTCTAGACTGCAAATCACAGAGACCTTAGGGGCAGCAGGAAGAGGAAGTGAACACACAGCCTATGCTGTGAAGCTGGGGGACTCTGATTTATCTTGAGCCAGGAAGGGGTCTGGGACAGATGTTCTATAAACTGGTTTGACCTAAATCAATTAAGTCTGGTACTACATTCAACCAGGTTTATCTTAAACCAGTTTTGGCCATTTTGAAACTGGTTTATGTGCACTGAATGTCTGTCCTGTTACAGGCTGAAACCAGCTTCTGATCACTTAAACCAGTTTATGTGTAACTACTGTCCTTAGCCAAAGAGAATATCTCAATTCCTTTTCCCCCAGCAAGCAGAATTGGCACTGTCGGGGCTATAATCCGTATGCCAAGTAGAAACTTACAGTGAAGTTTTCAAGGTCTAAAACAGCTGAGGAGGTTGGTGGAAATACTGGGAAGAGAGGGGTGCAAACTTCCAGGTACATAAAAGAAGGTCCCTAGAACGTCATGGCTACAGTTATAAGCCTACTGCAAGAGAAGAGCCAAAAGAAAGGGCCTGCTTGATCTTCAAACATATGAAGTTATAGCATCATAGGACTGGAAGGAAACCCAGGTGCCAGCTAGTCCAGTCTCTTACACAGATACATGCTGGAATGAAGTTCTACTGACAAGTGTGCACCCTTCAAAGACTTGCTGCCTGCATTGCTCTGTGCGCACACTGGTTAATAGCAGCTGGCCAAAAAGATATTTGGATACGCAAGAGAACTTTTACACTGCCCTAAGTATCTTGCAGCATTGTTTGATTTTACATCTTGTGCAGTTGAATCAACTTCTCCCAAAGGCATTCAGAAAATGTCTTCTTTTAAATAAAGATAAGAGAGAATTTGTGTGGAAACTACACAGGAAAGAAATGCCTCACTTGGATAAACTCCTCATGCCAATCTTTCCCAGTTGTCTAAGCCAAATATTACAAAAGTTAACACTACTGCAGGTTACAGTCTCTTCTGCTTATACGCATGTCTATCAGATAGGAGCATCACTTACTTAACTACATAAAATGACACAGATCGCAGTGATCCCAGTATTTTTCTGTTGCTTACTTTGCAACAAACTTCAATTATCTCCATTTTGTTTAAGTGTGTAGCACCTTTCAACCTGACTGTCAATGAAATTATATTTCATTTAACTGCGTTAAAAAAACTGGTACCAGTAATGGCAAAAGGGAATCACCTGTCAAAGGACTGTTATTGTTTTTGCAATATTTTTGTCCTATATTATGAGCTACCTTCAGCCTTTTGAGGGGAAAGAAAGCATATCACTCTAAAGCAGGCTTGTCCAACATACGGCCCGTGGGCCACCATGAGGCCCTCCAAGCCATTTTCTGAGACCCGAGGTGCTGCGATGGGAAATGAAAGTAAACACTGTACTTCCATTTCGGGGGGGTGATGTGATACTGCTTCCTGTGAGGTCTTTGAATACGGCTCGCCAGCCCACTGGGTGATAAAAAGTTCATGATCTGGCCCCACATTCAAAAAGGTTGGATACCCCTGCTCTAAATAAATAATTAGAAGCCTTGATATTGACTTAGCTTGAGTCAGTTTCTGGGCTGATGCGGGAAGCCCTGAAAATAATGGAAGTTAGTATCAGGGCTGTAATACCAGAAGACTGACAGCACATGAGTTATTCTATATTTAATGAGTATTTGCATCTGTATTCATTGATAGAAAGTTCTTCCTGGTAGTCAGCCTAAACCTTATTTGTTGCAATTCCAGCCCATCACTTTTTATTTATCCCTTATGGACACAGAGAACAGCTGATCTCCCTTCACTCTACTATGACTCTCTGTATTTGAATACTATGTTATCAAATCCCGCTCAGTCTTCGCTTCATCTCTGATTGAAACTTCCCTTCTCTCTTCATATTCTTCAACCTTTATTAGATGCATTTTCAGTGAGGTAACACACAAATATCCCTTCAACCTTTTGATGTAAAACATAACGTTTTTACTTGTCATTCATAATCAGTTTTGTAGTTTTTATTATTTATTATAAATACTATAGGCCCAGTCATGGACCAGGATTTCATTGCACTAGGCACTATACAAATCAGACCACATGAGTTTCTTTATAGCTAATAACACTAATAACTATATTGAGGTCACTTTAACTCCTGCTGTTGAATTTATATTTACCAATGAGCTGCCATCCCATTTAAAAGGGAGAAAAAAGCTTTTAATATTGCTCATCCTTGCTTGATATTGTTAATTAGATAAAGGTGGAAGGGGAAGCAGATACATGGCAAAGAAAATGTGCTGTGTTGGCATTTTTTTAATCTCATCATTCTATGGTAGGATGAGTTCATATTTTCTGCCTGTACTGCTCATCTCTCTGGCTGTAGTGATGCAATAAGCTACATGTAGTGTAGACTACAGCAGGCCCTAAGATGCTTAATGGCGACATGGTATAGCATTTGCTTGCATTCACTTGACTGAAGTTGTGCTAAGAGAAGCAACAGCAAAGGAAACAAGCAAGTGAGGGAGTGTTGGAAGTGAGAATAATTTTAAAAGTGCAAGCAAGACAGGTCAAGTAGTAGGATAAAGTTGCTTAAAGTACATGTAGTGGTTTTATGTCTGCTAGATATGATTTAGGACAAGCTGGGTGTGTCTACATGTTCATTAATGCGCTGTAATTACGACGCATTGAGTTTTGTATCTATAGGCTAGTTACAGACAGTCAAAAAGCCCAAGTCTGCAATGGCTCAAGCCAGAAGCCAGGGGCACTACGGCACAGCTCTCGGGCTGTGTGCTCACTTCCTCTTTCTGCTGCCCCTGAGGTCTCTAGGATTTGCAGTCCAGAATTACCACCTATTGGAACATATTACATTTTGGCCTTATTTAGCAAGCTTTTTACTAAGCCAGGTGATAAAGTATAAAAATCTGGGTTCACCTTGGAATCTTTGCTCTTCAACTTTAAACTACAGGTCTTGCTGTAGACGAACCAATGTAAGTGCTCTTCTAAAATTATTTTGAACCATAGGTGAGTCGTCCTGCCTAAACAGGCTGGCCACCTATTAAAGGCCAGACCTGTTGCTGGTTTAAGTTAAACCAGACTCCCCCAGCATCCCAGCATGCTCTCTGGGCTGGGTGGGGCTCTCTGCTCCACAGCAGAGCTGGCCCTTCCCCTCTGCTCCCTGGCTGAAGCTCGGCAGAGACTGCAGGCATCTGCCTGGCTTCCCCCTGCTCCCTCTCCCCTCTCCACTCCCTGCTAAGCAGGCATTTCCCCCTCTGCCTTACACAGACCTCTCAACATTAGCTAGCAGACAGACCACACGCTGGCTATGGTCCATGCTGTGGCAGATGGGACATAGGCAGAATCAACAGGTAGCTGGTAATGTTGTCCCTCTATTGTTTCCTTAATGGAGTGATAAATACTGAGTTAGGGGTGATAAACACTGTGTTATCAATTCCCTGCTGGGCTGGTCAGAAGCGCTGTGGGGCGGATGTCCTCCCTAATCAGAGCATCCTGATGGGGGCTGGCCATGCCCCCCACAGCTCAGTACTGTGGAAGGGAAGGGAGGGCTGCTCTAGCGCCCTCTAGCTTCTTGCCTGAGCCACTGCAGTCATGTGCCTGCGTTTCTGGGATGTCTGCACTTACAAACTGATTCAGTCATTCCAGGTAGGACTAACTTGCAAAGAACGAATCAATTCAGGCTCAGGTTTTTTAATGTCCCTAGCTGTAAAGCCTAAATTGGGTTGACTTTCCATCTCTGGTGTTTACTAAGACTCGTAAAAATGGCAGGTCGAGAGCAGCTAGTGTTCCAGTTGAAGACTGGGGAGTTTTTCCAGCTGACAGTTGTGTCAACTAAGATTTCTTAATGGCAGGGTTTTTTTTCTTTTTGGCAAGCACTCTATGAATTTGAATAAATAACGCACTACATAGAGACTAAGTAGTGTACTATTGACTTTTTATAACCCTTCCATTAGAGTCTTACTGGAAAAGACACCAAGAAGTTGCTTTACCTAAGTCTGACTGTTTTGTCTTTCAAATTGGCTATCCTTTTTTTTTTTTTAAGCTGTGGGTTGATTTATATCTGACAGGTTTAGGAGCTGCAGTCTGCACCAAGTCAGGATTAGAGAGGGCTGAGTACAGGGTGAGGGACTCACTGGACCTGGCTTGGCTTGGATTTTTTTCTTTCCTTACTGAGACAGAGCAAGTGCTACTAGAGGCATGCATGCCTGTCGTCTGCTGGCTGTCTGTAAACACCTGATAAGGGGTAGGAAGCACTAGAAGATAAGGAGCTGGAGGCTGCTACAGTGTTCAGCCTTGAGCATTTGAAAGGGCAGCCAAGTCTAATATTAAAAATGATGAGTTTTCCTTTTTTTTTAAATGTTTCAGAGAGAGAGAGAGGGCCATTGCAATGTGTCTCTTTGGTTTGACCTTCCATTGCAGTTTCTAGCATGGAAATTCTCTGGGTAAGTCTCTGAGCCACAGCAAACTTTGTACTTGGGCCTTTTTTATGATCTGCCTCTAAAACTTCATGGATATATATTACTGATTAGACAATAATCTAATCTAAGATGGATTTATTAGGTAAATGAGCTTAACACATCAGCATATGGTGTGGCCATCTTGAACAAAGAGGCATCTTGGTAATGAAGTCCTTCTAAGTGGGAGCCAAGGACAAAAGAATCTGGCCACAAAATTCAGGTGACTTTAACCTGAATCTCTTACGACTCCAGTTCCCAAACTACTCAATTATAGAGGCTTTCTTATGCCACAGCCTCGTATTGAAAGTTTAAGGGAGACAAACCTGGAAAATATGTTGGCTTCATCAAAACAGGTTTTTGTTGCAGTATTTCACGTTTGCAAAAAATACCCACCCCTTTCACAAGAATCCCAACTAGTCTGGACCAGAGAGCAGTCCGTATCAGAAACAACCACTGAAGCAAATAAACACATAAATGGCTGGTTGCTACACACTTCAGTTTGTCACCTTAAAGTGGACCACTCCCACTTACAATTGTGTATAGCAAGAGAGGAAGTCTAGGGGCATAATAAATATACTGCAAGTAAATCCATAGTTGCAGCACTGCTGGTAACAATAATGGGGAGGAAATTTCAGCAAGATTTGTTTTGGGTAGAGGGAAATCCAATTGCTTTTATGTATTACTTTTCACCCTCCGAGCATCCCTTGAAGTCTGCATAAGCATTGCGTTAATGCTTTGGGATCTGAAACAATAATATAAAGTCTTTCCCATCTCTATAAACCAAGAAATGGCCGGGGGGGGGGGGGGGGGTGTTAAATTCCCAATGATGCAACAAAAGTATGGACCAGCTCTCTTGCTGAACCTGACGTTGAAGACACGATACAAGATAGCATTGATTCAAGAATAGAAAAAGCCATAGTTCCTTTTGCAGACTGAAAAATTCAAGGTTAGGCAGGGGTGATTGAGAAAACAAGAACAGTCAGTTTGTGGGCAGAAACTGTTCACCTGCTGCAGCATCAGAGTAATCAAAGCAGTCTGTCTGCGGGACACCTCTGGAAAAGCCACTGAGAGGTCAAGGTTGTTAAAAAGTTGCTTGGCCAATAGTCCTTGTCGTTGCAGGGCAACGGAGAACTTGCTGAGCAGGGTAGTTAACAGGCTGCTGCCTTGCTTGGGTCCCGAGACGGAGGAAGTCGCATTCCAGCAGAAGCTTTAGCAGCACCACTGAGCCCAAGACAATTCTTTAAATGTTGAATTGAAGGCAAGGAGGGATTCGGAGAGCTGCCAACTTAAAGCAATGGCGCAAGATGCAAATTTGATGCCAAGTTGGCTGTGTGTACCCTGATAAGGCACAGTAGTGTTTTCTTGCTAATAATTAGGTAACAGGATTTGTAAAGGTGCTGTACAACTACAAGTCCCATGGCAGCCAGAGGGCGTGGGAGGTATTAAAAGATTATGAAAATCAGGCCAGTGTTCCTAACACAACTTTGTATCAGAATGGCTTTCCTTTTTAATAATCTAGCCCCGCACCTACCCTTGTAACGGAGACAAGCCCAGAGAATAATGTTCCTCGAGTGACTGCAATCTGCTCCTCTCCTTTCCATTTGTATTCAATTCCTTTCTTTAAATGTTTGCTTCCTTGAGCTCCTGTTCTGCAGATGTGGAGTTTGCAAAGCTGCAACCAAACGGACGACATCCAGCAGAGAAAAATACCTGCAATAAGGCAAAATACTTGTCAAAAATACATAGGGCTAGGTACAGACGTTACACTTAATGTGCATTCAGCATGAGAAAAGCGCTTTAAAGCCATAACTGAACAGATGTTCACGGCACTTCAAGTGCTTTAAAAATGGTAGATCGCACTCTAAGTTCACCCTCGATGGATGCGCCATCAAACTAAAGTGCTTTAGGTTAGAGCACTTTTTTAATCATCTGTGCCATATTCATCATGTGTTGAGCTAGGTGGCATTCACCAACATCCCAGGGACCCCACACAAGCACAGCAAAAAGCACCACAGGGAACTTGCACTGCTGCAGCTGGGGAAAGGGAGCCTCTCACTGCAAGAACCCCCCCTCCAGCTTGCTGGATGGGGTCCAATGAGTGGGAGCAGGCTATGTGCATGGCAGGGAGGGCTCCCTTCCCTCCCCTCCTCCCCCTGGCCGCTGCTGACAGTCCCTAGCTGGTGGGGGGCACAGCTGGGGCTGGGGGGCTGCTCCAGCAGTCTCCTGGGAGGCATGCCCCCCACCTGCTGACCTTAGCCAATGCAGGCAGGCAGGCACCGAGACCCCCAACCCTCCCCACCAAACAACACGTGCCTGTTCAACTGGATGTGCTCTAACTTATAGCACTATAGTGCTTATAGTACGATACTTAGAGCACTTTCCACCAGAGGCGTTTTGAACATCTATACTTAGCGGTAATGACTGAGGGATCTGAATCCTGGTTTCAGAAATGACGTGGACACGAAGGAGCCTAAATCGGTAGGATTCAGGCTCCCAAGTCATCAGGGCACTTCTGAAACCTCTGCTTTGCCTGATCACCAGTCTGATTTCCAAGTGCCCAGCTCCTTTTTCAGTGGCACAAAATACAATCAGTGCAGAAGGAAAGTGCAAGATAACTTCTGATGGTCCATGGCTATCTGTCCATTAGCCCTTCAGGAGCAACAGTGTAAGAGCCAATACTTGCTTATCCTCAGCCAGTTTCCAGTAAGACCTATTTCTGGTGTGCCAAACTAGTCTAGAAAAAGCTACATTCCTCTGTTTATCTGCAATATAGTGTCCAGCTGGGAGAATTATTCTGGAATTACTATAGGAGACTAATTCTTTTTGGTTTTTTCCTGAAACAACAATGCATTTCTGATTGAGTTAAGAAATAAGGTGCAACTCTGCCCTCCCTTTTGCCTGAAATTGCAGTGCTTGTTGTTTCCCATCTGGGCCAAGTCTTTGTGCCTCCCTTGCCTAATTTCTTCTTTAAAAATATCTAACATTCCCTTGCATAACTCAGGAGCAGAAACAGAGCTTTAATCTTTGTGGCACTTAACTTAGATAGCTGAAAAAACATATAACCTCTCCAAAAAAGACAGCTCATAGAGGAAAAATATTATTTTCTCCTGGAAAAAAAAAATGGATTCATATTAAATACAAAACATGCATTCACACCGTGTTACCTTTTCCTTGAACCAAAAATATCTTGTCCAACTCTGAGCCTAGAGTTCACTGACAGTGTCTATAAAGTTATGAGATTTGGGGGGAGTTGTTTGTTTTCTTTCACTGCTGTCTCCAAAAAGATTGCCCTTCTTGTAACCGATGCCGTGCTTCCAAGTGTGTTAGGTCATATGCTCAACTTAAAGTGCATGTGTAATCCCACCCCGACCCAACAAAGTCTTTGAACTCACGCTGAAGTCCCGCTGAAGCTAATGGAAGGTTTGTATGTGTTTGAAGTTAAGCACATGCTTAAATGTCTTGTTGATTTGGGCCCAGTGAACAACATGCCCTGTTCTCTGTTGCCCACAAAAGCAGCATGTGATTCAACACAGCAATGCCTCTGTTGTTCATTTGTCCTCCTAGCAAACAATATAAACATACATGTGCAAAAACTATCGGTTTAAAAGATGGCTTGCAACAAAAGATGACTGCAGTAACAGCAGGCTGTTAAAGTGATGTGAGCACAGATGCATAATGTACTGCATCATGGGCAAATGGCCAACAAAGAGCAGCCTGTTTTTTTTTTTTTAATGCATTGGATGTACATACATTGACGCAGGCAAAAAAATAGTTCAAAAACATCTCTTTCCCTTGGAGAAAAGTCCTCAGTCTTTATCTAAAGAGAGAATCTCAGTTGGGTTGGATTACTGCTTTTTTAGCACAGGAGACTAGATTTAAACCTAGGATGGCCTATGTACAGTATTGCTAGGAGTGGGGCCCAAACCAAACCCTCCAAAGTCAGAATCCACAAATTTTTCTGCATCTGAACTTGTCTATCAAATTCATCTCTAAATCTTATTTGCAAAAAAATCAAGCCCTCTTCTCACGCAGCTGTCTGTGCATGTAGCGGTAATTATTTAAGTTACTGCTACTTCATCTGTCAAAGCTTTGTCATGTAAACACAAGCAGCCGGAGAAGGGGTGGCGAGCATAAAAGACCCTCATGTGGCATACAGTGGGGAGTAAGTTGCTTAAAAATACACATCTGGAAGCATGGATGTAGCTCTAAAATGCTGACCTTTTTCTTCCCTCCAAAGTACTGGCAGTACTAGGGACTTTGCTTCTTTTCGCTCTGCTCGGTGCGTGAGCTTGCAGCCCTGTGGCCTGGCTGTTCCTCTGCAGTTTATGCGCTAGGAGCCAGATGTTGGTCCCACTGAAATGGGTGGGAGTTTTGCCCTGTGAAGGAGGGGCAGCCTCACAAGGGAAGAATACGGTTTGATGCACAGTAAATTCAGCCTGCACCATGAAAACAAAACCAGAGCTTTGCATTTCCTTTTCAACTAAATGCTGCTCCGGATCTGATGCTGAGAGATGTTCTTTTTTATCATCTTTTAGATCCTTGAAATCCCCGTCAGCGTTCATAAACCAGAGTTTTCTGCAACGCAGACCCTACGTATATGTCCTGCAACTATAATACATACTTTGCAATAAACCAAAGGCAAGCTGGGGCAGGTGAAGAATGTGGTTGCCTATTTATTGAGCAGAGTATCCTGCTGGGGTCACTTAATACTCATCCATCAGGATCTGCATTGGTTTCCTATTGATACGGGTGTACATGGAGCATGAACGCCTGTCACCATTACAATAGGTGGAGGTGCTCACTCTGGAGCCATCTCACATTAAAAGCAGGCATTTTCCCTCGGGGGCCTTAATAGTGGGATCAACACCCCTTATATTCCCTCATAGGCCTTAATAGTGGAATCCATGCCAAGCCTCTGCTGCCAGCATAGTTATATCAGCCAAGAGTGTGAAAAAAATCACACCCCTTGCTGACACAGTGACACTGGAAGAAAGCCCTGCTGTGGATGCAGCTCTGCTGACAGACACATGATTTTTTTTTCTGTTAGTTTAGCATGTGTCATTTGGGGTGGTGCACTGGCAGAACAGCTCCTTTTGTCAGCATATGCTATGTCTACACTACAAGACTCTGCCCTAGTTTCCATAGCTATGCTATGGACTAAAGGCGTAGTTTTGGGACCAAAATAGGTGGAGTATATTGACTTCCAGTGTCTGTTGAAAGGTTCATCTGCTTCCCAGCACTCAGCTGAGAGCTGTGGGTTATGGGTCTGAGTGGTGGCTTCAGTCGAGCTCTTGGGACGGGCTTCTGTGGTGTACATGTGCGGTGTCATTTTATTTTTTATGACAGCACCTAGCAGCACACTCTGCTGGGCACTGCTTGTAAATGCCTAGCACAGTAACTCTCAGCCAACATGCTTTGGCACCCTGGCGTGCCATGAGATCCTTTTGGGGGTGATGTACAATATTGGCCCCGATAAGATATGCAAACACTTCTGCATGCACAAGATAAATCCAGAGATTTCAAATGTGAATCCGTAGTGTCAGAAACATTTCGGGGCTGTTATCTTTAAACACAAGAATTTCTCTGTTATTTTTCTGTAGTCAAAAAACAAGTGAAAGCTAAGAGCTGGTATTTTCTGAGGAGTCCCTTGAGTCTAAAAAGTTTGAGAACCACTGGCCGAGCAGCTCTGTTGGAGCTTTAAGAAGGATAGAACTGACCACTTCTATGCTTAATATAGCTGTGTAGATAAAGAAGGGCGACCAAAGGAAACGGTACAAAGACACACTCAAGGTCACCCTCAGTCACGGAGGCATTGACACTAATACCTGGGAGAAGCAAGCTGCTAACCGTTTGGTGTGGTGCCACCTGGTCCACCAAAGCACGCACCACTTCGAGCCCAACAACTCCATACTGAGGCTGAACGGCAGCAGCGGAGGAAGGAGAAGGAGATCAACCTGGATGCGAATCCCACTCCCCTGCGCAACAACATGCTCCCATTGCCAAAGAATGTGTGTATCCAGAATCGGGCTCCTCAGTCACCTGAGGATCCATCAAGCCTGACGGACGTCATCCTTGACTTTGAGGGACTGCTGACAACGACATAGATAAACACTTGGCAAGGTCGGGCCATCTATCAAGGAAGCTACAAATACAAGCAAGCAATAAGATAGACTTGGGCATATTTTTAATGCCACAGTTATGGAGAATGATCTTTAGTCTTGCAGTTTGCCTCCTCCTGTTGTAGAACTATAGAATTCAACCTGTCAAACAGGAGAGTTTGCTTCAGATGATCTCTTTGCTGCCTCCTCAGGTCCCTTCACATCTCTATTTCAATCTTCCTATGATGGCAGACTGTATGGATAAATGCCTTGTTCACGCTGTAACAATTGGGCGTCCCGGGGCCGGTCAGTAGCTGGCCCACACACTTGTCTCTGGGCTAACTACCCACCTTCCATAGATTCATAGACTGGAAGGGGCTGGAAGGGATCTCGCAAGATCATTGGGTCCAGGCCTCCTGCACTAGGTAGGAAAGATGATGGGTCAGGTGACCCCAGTGAGGTGACCATCCAGTCTCCTCTTACAGATTTCCAGGGTAAGTGATTACATCACCTCTGGAGGTAGCTTATTCCACAGTCTGGACATCTCTTTTTTAGGCTTAAGAGACCCCAAGTCCCTCAGCCTTTCCTTATATGACTTGCTCTGCAAGTCTGATCACATGGGTGGCTCTTCTCTGAAATCTATTAAGCTGTTCCATATCCTTGTTGAAGTGCGGCACCCAGAACTAGATGCAGTACTCCAGCTGTGGTCTCACCGATGCTGAGTAAAGCGGAAGAATCACTTCCTTGGTTTTACTTGAGATGTACCAGTTGATACATGCCTGGGTATTGTTTGCCCTGATGGCTACAGCATTGCACTGATTGCTCATATTCATACTATCGTCCATTATTACCCCTAGGTCCCTTTCAGTTGTAGTGCTAGTTAAATTGGTGCCACCAAGCCTGCAAGTATGTTGGGGATTGTTTGTCCCCAGATGCAGCACTTTACACTTCTCAATGTTGAACTTCATCTGGGTCTGATCCACTCAACTTGCTAGCCTGTCTAGGTCTGCCTGTATCTGCAGCCTATATCCTCTCCTGCCACGCCTTGATGATAATGATTAAGACATGTCAATCAGGTGGGAGGCTGCCCATTTGCCCTGATGCCAAGGGCTTATGTACACAGCTCCAAACTTCTCTATACCGTGTCCTATGCCTCGCAGATGGCATCCATGGCCTGATACCTGGTGTTATCATACATGGCCTAACACCTGGACTAATAAGCCCATGCCCCCACACTGGGACCTGCGCTCCAGAATCTCACGTGGGATTCTCACTCCCCACTGGAGTTCATAATCTCTGCTCCCTCACACTGGGCTCCAATCCATCAATCGGGGCTCCCAGCCCCACCTACTCTGGGCTCCCAGCCCCTACCAACTCAGGGCTCCCAGCCCCTATCAACTCAGCTCAGGGCTCCCACGCTGACTCAGGAACCTTGTGGTCCTCTCACACCACCACACTGGGGCCTCAAAATCTCCTGCAGCCTCACACCTGGCTCCCTTACCTCAGCCTCAGAGCTCACTGTGAGCCTGGATGCTGCCTCAGGTCCCTCCACCCAACCTGGGCCCTGCTGCAGAGCTCACAGTATGCCTGGACCCCTGCTGTGCATTTACCCCCTGGGGTTGTGGGGACTGGGGTTATAAGGTGCCCCGTACTCGCCTTTCACTGGGGAGGTGACTGGGCTGGCATTTCCAGGGACTACCCTACCATGGGCAGCCCCACCAGACCATCCTACCCCAGCAGGGTGTAGTTTTATGTCATGCTCCAGGACAGGGAGCCTCCTACCATTCCCACAGTCCCCCCAGACCTCCGAGGTGTTCAGCTAGGTGGGGTTCTCCCAGCTGCCAGCAGCGGACTGCCACTTCACTTCTCAGGGTCCTGTTCTTATAAGGAACAGCTAGGCTCTGTTCCCAATCAGGTAATTGCGCCTGATTGGAGTTGCAACCACCTACCAGCTGCTTTGCTGCTGTCCATGCCCCTATGAGTAACTGGGCACACCCTGTGCTCTGTTATACATACCCGTTCATTCTAACGATATAAACCAGTTGTGCACAACTTTTTTTGCCTGACACTGCCCAGTCTGTCTGCAAACCACATGCAGCCAATGGTCCTGATCTGGTGCCCAGGGAGGGTGCTATGGGGCCCTATCTCTTTTTCTTTCTCTTCTGTAATACCAGGACTGCAATATGTAGAGTGCTGCCTCCGGTGTTCTTATCATTCTTTCCATTGTCTGTGCTCTCCTGGGATACACAGCTGAGGGAGCACGGCTGGTGAAGAAATGACAAATCAGAGAAAGATGTACCACACATCATGTGAATGAATGCGGTGCATAAGAAAGCGGGTTCCACTGTGTGTCGACTAGGTAATACTTTCTGACCTATGAATGGTCTATGAATGGTTCTCCCAGATATGGTCATCTTCCAGGCTACAGACCTGAGAAGCCTCATCTCTTTTGTGTGTCCACAGTGAATGAGTCCAGAATATGCATGACTTCACCATTAACTTTTGAATATGTTTGCCAAGCCATTCTGATGTACAACTTTCAAACCTGTATAACTACACAATCATATGGCTCTTACCATGGTCCTTTCTTGCCCTTTACTCCCTCTTTCTGAATCTACCCACTATTTAGACCAGTGGTTCTCAAACTTTTTAGACTCAAGGCATTCCTCCATCACTCCTGTGAATTGAGCATCTCATTTCAAAAACTAATTTATTTATTACAGTTCTTACCTCATTTCAGTGGGTCCGGGCAATGGGAGCAGGGAAGCAGACAGGCTGGGAAAAGCCTGAGCCAGTGCTTATCTCCCCACAACTCACTGGCACCCTTCAAAAGATCTCATCACACCCAACACCCAAGTTGAGAATCCCTGATTTAGACTGGAAGTCCTTGGAAGCTGTCTATGTGCACTTTGGGCCTTTACCATAATAATTATTGATTAAAAACTTGGCAAGCCCAAAAGGCCAGAAATCAAAAAATCCACGGGGAGGCTTTCAGAGAACTTTATCCAACTTCCTGGAGATGGGTTGCGTGGATGTGAGAGAGAGCCATACAACCCACTGCAGACTCCTGGTTGGAACGTTGTTTTTGCTGGGCTGGTGGTAGAGGAACAAATAGAAACTAAAGTATTGACATTTTTAGGTTTGCAGTTAGTCAACATGGATTATTCTCTTGTGCAATATTTTATAAATATATTCAAGTCACCGTGGTAAAATGTAGATGAAGAGATGAAGGTACTGTATATGAATGCATAGTTAAATCAAGCATTAATGGAAACCTTTTATCCAGAAGATATAATTAAGGATATCATTAAGATATAATTAAGGATGCCAACTTAGTGGGAGAAAAGCAATGCATTGCTGAGACAAATGCAAGCACCAAATTTAGAGTACTCTTGTAACTTGAAGGCTTCTGCATTCTTGGTGGGAGGCATGGGTGTACCTGTAAGACATGAGATGAATGCATTGTGGGCTAATTACCAATGAGTAGGGTCATTTTATCCCTCTCCTTCTCTTGCTAGTTGAAAGTAGAATGGTTGAGAGGGCTGGAGTGACATGCGACAGATACAATGGGAATTGGCTTGATTCATGAGTGGCTCATTTTGAGTATAACACTGTCCCTGTGCCGCCTTGAAATTGCAGAAAGGAGACAAGAAGCAGAAGTACTTTATAGCATGTGTCTCTTCCTGCCCCTTTGTACAGTATTTGCACAGCAATCTTAGAGTCCTGCGCCGGGTAGGAAACGTCCTTCTCAATAGCTCTCTTCAGGGAGCTGATCAGGAATTTCTTGACTACATTTTTTTTTTGCCCCAAACTGCTGACTCACCACGTCCAAAGCTGTTATTACGAATGGGCCTGTTTTGGCAAAGTTCCTCTTTTCAAAAACATTGTGAAATGTCCTATTTTGACATTTTCTTTATTAAAAAAAAAAAAGGTCAATTGCTTGAGTTCAGAACATTTGTTAAAGTGAGTATATAGCTAAGTACAAACTAAATCCAAACGAAATGTTTTGATTAGCCCAATTCAAATGCTTTTCTGATGTTCTGTTAACACACTTTTTTGAACATTTCACATTCCTCCCCCTTTCAGGAAGGGAAAATATTTGGAAATCTCACATTCTGATCAGATGGGGAAATGTTTTTCTCCGCTAGATCTGAAAGGCAAATCCATGCTACTGAGAAAAGGGAGAGAAAAGCCCACTCCCCTGAAATAAAGGGAAAAGCAAGATGTGTGGCTTACTCTGGGAGGAGTTTAACATTAGTGCTTCTACATACCTGATGTGATGTCTGATGTGTGTGACATTAGCATCTATTTCCATAATAATATTTGTTCCCTATGTTCTCAGGGCCATAAAGCCCTTCCCAATATGTGCCTTTGCTTAGTAGATGTCCATTGCACCTATATTCTGCATGTCTTAATCCAGGCGTGGCCAACCTGTGGCATGAGCACACAAGTGGCATGGACAGCCTCTGTGTATGGCGCATGGTAAATCAGGGAGGGAGCAGGGAACACAGTGGCAGAGAGGTCAGGAAGCAGAGAACAGAGCAGCAGATCATTCAGAGAGCACCGGGCTAGATGGAGAAAGCAGATCAGCCGTTCGGGCAAGGGAAGGGGATGAGAGCGGTACTCGGAGTGAGTGCAGGGCTAATTTGTGGTATGTCTGCCAAAAAGGTTGACCCCCACTGTCTTAATCAAAGGCCCTGCGGGGAATTTCATCTCAGTAAAGGTTCACATCTGGATTGTCGACGACCGAGCCACTCCACAGGAAAAGCAGTCTAGTTGCAGATCCAGCTCCTCTGTAAGTGGGTGAGGTCTGTGTGGCCAGCCCTATAGCTTAGCACAGCCCGTGTTTTGCATTACCACGATGGTGACATGGGTTAACAGCCAAGTGGTTTGTAAATCAACAGAATATGAGACAGTAGTACAAGGCAAACACCTGAGGGGCAGTGACAGAAAAAAGAACATTGTTATTTTTAAATCTCTCATAATTCCTCCAGTGAGTCAGACCTGTTTTATGCCTTTCTCAATATACAGGGAGTGTTATGCTTCATTTCCCTACCTGTCATGATAATACCATACCCCTAGCTGGATGGGAAGTTATGTCCAAGGTTATGATGAAAACCTTATTGGTTGCGGAGGAAGAATTTTTTTATTTTTTTTTTTTAGAGTTACCTTGCTAAGATTGAAGCTGTATTTATGCGGTTTTAGTTGAGGGGCTTATTTTCCTGCTAGACATTGCACCTTGATTTTCAGGGCTGTATTTCCAGCTGGTGTGAGCTCACATTGCTCCACGAACATCAGCGGTGTAACACATATTCACATCAACTGGGGTTAAGCCCCGTAAAACGGACTTACTTGAATAAACATACAAGCACAAAAATGACTGAGGGAGGGGAAGGGAATGAAAACAATGTTATCCCAGCTGCCTGAGTTCATTGCTAAAAGGTTCCACTGGTTGCTAGAACAGATAAAAACTAAACACAAATATGAAGCAGCAGCTTGTAAAGGGTCCCTTTGAAGTTTCTTTGTAGAAGAGAGTCAGAACAGGAGTGCTTTGCCTGTGCCTGTGAGGACTTGAGGATTAACTCTACATTGTGCTTAAGGAAGTAGGGACAGGAGGAGAAAGACAAGTCTTGCTTTTCCCAGGGGCATGCTGTTCTGTTACCAAATAAAGTCTTGTTTTTTTTTTTATTATTATTATTTTAAATCATTTTGAATAGCAGCCACAATGCAATCTCACCACTTCACACAATTCAACCTCTCTGCTTCGCACAATAAAATGCTGATTAAGCCAAAGTTTGGGACACACCCCATATTCCATTCATTCGGTCATTTGGCAAAGGGCTTTCTTTTGGTATAGGACTTTTAAAATTGTTCTAAAGCAAAACAACTTCTCTGATTTATTTTTTTTCCTTGTAATTTATGGCAGGGACATCCGTAGTATGGCGCATGGTCATGTACAGTATGGTACTCTCGGTACAGATCTGAAGAAAAATAAAAAAGTACACCCTCCTAGAGCCAATGATCTAGACCAGGGGCTTTCAACCTTTTTGCATCATTGCACCCCCCCGGCGGCCAGACACAGCAGCGTACCCTCAGCCGGCACGCAGGGGGAGGAGGGTGGCAGCGTGCGGTCAGATGCCAACCAGGGGGGAGGAGGGTGGCAGCGTGCGGTCAGACACCAAGCAGGGGGGAGGAGGGTGGCAGCGTGCAGTCGGATGCCAACCAGGGGGGAGGAGGGTGGCAGCGTGCGGTCAGATGCCAAGCAGGGGGGTGGAGGGTGGCAGCGTGCGGTCAGATGCCAAGCAGGGGGGAGGAGGGTGGCAGCGTGCAGTCGGATGCCAACCAGGGGGGAGGAGGGTGGCAGTGTGCGGTCAGATGCCAAGCAGGGGGGTGGAGGGTGGCAGCGTGCGGTCAGATGCCAAGCAGGGGGGAGGAAGGTGGCAGTGTGCAGTCGGATGCCAATCAGGCAGGGAGGAAAGGGTTGCAAGTGGCTGGACACAGAGCAAGCTTTCCTCACCCCCGTATCCAGCTGGGCAAGCGGCGGCAGCAGGGGATGCTGCGAGACAGTGCTTTGTCCCCACCCACGCGTGCGTACCCCCTAGGGCCGTCTCAAGTACCCCCAAGGGTACGCGTACCCCCAGTTGACAACCCCTGATCTAGACATACTTGGCTGTATTAATCCCCTTATCATTTGTGTTCCATTATTAGCTTATAAGCAGGCCACCTAGACCTCTGATTGACTTCTGTTCCCTGTTAAAAAAAGAAGAAAAGCTAAGGTTTGTCTTGTGTACATTCTGAGTCCTTGGTACAACAGCCTGATGCTCAAGTTCTTCTTGATTCCATCTATCAGCTAGATGTAACTTTCTCTGTTAAGTCAGTCAACATAAACCCTCCTCATTTGTCATCTCATCTTGGTAGGTTGGCTAGGAGGAGGAGGGGTGTGGGGGAAACGGATTGGAGAAGAGCCAGAATTGTAAGGCCATAAATCTGTGTCTGTGCTGTTCAATTCGGGTTCTAAAAACAGCCATGTAACAGTGCCAAGAACCAGATTTGGAATGTGAGTGCCTGAACCCATATAGGATTATATCATGGATCCCTGTCTTTCCACTAACCGCAAAAGGCTGCAGTCAAGCTATAGCTTTGTGCAAAGACTGAGTAAGTGGAGTTAATAGGAAGTTACATTTAGAGTGAAAGCATAAAGCCTCTACTCGCAATAAAAATACACTGAGTTCCTAATAAATTGATGGTTCATTTCATTAAAGCACCTAGCCTATGTATTTCAGAAATGTAACTGTTTGCAATAGCATGCGGGAAGCAATAGATTTGTTAATCTCCTTCCAGAGATACTGTTTAGATTCAGGGTAGTGTGTTTGCCTGGAAATAGTTCTGTGTTTCTCAACCTTTTAAGGCTCAAGGCATTTCTTGCTAGACTTGAGACAGCCCTCAGAAAATGCCAGCTCTTAGTTTTTCACTCATTTCTTGACTATAGAAAAATAATAGTGCAAGTCTTCTGTGGAGAAGAACTCGGGCAAAGCACAGCCTGTCAGAATGTTTTAGGCGCTGTCGATTCCTATTTGAAATATGTGGGCACATCCAGATGTGTGAGGATGTTTGGTTCTCTGGGGATGGTGCACGTCGTGCTGCAACTACTTATCCCCAGGGAACACCCATGCCATGCGTGCTTTGGCACGTGGCTAGTTACCCCAGGAGTCATGGGAGAGGCTGGAGCCGGCACTGTGCTGGCCCCAGCAGCCTTACCTGGGGCCCTGGGGGCCTCCTGAGCTGCTGCCACAGCAGTCGTGCCGGGCAAAGCCTGGCTGGGAGCTCCAGCATGGCTCTGGCTCCAATTTTCAGCAGCGCATGCTGCCCAAGCATGCACTGCTTTGGGTTTTTTTCTGCATTTTTGTTTTTTTAACCCCTGGATTTGATCACAGAAAAAAAATGGAGCAGTGCACGCTTGGGCAGCGCACCCTTGCAGTGCGGAGAATGCTGGACTGTGCGGTATGCGGTGCCGCAAACATGGTTGCAGCGCCATATACCACACGACCGCGCTCATCTGGACGCACCCTCTGGTTTTATCTTGTGAATCGTGTATAGGTGTGCACACAGCAAACAGTGCTAATGTTGTGCACTAGTGTGCACTAGTGATGCTGGCCAGATTCTTTGAATGTAAGTGGGCACAAGGTACCCACTTGTGCTGCTTCCATTGCCAAAAGTTTCTTGAAAGCTCAACCACCCGTTCCCTAAAAGAGGAGTCTCTGGAGCCTCAGTTGCTTTCGCTCTCTAGCTCCTTCATCTTTGGTTCCCTGAGACTCTCCCAACCCCTGAGCCTTACAGCTGATAAACACTTTGGAACAAAACAGATGTAGGATCACGTGCTCTCCATTAACCTTCCTTTTGCACAGCATTTCAGGGAGGTTTAAACATGCTTCCAAATGCATTAACCCTTTAACAACTCACGGCGTGTGGTTAACGTGAATGCTTTCAGCAGAGAGTTACTTTCGGAGAGTTTATACATCAGTAATCCCTAATGTGCAAGACATCAGTACTTGTTGCTGTAAGAGGATGTACACAGAATTAATGTAGCCCCTTAACCCTGTTGATTCCCACACACAATTCACTTCAGGCCAAAGCAGCCAGCAAGCAGAGATCCAGTCGCAGTTTTTAAAACATCAGTGATTCATCCTTTAATCCGAACAGATCCGAGTCCAAGTAAATCTGTGCCTCGTGCGTGGAGTTTTCTTCGTTGTTAATTGAAAAGCTGTTACTTTGGTTTCAGCTAAACATCCTTCTGAAGGGCAAAATCGTTTCCCCCATTCCTGCCTCCCCACCGCAGGTCCTACAACTAAAAGAACCCAAATAGAAGTTGCACATATGCATTGGTAGGTTGCTGACACTTAAAGGTTGGGTCTTTCGGCCCCCTTCACCTGAGCTTTATACAGATGGGAATCAAATACTTAGCAAAAGGTTCTGGGTGTTGGTAAGGGTGGAATAACTATTTGTCGCTAAAGCAAACAGAGCAGAAGCAAACATAAAGGGCCTCCTAGCATACTTCTACCTCACCTAGCATACCTAACTCTGGTGCCTCACCTAGCATAACTAACATGGAGCGGCATCCACGATGGTTACAGGTTCTGTCCACATTCAGGAACAGTCCCCATTCATCCATCCGCATGGCAGGGCTGATTCCCACGTGTAGACATGAGTATACACAGATTTGCTGTGATTGAGGTTTGCCTCTCCTGCAAGTACTTGCTGAGCAGAAGAGTCACCACAGGATAGTGCTTGGTCAATTGGAGCTTGATCAATTAATGAAGGGGATTATACGGCAGAGTTGCCTGCAGTAGCATAGGATTGGACTCGGTGACCCAAGCCAGCTCCTCCAGCCTGTTGTTTTTCAGATAGTCTGGACAGTAAAATATTCCCTGCAGCCAGAGAAGAGCAAATCTTGTAGTCAGATCCTTTGAACAGAGAATCAGGCATTGCAAGATGTACGCTTAGGTTTTTGAACACCAATATAAAATACAGCCTTCTCGCTTACACTGATTTTTACACAGAAAGGAGATTTTTCTTGTGTTTTGTGTGTGTGAATGCAATTGTATAAGTTGTATCACAGCTAGCGAGGACTGAAAAAGTGACAAAATTCCTGAGTCTTGGAAAAATTTGAAGTTTGGCTTTAAAAATCCACTCCTACAAAAGAGAGACCCACAAAAAAATAGCCCAGAGCCTAGTGACTAAATCAGTCATTTGGTATCTAGGAACCCATGTTCAATTTTCTGCTTGGAATTGGGCATGTTTGAATCAGGGCCTCTCATAACACGAGTGAGTGTCCCAACCATTCCCTGCCCCTCTCTGGGTCTGACCCAATGAAAATTTATACTCAATAAAATAACTCACGTATGAGCTCATGAGCTCTCTATGTGGTTTTGACAAGAAAGTGATATTGAGTAACCTTCCTGACTAAACAGTCATTGAAACCGATGCTTTTCTTTTTTCTCCAGAAAAAAAAACCAACCTTATTTTGGCAAATCAGTGCTGTACAATAAAGAATGTGTTTTGCCAAAAATCTTGGCACCAGTTTTAGCTGTTGCTCTGAGAGCTTTGCAGGAGGGGGTGCTCTAGGATGCTTCCGCCCAGGAATTTAAAGAACTAAGCACGAATTGGCAACCTTTTGGCACCATGGACTACTGCTTGCCATCCAACTCCTATGCAAGCCATAGCTCCTCTTCCCCTGGGACACCCAGATGCAGCCTGAGCTTTGGGTCTGTCCTGGCAGATGAAGGATGGTTGATTGTTTTAACTCGTGGAGTAAGGGGTATGCGGAGGGAGGCATAAAGGATGTATGTTGCTCTGTCTTGGCTTTCTCTTTCTTGAGCTCAGGCAGTAACCTAGCAGAAGGCATGTTATACCTGCATCTCTTATCTCAAAATGCAAATAACCTAAGCACGAGCATAGCTACCTCTGCACTGTTTTGCTGCTGTAAACTGTAAAACCAGCAATGATTTTAAGCGCAGACTTGGCCTGACCTCTCAGCTCTGTTTCTCAGTGAACCTTTCTTTCTTCCCAGAGTTTCTCCAAAGCCTTCCTCTCTGCTGCCTCTCTGCCGAGAGCCAGTTGTGTGCCCCATAACAGAGCAGTTCTGCTATTTGCTCAGCCCATCCCCTGTGCTTGCACTCCTCTGAAATCCTTAGTGTGAAGACAGGACCCCAGCACTGTTAATTCCCAGCCAGCACAAAGATTTTGATCACGCTCCCTCCTGAGCATTGACCTGGCATCTACATCCCACCTCTGTCCTAAAGACAGCGTCTTTCTTTCCAGTGCTGGAGTACATATGTTCACTCAGCATCATGGATCTTTTAGGAAAACGTTCCCTTTTTTATGCAGTATCTATGGCATTTTTTTATTTTTTTACCCCCTCTGCTGCCACCCGCCTTCCCTCGCAGTTAAACATGATTACATGTTATTTGGCCTCGTTCCATTCCAGGCTATTTTATAGCAACGTCCTGGAAATTGTGCACAGCATAACAGTTCTAAAGACTTGCAGTATCTCATCGTCTGAATCAAATGATAGAGTAAGCTGAGTTCATTAAAATAAATAACAGCACAGTATGGGAAACAGACCTGAAGTAATCAAAACTGCAATTTTGAAAGAGTGACTTTAAGTGTTCAGGAGACTGGTACATGGTGCCGGGGAGAGGCAGAAAGGGGTTCGTGCTATTTAGGCGCCGTTTCCATACACTCCACTTAAATCTGTCAGTTCTCAAAATGTGGGGATTCTGCAGTCGTGCCCTAGGCTCCCACAGGTGACCCTTCCCCAGGCCCCAAAAACAGGGGTATTCTCCCTGTTGTTGGTGACAGATCTAGTCAAACCTCAATTCAACCAGTTTCAGGGATGCTGTGTAAACTTCCAAAACAATTCAAGCAAGTAACCCACTTTGTCTCTCCCCACTTTTTTCCCTTTCTGACTCCCAGTGTCTCCTTTTGATTGTTTTTTCCGCGTCCACAATTTTCCATTTTAGAATAGTTAAGTCCTTTCTGCTATTTTGAAACCCTCTTTGCTCAGTCCTCTTCTTCCCCAGCATGTGAGAGAGCAGAGCATGGATGATTGCACTGGTACTTGCATGTTCCATCACCGTAATTGCATGAGCAATGCTCTCCTCCACAAGGATCAATGCATTCACAGAGATGTTCTGTAGACCCAAGGAAAGAGAGGCATTGATCACTTTGTTGGAGGGAATTGCTCTTGCAATTACTGTGATGGAACGTGCAACTGCAGGCACAAAATTGCATGCCCACTTCTCTGCAGAGATGGCGTTGTTCTTAAGACTGTTCAAGCAGCTAAACTATTCCCCGGCTTTCCCCCCATTGAAGGTGAAATAGAGGCGCGCGCGTGTGTGTGTGTGTAAGTTGAAATAGAGGCGTGTGTGTATGTGTTACCTCTCAGTATGTCCTCTACTTAATTTCTGGCCTCTCTCCAGCCTTATCTCTGTTTAACCGTGGGATAAACATAGCACAAGCAATTAAGAACGATGTCTCCTCTGCTTTTTACTCCGGTATCTGGACAGCATGCAAGTAATTGGTGACAAAGCCCCTTTCTATTTATTTTCTGTGCATGGAGGATGAATGTATGCTAGGGAACGGGGCTGTGTGGAAGCTTGGGGGGAAATTTTCCTGTGTTTATGATCCACAGGGACCCAGTTTCTCCCGCCTTATGGTACGGTGAGGCTTACGGAGTCCGGCAGCTTTGTTGAGTACATGGGGACCCTTGGTGGGAAGAACAAAGGATTTGTGCATCCAGCAAAATTGTGTATGTAATAAGAACACAAGAACTGTACATGTACTGGATCAGACCATAGGTCCATCTTGGCCCGTATCCTGTGTCCCGTGGTGGCAGAGGGTGGATGCTTAAAGAGAGAGCAAACAGGGTATGACCAGGGGCTTTTTTACTGTTTCTGTCTCATTTGCAGCCTCCAGCATTTAAGGTCTAGGAAGTTCTGATTGAGAGCTTGTACCCCTCACTCCCATGCTCAAGGTGAGGGTGAACAGTCAGAGTGACCAGTCAAAATCCCTTCGAGCATCTACTATGTTTGCGATCTGATGTCCAGTGTAGCTTGTCTCCAGGGAATACGACCATTTGGAGGTCATGTTTTCCATCTTTTTTGAGGTCATTCAAGGGAACAGTGATTGGAGACAGACATGAGTGAGTAGAGGTTACAACCTAACTTTTAGCTCTGGTTGAATCAGAACGCTGAAGCCCATAGAAACTGCACCCACTTTTGACTGATACTTTTTTTTCATTTCTTGTTTTCTACTTGATGGGAGAGAGCTTCCTTCTAGGCAGGGGTCATGGGGCTGCCACGTTGGTAGAGGTGTTTGCATATCCCAGAAAAGTGAAGAAAAGAATACCGTATTTTAACACATGGAGTCTTGCATCAGTAGATTTCAAAGAGCGTTAGATGCAAAACTCCATATGTTAAAATGAGGTATTGTTTTGTTCACTTTTCTGGGATATTAATATTTTTGTCCTTCGTCTTATAGCTTGGGGCGCAGAGATGAAGCTCAAGGTGATTCAACTGGCCGAAGGTAGAGCCCAGTGCTCTGCTTTCCTGGCACTCGCCTTCCCCACCTGCACATTGTCTTCTACCCAGTGTATGATGCTGAGAGTTATTTGGCTCGAAGGTGCCCTACAAGTGTGAAGGACAAAAGCCAGAAGCAGGCGTTGTGATTTTTTTCAAGCTGATGAGGGAACGCTGCCAGACAATACCCGTTCTGGAGCTGGGTTCTTCATAATTCACAGGAGTGTCTCGTCCGCGCTTGTTCAGGGTCAGATTTCAGCTGATCCTTACCCAGGGCTGTGAAGCGCCTCTGGAACATGCTCCTGCCACCCATATCGTTGCATGTTCCTCAAGTGATGCTGGACCTAAGAAGCACCACGCTCCCATGAGCTGCCCTGACGGCTCACAGACCTGACCCCTTCCTGCCTCTTTGCCCTTCAACAGTGAATTAAAGGTCTTCATTATCTTACTTGATAGTTGAATGAAATGCTTTGAAACACTGGCACATTAACTGCAATCAAGTTTTGAAAGGTCTCTGGTTGCTAGAAGGAAATTAGCCTGATAAATTGTTCTTTTCAATTAAACAAATGGCTAATTTTTCACAAGCAAGCCCAGAAGCTATCGGTTGGGGAAGTTTTTTTGCAGCCTCGCACTGCATTTTTCTTAAAGGACAGATTTATTTCAAGAGACTCAGTGTAATTGTGATGCAAGGTAATGACTCACGAACCCACATTTACCCAAAAGAACTTCACAGAGGTCAAAGTCTAGTGGATTGAAGAGTGACAGGTGAGTTGTATTCCCAGCATCACAAATGAGTCCCTGAGTGATGTTGTAGTGCTGTTTGCCTCTCTGGGCCTCTCTTTGCTGATCTGTAAAAGGGGTATTATCATCCACGGCTTTCCTTAACATCTGTGAATTGTTCCATGATGATCAAACTTGGTGTGATTCATTCTGAGATTTAACTGGTTTTGGCTATAAGGTATCTTGAAGAGAAAGTCTTGTCCTCTGTCTTGGCTACCTCCAGGGGGGTTATCTGAGATGTCCAGCTCTAAAAGCATCAGACTCCACAGCCTGCCCTCAAGAGCCAGGCTCTGTAGACTTGCATCATCTGTGTATCGAGCACAGAGGTGGACATACAAACTTGTGCTACCGCTAGAGAAATGCTAAGCAATACCTCATGTACCGCCTGCATCTCCTATGGCAATGTTCAGCCTCTCCACCCACCATGGAAAAGCAAACGTTAGTACAAAGGAATGCAAAATGCGATTCAACTTGCCTTGGGCATATTTATCCAAGATAATAAAGTTGTCATTGCATCATTCGCATTAAGATTCATATTATTCCATATTGTAGATCTTAGAGGCTGATAAACCCCTGTGGTCAGAGGTCAAGGTACTGCTGATATCCATATTGCTCCAGAGACCCAAGCATAACATTGTTCTGATGTTGGCAGAATGAAGGGGAAGTGAGCACGGGTTCACAGAAATGAAATGTCAGACAAATTATGTGAGGGGCTTTCATTCCAAATAATGCTTTGCTTATTTCCTGAAAATAAGCTTGTATTGCCTAGGAAAGTAGATATTACACACTGAAATGTATACTGAGAAAGCACCGGATCACTCCATCTCTGCTTACTAAGCACAGTAACTTTGATTCATGGAATCCAAGACCATAAAGGATTTGAGGGCATTTGTCTCTTATCTAAATAAAATAATAATAAAGCATGCAAACTTTTCTGGAGCAAGGCATAAGAAATATAGCTTTCAAGATCAGCAATTCTTCCCTCACCCCTCTTTTTAATTTTTTTAATTTATTTTACTATAGCAAGCACAGTGTTAATAATGTTAATCCTAGTCAAAGTCAGAAGTCTGTCCTAGGTGGCCTTTTAGGCTAACATGATTAAGGCACACCAGTTTCTGTTCAGCCAACAGCTCGTGTGGGAATGACCTGAGCAAATTGCACATTAGGTAATGGCATCCTGCTTAACTAGACTCCTTTCTTGCAAGTTCAGTAGGAATATTATGTCTTTCATTTCCTTTTCCTGAAATGTCCATTGCTGTTCTGCGTTATGCAGTTCTTTTGTTTTACCCTGGAGATGGCTGGATTTCATGAAACAATACCTTTGCAGAGGTTTTGGACGTTGGTCTGTCAAATGCTTTGGGATGGAAGTTTCTGCAGTGGCGATATTTAGAATTTGGGTTTAATTTAAAGCCCGCTGAAGTCAATGCAAATGACAGTGGTTCCCATACGGTTGTCTGTGCAGCACCTCTAGATAATCCACAGTGAATTTATCACTGGCTGCGCAGCATTGCCTGTCCCCTGTGTTTGTTGTTGAGACAGAGAGAAAAATTTAGAGGGAAAGCAGAGCGAAGTTAATTTTTCCCACCAAAGACGCATTGTGTATCATGCTAATAGCAGCTTAAGAACATCACATTCTTTCCTAACACTTCTGTTCCAGGGAAGCATTTTTGATGTACGAAGACAGAAGGGAAAGGTATGGTTCCCTTGTCTGTTAACTGGAAGAAAAGACATTCATGCAACCATGAACAGGAGTGGAGGAGTCCTCAAAGCAGCGTTTCCATGAAGGGGTGGTCCCATTTAAGAAAAGTGGAATCTTTTGCTTTGAAAAACCTCTGTGGGTTCTGCTAAATGTGGGTTATCCTCAGGATAATCAATGTTTTTTTTGAGTGTGGAGGCATTATGTGCCTTCAAATCCGTTCTTAAGACTCACCTCTGCAGAGCTGGCTACAAGGAAGTCCAGATCGCAACGGCAAGCAGAGCATGGTCATGACATGAGCTATCATGACAGCAAATTAGGCTAGGATGGGTTTGTTCATCCTCTTCCTCCTTTCTCATCCATCCTTTTAGTTTGCTTTATCCTGTGACTCCTCCATGCACTTGGAATCTATATATTATGCACCAATGAGCATTACTAAGTTTGAACAGAGTCTCACATAAGCAGTTGCACTCCCTGGTTGGGGCCTGTAGATGCTGAAATAATACAAATATATTTCATAGCATATAAGATTATCATTATACATATTCTAGCATAAACACTTGGGGGAAGCCTAAATCTATATGTGGTCAAATAGGCGGCAGAAAGATGTGAAGAGGGGGACACAGCAACAGTTTGAACTGAGCTAAATAATACCTGCGTTCCTGCTCTAAAAAAATGAGCTGCTGACTGGATATGTGTTTTTTGCATGCCTCTCAAAGAAAACCTCTACCCTCTGGCTCTCTTCCCTGTTTGTCTTTTGGGAAGCTCTGCTTGGGGAAGGATATTTTTTTCCTTCAGTGGGGAGGGGAACAGGCAAGGTTGTGAATGTTGTTCTGATTGCCGTGGAAAAGCATTACCAAAAAGGAAGGTTTTGCAGTATTTCCTAGTGCTGATTCAGTCTCTGATTTCCTCTGGAAGCTCATTTGTAACCTTGGTTGAGAATACTTTGTCCTTAACTGTTTCCTTCTGGACTTTGTATTTAACAGAGTCCCAGAAGAACACAAGTGTCCTAGCAATTCATAGAGGGAGGTGCGGATATTGTTGGGATCTGGGACCTAACCCATTCATTTCTTTAGAGACGAGGGCCAGCACAGTGGAATCAGGCTGGGAGTGCTCAGGGAACGCTTGTTTCCTGAGGGGGACGATTTGGAGCATACGCATTATTTCCCTTCTTTTAATATATGCAGAAGCTCAACAATAAAAAAAAAAAAAAAAGAACAATGAAAAATAAATCGTCAGTGTTTAATATTCGGTGACTTTCATCCCAAAGCACTTTGCAACCTGCCTATCTGAATTGATCTGTCTTCAGATTCACTGTTTGGCATGCAACTAAATTGAGAGCCCTGCTAAAACCACCTTTGTGAAGCCCATTGGGATCAGGCGATGACAGGTACCATATAAAAGCTAGATGTGATGATTATTTTTCATTGCAAGATGGTGGGCTGGGGTGGTGCAGGCACTAAGGCGCATGGGTGATAGCCTAGAGGTCACAAGTCCAAGGCCATAACACGAGCGCTCGTGACGTGGGCTGTCAGATTCCAGCACATCTCTTTGGTGCAGGTCCTGTGCTGGGGAGCGTGCAAGGCAGATCCTGCTGTTATATTAGTGCAGGATCGCACTAAGGTCAGGGAGGGGCTCTCTGTGGCCAAACTCACGTGCCCACATTGGTGTGGCATAAGTACCGTTAGCTTGTATTAGGGCAGTATGTGGGAAGCTAGTATCTGTTTCAGGAGCCCAGTCCTTCGCCCTTGTTCACTCCGGTGCTTAGCACCCACTGCCAGGAGGGTTCTCCTTGATTTCCATGTAAACGCTGGGCAGGACCTGGCACCAGGTCATGCAGTTTTGTGTAGGTAAGTAGGTATGTACAGTATGTATCTACTAATTTAATGGTGTGCACTACAGGCCCGCTTTCCTATTGGTTTGCAGGATTGACTCTATGGTTAGAAAACCAGCACGGTTCAAATGAAAACGCGGCTTCCATGTCACTTGCTGGCCAGATGAGCACGCCCTGTCGGCATGGGTGGCTATTCCATATTAAAACAGGATTACACCAGTAAGCCAGGGGGAGGTTTGGAAATGTCAGCATCCTTATTTAACACATCCAATGCTCTCCCTGCTACCAGCTTCCTTGTCCAGCGGCGTTTTCCAGGAGTCTCTTAGGGTCTGCTCATACTTCATACAGGCAGGTGGTCCCCTGGGAACACTTACATGTGTAACTTTCTGTAGGATTGAGGCCTCTGAATATCAAGTAGTTTGGGGGGGGGTGCAAAAAAACTCCCTCTGCATTTTTAATTGTGCATTGTTGGGCTCTTAGAAAAAGCACAGCAAAACCTAGAAGGGAGGATGCTTTCAGCATCAGCCTCCCCCTCCTCTTCCACTGCCTTGAGAAGACTCCCCTGGGAGATGTGAAAAAACACTCAAGGGACCTATTTGCTTCTTGGCTCTATAAACCCCCACAGCAGCTCAGGCTCTAAGCTCCCTCCCACCCGGCTGAACTACAACTCCCAGCATGCGCCGCCCGCCATGCGCATGCTCAGTGAAGGCCAGTTTGAGTGGCAAGTTGTTTGTTACACTGTAACACCAGCTGCTTTCTGCACTCTGGAGCTTTTGCTGCCTCTGAGCTCCCTTAACTCCTCTTGCCTCTGATCCTCTGCTTTGCTCCCTTCTTCCCCCTTCTTCTTTTGCTTGAAATCTCTCTCTAACTTTTCCCATCGGTTTTTCTTTCCCATCCCCGCCCCCCCCCTTTCCCTTCCCTTCACTGGAGTCTTAAAGGGGGAGAAGAAGAAGAAGAAGAATCCAACATCATAATAATAATAATAAGACCCCAACCACCCACCTCCCCATTCAGAAAAATAAAAATAAAACCCCAACATAGATGAACTACAAATGAGAAAAAGGAAAAGATGGAGCTGCATATTTTAGAGCACAGGCTTAAAGTAGCCAGCATAGCCAAGGAGAGCATCCAGTTGTTTACCTATGGATTAATCAAACTTGCTTTCCTTTCCTCCAAGACAAGGTAAGTGCCAAATAAATAAGGGAAGCAAAATGCAAGATAAAAGAGGCTGCAAGTGAGATCAGATTCCCTTGGCTAATTCCGTTGCAGAAACCAGGATGGGAAGGGGGCGGGGGTGAGGAGTTGGGGGGGTAGAGGTGGAAAACAACTTTGTTCCTCTCTGCATTTTTTTTTCCCCTTTTCTTCAGGCATTTCAGGTGGGGATATTTGGGTGGGGAGGGGGGTTCTCTTTGTATTTCTCTTCTTTTTTTTTTTAAAAAAAAAAAAAAGAAAAAAAATCCTTAGTCTGCCCCCTTGTATAGCTGATGTATTCTTTAATCTGGACATCTCGCCTGGGAGCTGCTCCTTGCAAATGAATGGATGAATGAAAACAGGTGTGGGGAATGTGCAAGGGAGAGAGAGGGGGGAAAAGAAGGAGGAAAAAAAAAAAGGAAGCCTAGAAAGTACTGTTTTTTTCCTCCGTTGCAAAAATGAAATAAATAAAAAGGCGATCGGTCTGGACAACAAAGACAAGAGCAGCAGCAGCAGGAGCAAGAGGAGGAGGAGGAGGAGAAGGGATTTTTTTTTTCGCTTGCAGCAGTTATTAAAAGAGCAAATCGCCCAGTTTGTTTTAAAGGGTGCTTTTTTCAGTGCTGGAAGCCTTTGGGGGGGGTGGCAAGGAGTCGACCTGCATACATTGCACTCTTGGGTTGTTTTTTTGTCAAGGACCATTATTGAGTAATATGGGTTTCATTAGGTTTCTTCGATTTCTGCAAAAAAACAGGCAGTGGGAGGTAGCGTGTGTGTGAGAGAAGAATTTAAAAAAAATATTTTTGACCAGTTTATGCGATTTATATATTCTGCCAAGGCCTGAGAAGAAAACAACTTGAATTGCAAATGTACACTCTATATCTAGGGGTTAGCATGTTGACTTTTGTTGGTTTATTCAGCTAGAGTGGGAGGTAAATAATATAACTCAAACTCTTCTTGTTTTTCCAGCCTGATAATTAGTATTTCAGTTTCCTTCACTGAATCATCCTAAATCTCATTTTTCTTTAAAGACTGGGGACTTTTGCTGGTGGGGGGAAGGGAGGGAGAGGAGGCGGGGGGGGGGGGTGCAGAGAAAAATAAATAGAAAATAAATTTGTGCCATTTATTTTCTAAATTGTTTTATTCCAATCTCTAATTCAATCTTCCCTCTTCAGTAATGCTTAGGGATGAATGAATCTATTTGTGGTGTAATTTGATTGCAGTCCCTTATCTTCCAGCTTAAACTTCATGCATTGAAATTTCACTCTGATTTGTGGCTCATCCGGGTTGGTTCACCGCTGGTATTGTTTGTAGCGTAATGTATATCAGTACCTTGTTTACCGCTGCCCCTGAATACTCAACAGGGTATTAAAGGCATTTTTCTTTAATGTACCATTCATTGCTAAATAAGTGACTGCTCTCACCTTTGTTTCCCGTAATTGTTAATCAGGACACTTCATTTTCTGTCACTTCGGACATCCGTATTCAAGTCGGCACCAGAGCCTTTAAATCTGGGGCTTTTCATACACAGCTTGTTTTTCAAGTTCAAGGATGGTCCAGTTGTCTCCTAGCTTCATGTTACATTTCCCATCCACAACGCCAGATCATTGTGAACGGTCAGGGTTGCAGCCCACGTCCTTTGCATTCGTGTGTAGCACTCAGGGTAATACTGCTGTGGCATTAAATTGCCTTCCACATGGGATCAGTAGCCATAGTAAAGTGGCTAGTGGATTTCATGGAGCCTCTGGTAATTTTTTTTTTCTTTTTCTGGATCAATACCCTGGCAGGGGTATAGCTTCTGTTTGGGTTTGTTAAATATTTTATTTGTTTCCCCCCTTTTGATTGTTGGAGATGGCAGAGATCTCAGGACAGGAGTGTCTGTCATCCTTACACCAGCAAACACTACTGAAGTAGTGGGTTCGGTGCCCATGCTTTGCAAGGACTTAGCAAAACCAGGAGCCTGCTTTGAGGCGTTTCTGTGCTGACAAACCCCATCTGCACAAAGGAAGCTTAGGCCTGACAGTGGGAGCAGGGAGCACGGCTGATTTTATAATGCATTATTCTGTCGTCCTGCTCTTTTAAAAAAATGAGTGATGGTAACTTTGACCACAAAACCAGAGCGCTCTGGAGACTTCCTTTATCCCAAACCCCACCTTCAGGGGACAAGTATGAACATGAGCCAAGTTAATCTAGCTCACTTGGCTCATTAAGGTTTTCTGTTAGGACACTTCTGGTTACTTCTGCCCTCTCTTTATTTGCCCAGGGACACCTCCACTTTCACCAGGGCTGCCAAAGTATTGTTAAACAGTCATGACTTTAGAAGTTGTCGGTCCGGGGTGGATTTGAACCAGTGACCTAGCACTGAAATCATCGCTATCCTAATTTAAGTGGTTTGTGAAGCTTCAGATTCCCTGGACAGGCCCTGCCAAGTAAATACTTGCTCTTGGGTCTGATGAGTGACCTGTGGGGAGTGTGGGAGTGTGTCTTATATTGTGAAATTCTTCCATTGCTTAAGGAGAATTGCTGGACCAACTTTTGAATCCTGTATAGTTATTATTTGTTTGATCACCTTTTGGAGGCAGAGGGTGGGAATACGAAATACTCCCTCCTTCCAGTTGGCCTTTTGCCACTTGCAGCCTTTTGCCCAGCTCAAACGCCTTGACTCAGAGTTCTTGTCATGGCAGTGAAAACTTCTTTTCTTTTTCTTTTTAAGAAAAGCAGCACAGCAAATGGGATAAACTGACTGAGGGTTTTACAATAAAATGCAAGCCACATTTTTAAAACAAGTGCTAATTTGGTAGTGACAGCCCAAAGTTACAGTGGGCCAGCAAGGCAAAGGGTAAATGGCAGCAAAGCTCCTCAGTAATGTACCATGAGTAAGATGTATGGGCCAGATGTTCTGATGATACACATCTGTACAGGCTTATTGATTTCAATGGAGCCACACCAGTTCACACCAACTGAGGATTTGGGCCATCTATTTTTAACGGCACAATCATAATGCACGTCAGACCTGAGAACAGCGTATCTTGTGTTCCGGTTATAAGTTGATTCAAATATTTTCAAGTTCAATTTGACAAGAAACCACTTTTTCTCCAAATATGAGTCAATAGCTACAGGTAGAGTCCTCAAACTGCTATTACCCTTATAAAATCTTGCAAACCTAGGAAAGGACCTAAAGGGTTAAACGCACTAAGAATGCTGACCTCAAAAGAGCATCCTCTGTACCAAAGATATTTTTGCCCAGGGCTGTCATCAAATTATCCTCAGTCAAAAATTTCACATCAATACATATCAGGATAAATATTTTTAGATAAATGGAAAGTGTTTACAGGATTAAACAAAGACAGACCCTGACTAAAAAGCCATTTTTGAGCTGTAGGTCTGGATTCCAATTTCACGTGGCACCCAGAGCCAAGCCTGCATGCAGATTGCTTTAATTTTAGGCAACCAGAATCCAAACTGCCCTGATTTTCAGGGGGTGTGGGGAAGGAGAAAGTGGATGGTTATGTCTGTGCTGTTGTTATGCATAGGTGTCTATTCAGATGTGACCTCTGAAGATTGTTTAATTTGTGTTTTTTGGAAGAATGAAACACGTTGTCTTTTAGATATTTTTAAATTCAATCTTGGACACTTTTGTTTTGGTGGTGGAAATTTTCAGGATGGCTGGTGTTTTCCAAAACGCACACTCCACTGTTAAATAAAAATAAATTCAAACCTATTTTAACTTTTTTTTTTAAATATCTCCACTTCAGCAGCATAGCCATAGTGCATGGCTTCCTGTCAGCTCACCCTGTGGGCTATTTCCTGACTCACCTTGTGGGCTATTTCCTGCAGCTTCAGTAGTTACCCGTCGGGAGAGCTGGGGACCCAAGCCTTCCCAATGCCCTGCTCCTTGCAATGAAGCCAGGCGCCTGGAGCGGGGCTCTTGGGGCTTCTCAGCTTCTGTCCTGCTCGACTCCCTCTACAGTGGAGTAGATCCCTAGGACCAGTGGGTTGGTGGCAACCTGGGTCAACTAGCCTTCTGGCACTTCTGCAAGCCAAACCTGCTGCCAGCATGCTAGAGGAGATGCCCCTACCTGGTTCCCTGCATGGCCAGCCTGTGTGGAGTCACCTGCTTTGCTATCACCATGCTGGAGCAAATTACCCGGAGCAACACCCTTCTGGCTGTCCCTGAAGGGTGTTGTGCCAGGTTATTTGCTCTGCACATTAATACCACATTGTTCCACTTGTAGGTTGACTCCACGTGCCAGTCAGCCCATGACTTTTATGGGTTTTCTAGAGAGGGGGGAAACCAGGCTAACTTGTAGTTGGAGCAGTCTTTCTGCTGTTTTCCTGCTGTTTGTTACTGGTGTATGATATCCTGCTTATATTTCTCATGTATGCTGCTTGGTGGGAGGAAACTTGTCGCTTGATATTCTGTAAATTATGGAGCGTGCTCTTGGATGCTGGAAAAATAATGACCCTAGCTGAATCACCTGCTTCTGCTATTGCATCCTTGCCCTCCCTCTCTCTCTCTCTGAAGATTATCTTTTGTAGTGCTGTATAGGTAATTGGTGTCTTAGATATCAGTGATGCACCAAACACAATTACCTTTACAGTGCCATAAAAGGTGCAGCCACTGTTCTGCCAAACCTCACCAGTCCCTCCATTCTGCTTCGGTGATAAAGATTAAACTGCCACTTGCTACAAGGTGATGCACCACAAGTGACATGTTGGAATGGTTTTCACTTGAATAATATCTATTGATTGGTGGATATGTTGCTGTCATCTGTCACCTTCACTTTCATCCTGCTACTTGAAAGGCTCTAAATTGCATTTTCTTTTTTACCATCTAGAAGTTAAAATCTAAGCGGAGGGGCAGGGGCAGGTCTCTGTTCTTTTGGCAATGCCCAGGTTATACATTAGCAATAGGAAGGAGGGAGGAAGGAGCAATCTCCTTCTTTTGAATGGCTTTAAAGATACGGTTGGAGAGGCAAGTTTCGGTAGTGTAAAACCAACCAAGGTGCTTAGCTCTACAAAGTCCTCTGAACAAAGATTCATTCAATAGCCGTGCAATATAGTCGGTTAAGTCCATCCTATCATCATGCATGACCCCATCCAGTTTTACAGCATTGTGTGTATGTGTGTAATATTAAATTACACTCTTGATTCTTCTTGGCTTCTGAACAATGCCTTGGTATACTGTCAACATACAGGGCAGTAGGTCAAGAAGTAAGCCCTTCCCTTCTGAGTTTCCAGATACCCAATTAAAAAGATGTGACATTGAGGAAAGGTAAAGTAGCCTAAGATGCTCTCCTAGCCAGCCACGACTCATCTGAGAGAGTAGCTTTTAGGGGAGTGTGACAGAGCCTGCCAATGAGAATATGGGGGACAAAAGAAGAAAAACGTAGATTTTGAAAAACAAAGTAGTGATGATGAGATTAATGACTTGAAGACATGTACAGCTTTCTAGAACTAGCAACTTCATTAATATCAAACTATACTGTTAAGATTTGGTAAACAGTGCGCCCAAAGTGCTGTACCTGGCTCTAACGACATGACTTCCTAATCAGGATGCGGTTAGGAGATGAATTTGTGCAAGGTGTTTTATGCTTGAAAATGGTTTCTGGTCTTGTATCCTGCAGCGCTGTTTTTAAAACACAATCCGAGATCTCCCTAGCAGTGTCCTGGTAATACTCTTTAACATTTACATAGCCCTTTTATACAAATCTTATACTCATGATGCCCTTCTGTGGGAGATAATTAGCAGAATCCTCATTGTCAAGAGCAGGGAAGTCTGACACAGATGTTAAGGTGAGTCTTTTGGGATCTCCTGCTAAGACCCTTAGGTCTAGCTTTCAAAGGTGTTGAATATGTGCACCTACATAGTTTTCAAGTGAATTGTGGTACTTGGCTCCTCTGAAAATCCATCATTATGTACTTAAGGTTGGGCATCAAAATTTGATCCTTTTTAATTAGCATTTTATTTTATTTTATTTTTTGATTTTGCTAACTTTGGCGTATTGCTGTTCAATAAATGCATGTTGGAGCTCAGGTTAGAACTCATCTTTGTCAAAGAGCAAGTTATTACTATTGGTCGGTTCCACAAACCTCTAGATGGGGCCACATAAAAAGCATTTGAAAAGGATAAAAGATTTTGCTTGCTTCCAAAAGATGGTCCATTTTGTTTTCTCTTTAGTGATTGCTGGTATGATGCAGATTTTCAAAAGCCTAAAAGGCCTTGATTTTATTGAAAGTTACTCTGCAACATCAGAGCTGTATGGACCCTCCCCAGTCCCCTCTCTGTCACAGTGGGATCTGAATGGTCATGTCCATAGGTTGTTGAGTAAGGAGGGTACAGGGTGGATGAGCTGGTCCTTAAAGCGTGTTAGAGAAAAAAGGGTTCCCTTCTGCTCCTTCCTGGTTCAGCATTTTCCAAAGTACTGTTCCTGGATACCTGCCTAATCTGATTTAGATATTCAGACTCACAAATTTAGCAGCAGTTCACTGCCCAGTAAACTTCAGGTAAGTTCAAGGAAACCTGAGGCAAAGCAGAGAGCATGACTCTAAGTGGGAATACCTTCATTTCATGCTCATGAAGAGTTGCTTGCCAAAATTTCCGTGGGTGGGACAAGGTCTAATGTTTATAATACTTGAAACGTTGGAAATAACTGGTTTTCTCCCTGCTGATCGGGTCTTCTAGGCTAGGTGCAGACATTTGAAAATCCCGAGGCAGAGTCCATTTAAGTTTTAGTGTTTTCTGTAAACGGTTTAGTTAGACAGGTAGCAAACATAAACCGCATTTGCCCTTTGGTGGAAATGGGGGGACGGGGCAAATCTCAGACTGAGTTTCACCATTTTTTAATCGGTCTATGCATGCCGAACTTCTGTTCTGTTTCGGGTATAGGCAGGGTTTGAATTACACTTTGACTCTTGGGGGATCTGCAAAAAAATAAAATTAAACCAGTTCATTGATTAACAAGTTTACTTAAGTGAAGGAGAAATCCAATCGGAGACCCCCAAGGTTATGAATTTCAAACCTTACAGGGAGGCTCTCGTCTCTTATGGTGGGGCTTAGACCCCCTTCCCCCCCCTCCCAAGCTCCCCTTTAATTTGCATCATGGGCATAGACTAGTTTCCAGTCATTTACACTGGTAAAAGTGTGATGTCTGTACCTGGCCTTATAATTTATAACAAACATTGAGTCTCATCCTTCTCCCTCTTCAATTTTTTTGTGACCCATGGGCCAGATGGGCTCGCTCTTGTTTCACTTCCTTTGTTACTGTTACTGTTGCCTACAATCTTGTCTTGTGGTCACTTTAGACCAGAGTTTCTCAACCCATGGGTCACAACCCAAAAGTTGGTTGTAAGAATATATGAAAAGGTCATAAAGAAACGTCGAAAATGGATTCTCCTTTAAAGGAGAAAGATGTTGGAAACTGTGGCTTTTCCTTTGCAGGCTGGCAGCGTTCCAGCCTGCAAGGGTCTGCTTGGGCCCCCCATTCCTCCCACACACCCATCTCCTGCGTATACTGGGGTGCTGGGGGTGAGGGGCACTGGATTGGGTGGCCATTGATGTTTACAAATGGGTCCTGGTACAAAAGTTGTGAGCCACTGGCTTAGACCTTGTTAGGTTATGCTAAGCCAGAAATGGTCAGAAGCTCTTAGAAGCTGCATGGGAACACAAGTACCAGGCAAATCCCTAACCTGATGCCATGGAGCATCGTGTTCCTGGAGAGAGGCTGCGATGCACAGATTAGGTAAAACTGAGGTTGTGATCCTATCTTGCCATTGGTCATAACAAGGGCCATTAATCTTGCATTTCTTCCTGTTTGAATTCAAGCAACTACATCCTGACTATTGAGATTACAACTGGATCTGGGTTTTTTGGGGTTGGTTTTTTTTTGTTTGTTTGTTTGCTTGGGGTTTTTTGGTGCCCTGTTTCTATGCATTGGCAAACTGCTGCCTCGCTCCACTGCATTTTACTGATGTAGCATGCAAAATTAGTACTGTCAGTAAAATACTTGGGGAAGTTAGTTTGGGCAGTTTTTTTACTACTTACCTCCTGGAAATAGTCTGAGATTCCCTGTTTGTTCAAGGCTTCAGATGAAAGGCAGTATGCACACCAAAAATGTTAATACCCCTCTGGCTTCTAGACCAGTGATTCTCAACCTTTTTTGACTCGAGACATTCCTCCATTAACTTGAGGCACCTCTGGTTAGACTCAAGGCCCCCCTTGAAAATGCCAGCTCTTAGTTTTCACTTGTTTTTTAACTACAGAAACATAATAAAGCAATTTTTCTGTTGCAAAGAGCTCAAAGATCACAATGGATCAGAATGTTTTGGACACTGACTCCAATTTAAAATCTCTGGGTTTATCTTGTGAATCATGTTTGCAAATCGAACATGTTAGCATTGTGTGGCAACCCCGAAAAGATCTCAAAGTGCCATGGTGCCCTGTTTGAGATTCACCGTTCTTCTTATGGTAGGGTGCACTACTCCTTTATTAGTAAAACTACAGTGCTGCAGATGTTACATAATCTGCGCCCGGTATGGCTTTATTACTCCTGCTTAATGATATTGTGACTGAGTTGTTTATTAACACGGTAGTTAGAATCCACATCTTAATTCCCCTAACATTATATAGAAAAAACCCAGACTGAGGCCTAGAACTATTTGGCCATGCCCCATTTTTGCTTTCTTAAAATGTAAATCAAAAAAGAAGTACAGTTATCTTCTGGGTGCATGAATTAATTTATGGAATGCATAACTTCTTAATCAGCTGTCATGTCTCTGTTTTAATGCATTTGGACAAGTATTGGCATTTCTTTTTTCAGAGGAAACACAGTGCAGATTTGTTCTTTTGTTTATTGCCAACATTAGTAAACTCCAGCTCTGATCTGCTGATAACTGGATGCTGGTAAAGGAAGAATTTATCCAACAAGAATGTAAGTAAGGAAATAACTCCATTCATTGCAGTTCAGAATCAACAGAGCAAAAATTGTGAGTTGCAGTAGTCTTTCCTGAGTAGTGTAACTAATTAGAAAATACAGTTGGGTTTCACAAAATTAACAAGCGCAAAATGTTTTATTTCAGCATAAAAGACGTCAAGATTGGTTAGGACGTCTTTGTGACCACACAGTTCTTTTTTGGTTCCAGATTTAGTTTACAAAGTTTTGTTGCGGTGACCTGAGTAACTGGGACTCTAATTTCACTTTTATGGTCTGATGCATAAGAAACATGCACCGCTTGATCAAGTATTCTGCCCTCCAAAAAAAAAAACTTTCAATGCTTTAACTTCCTCACTTTGGATTAAGTATGTTTAACCAGAGAGTAAAATTAAGAGGTAGCAGCTTAGAAGCAGCCAGCCAGCATACACTTTCTTAGATAAAGTCAGTATGGCAGAAGTGCGAAGTAGCAAAAA